>NW_008796211.1:3515572-3568075 GCF_000699145.1 Aptenodytes forsteri
TTGAACAAGACCGTCCCCAGTACTGAGCCCTGGGGAACACCGCTCGTGACTGGCCGCCAACTGGATGTAACTCCATTCACCACAACTCTCTGGGCCCGGCCGTCCAGCCAGTTTTTTACCCAGCGCAGAGTACACCTGCCTAAGCCGTGAGCCGCCAGCTTCTCTAGGAGAATGCTGTGGGAGACGGTGTCAAAGGCCTTACTGAAGTCCAGGTAGACCACATCCACAGCCTTTCCCTCATCCACTAGGCGGGTCACCTGGTCATAGAAGGAGATCAGGTTGGTCAGCCTCTCATGAATCCGTGCTGGCTGGGCCTGATCCCCTGGTTGTCCCGCTCATGCCTTGTGAGCGCCCTCAAGATGAAGAATACAGAGGGTGGAAGCAAGGACGGGTAACCTGGGAGGAACACAGAAACAATGTCTGAGCATCCAGGGATGAAGTTAGGAAAGCTAAAGCCCAAATGCAACTAAATCTGGCTAGGGATGTCAAAGACAACAAGAAGGGCTTCTACAAGTACACAGGTGACAAATGGAAGACTAGGGAAAACGTGGGCCCATTGCTCAATGAGATGGGGGACCTGGTTACACAGACATGGAAAAGGATGAGGTAGTGAATGCCTTCTTTGCCTCAGTCTTTACTAGCAAGACCAGCTTTCAGGAATCCCAAGTCCCAGAGACCAGGGGAAAGGCTGAAGCAAGGAAGATGTACCGTTGGTGGAAGAGGATCAGGTCAGGGAATACTTAAGCAAACTGAACATGGATATAAGTCCATGAGCCCTGATGGGATGCACCCACAGTGCTGAGGGAGCTGGCAGATATCACTGTAAGGCCACTCAATAATCTTTGATCAATCATGGCAACTGGGAGAAGTATCCAAAAACTGGAGGAAAGCAAATGTCACTTTTATCTTCAAGAAGGGCAAGAAGGAGGACTCAGGGAATCACAGGCCAGTCAACTTCACCTCAATCCTTGGGAAGGTGATGGAGCAGCTAATCCTGGAAACCATTTCCAGGTACATTATGGATAAAAAATTCATCAGGAGCACTCAGCATGGCTTCACCAAGGGGAAGCCATGCTTGACCAACTTGATAAACTTCTATGATGAAATGACTGGCCTGGTAGATGAGGGGAGAGCAGCGGATATTGTCTACCTGGACTTCAGTAAGGCCTTTGACACTGTCTCCCATAAGATGCTGTTATGGGACAAGCTGTAGACAAGCTCTTGATGTATGGCCTGGATAAGCAGACAGTGAGGTGGGTTGAAAACCGGCTGAATAGCCAGGCCCAGAGCGTGGTGATCAGTGGCACAAAGTCTAGCTGGAGGCCAGTAACTAGTGATCTATCTCAGGGGTCAGTACTGGTCCAGTCCTGTTTAACAACTTCATTAATGATCTGGATGATGGGGCAGAGTGTACCCTCAGCAAGTTTGCAGATGACACCAAACAGGGAGGAGTGACTGATACACCAGAGGGTCATGCTGCCATCCAGAGGGACCTCAACAGGCTGGAGAAATAGGCACACTAAAGTTCAACAAGGAAAAATGCAAAGTCCTGCACCTGGGGAGGAACAACCCCATGCACCAATATATGCTGGGGGCCACCCAGCTGGAAAACAGCTTTGCAGAAAAGGACCTGGGGGTCCAGGTGGACACCAAGTTGAACATGAGCCAGCAATGTGCCCTTGCTGCAAAGAAGGCTAATGGTATCCTGGGCTGCATTAGACAAAGTATTGCCAGCAGGTCAAGGGAGGTGATCTTTCTCCTCTACTCAGCACTGGTGAGGCCACACCTGAAGTACTGTGTCCAGTTCTGGGCTACTCAGTAAGAGACATGGACATACTGGAGAGTGTCCAACAAAGGGCCGTGAAGATGATTAAGGGACTGGAGCATCTTACATATCAGGAAAGGCTGAGAGTACTGCGACTGTTTAGCCTAGAGAATAGAAGGCTCGGGGGAGGATCTCATTAATGCATATAAATACCAGAAGGGAGGGTGCAAAGAGGACAGAGCCAGGCTCTTCTCAGTGGTGCCCAGTGACAGGACAAGAGGCAATGGACACCCATGGAAACACAGGAGGTTCCCTCTGAACATCAGGAAACACTTTTTTCCTGTGAGGGTGACTGAGCACTGGAACAGGTTGTCCAGAGAAGCTATGGAGTCTCCATCCTTGGAGATACTCAACAGCTGTGTGGACATGATCCTGGGCAACTGGCTGTACATGGCCCTGCCTGAGCAGGGATTGTTGGACCAGATGACCTCCAAAGGTCCCTTCCAACCTCAACCATTCTGCAGTTCTGTGACTCTGTGTTTCAAAAGGAATGTGAGAATAGAACCAAACAATACAGTGTTTTTAAAATCCATCTCCTAGCATAAAGCTGGTAAACAACACAGGTGCAGATATTCCTAGTCTAATGTATCTTATGTGAAATTAAAACCAAGAGGTTTTAAATAATTGGGTGCTTTCAAGCATTGTTAAAAGTTATGTTCTAAGCATAAACTTAACAGGTCTTCAGTCACCTGAAGCTACCGGTGGTACACATGGCCAAGGTTTAAAGAGCTTTTCACTTTCTATGAAATACCCAGTATTTGCACATACATAGGATTTCATTTACCCAAAGTAGATTTTATCTTTCCCCTAAACAATTCACCCTCTGAAAATGAACACTCTGCTTTTCATACACCTATGCAGCATTCTAAAGCTTCAAGGTTTCTGTGGGTTTTTTTCCTAAGCACTGTTTTCATTTGCATTTTCAAAAGACGTCAGGGAAAACCAGATTTGAGCTGGGAAAAATGAAAGATAGAATGGTAGAATATAAAAACAGAAGAGACTAAACAGGTCATCTAGCTCCCTGATCATTCAATGTGTTACAGACAGCACCATAAACTTACTGCTTTTTTCAATATGTTTTAATGTATTTTATGATTAAGTTTCCTACAGTTTTCTTTAGAAATTACTTCAGAATGAATAAAAAAACCCTAAATGACTGGATATTTTCCCTCTTTTCTATTCTGTGCTTTCTACCTTAAATTTGCTTTGTTTTTCCTTGCAATTCTCCTTTTCTATAGATACAACATCTGATTCTAACTGTAAGCACAACTGAATATCTATATATTCACATTCTCTTATTGTCACTACTTAGATCAGCTGTTTATAATTTTTTTATATCAAGACTTTAAAGAAAACCTTTAATATTTAACTTAAAATCCTTGTGTATTCATGGAATTGCTGCCTTACCTGTTAAAAACTCACAGCTGAGATAAATAGGTATCTAGCTGATGGTAGATTTGTGTCTCCAGGACCAGAGGCGAAGAGCCAAATGATGTTTCCACCAGCAACAGTCATTTTAAAGGTCCCTTCCTTTTTAAATAACAGGTTCTACTAGATCTCCCCACCTCCTTTTCTAACTAACAACCTGGGCACTCTTGCCCTGTATTCATATACATCTATCTATGTGCATGCAGGCTCACACACATATAAAAACTTTTCTGGTCTTCCCAAAGAAGCCCCAAGGTCAAGTCTCCTATCTTTTACTGAGTTCCTTTGGTTTCCCAAATTTTTGCTTTTCCCAAATCTCATCTAGGTAAAGTTGGCCTTAATCTTCTTCAATTTAACCTCCAGCTAGCAAGGGCTCCCTTCACACTTTTCATTGATCATTGCACACTAGCCACAGCCCCCCAAAACCTCTGCACTTCAGATGCTACCACAACCTTCCGCTCAAACGTTGTTTCCACAGAGACACATATCAAATTATCCCCTTCCTGTCCTGCTACTTCTTCACTTGTCTTCCGATTGTCTTGCCCCAATCAGCAAACTCCCCTGGGAAATAAAAGTGCAGCTTTATTCAAGAGACTGGTACAGCTCCTGTAGTGAAGCTACTCAGCCCAAATTAGTTTGCCACTGCAGACAGGAAGGCAGGCAATGGGACGGAGGAAGCATCCCTACCTAGACAGGCATAGTTTTCTACACAAATTCTTTGACTCCTCTCCTCTCCCAAATTCCAAACCTCCATTTGCACAGATAGAGAGAAATGTATGCAATCCTTCTCATGTGGATGCTTAGAGGAGAGAATAAGCAGAAAGAGAGCAGAAAGAAGCAAATGTCCTGAAAGAAGAAGATGGAGGCTGAAGGAAAACTTCTCAGTTTTTCATACTTGCTCCCTTTCCAGAGCATATACTACACCTCCAGCATTCTTGATTATTAGGGAAGATTGGATTAATCACAAATCCTTGCTATACCGTTCTTGAAACTTACGTTCTACAAACTTGATAAACTGCTCATACTTTGTGTACTTCCTTCAGTTTATGAGCCAGGCAGCTTGAAACATTTTGATAGTAAATATTCAAAACAAGATTATATCAAGTGCTTCACTTAAAATCAAAACTCTTCAGCCAACTTTCCTTACATGTATTAAAATTTGTCTGGGATTATTCTTCTCTTTAAAGCACATCTTTTTGCCTATGTCCCCTTTGTCTTCAAAGTATTTAATTCTTTCTCCAACTCAGTATTTTTCTGTTTTTGTAATGATGATGACAGTGAGACCTCTTGCATTGTTAATGTAATTATTTTTCTTCCTTAAAAGAAGTTCTATTAAATTATTTTTTCTACAGAATTCCACAGCTTTCCTATTTTTTTTCATAGCATTTAATGTCATAAGAACAGTCATTGTGACATCATCTTGCATGCAGCACAGAATAGCAAAGCATCAAGGAAACCTTTTGTATAACAGCACCATCAAAGTGGCCTACTAGTTGGATTCAGCCGGCTCAGCCAGAACTTCTATTGAAAGTGTATTGGAAATAACACTTGCAGAAATGGGAAATAGCACTCCCCTACAAATATAAATAGTAAAAAGAAACAAAAAATATTTAACTAGCTGTAAATTAAAAAAATCTCCTGCTTTCTATCTTCAATAATGGACTTTTTAGTTGTTGTACTATACTGAGCAAACCTTAATAACACAAATACAGAAAATGTACATGTGAAATCAAACTCCCTCCTAGTGTAAAATCCATCTTCACTTTGGATTGATCTGCTGAAGCTATATATTCCTTAAAGAAGCTACTTGAACATCTTGCTTTGAGACCAAAGCAAAAATCACACCTTTCTTTCTTGAATCTTTACAACTTCAAAGTCTACTTAGAGGATGCACCTCATAAATTTGATTCCACACTCCTTTTATTACACTCTCCAGAAATGGATATAGAGTAAAGGATTTCTTCTTACGCTGTGAAGGAAAGACCTTTGCAAATCTTCCCAGTCTCCTGAGGCAAAGCTTGTAAACCTAAGGGCTTGAAAACTTTGCCCACAGTGTTTTCAAAGAGCTCCATTGGAAAAAGCTTTTCTTGGTACTCATTATCTGATCTGTCCAAAGTTCACCTTTCTCACTGGAATGGAAAAAAAAAGTGAGACACAGATGAAAGTACGTTAGATGTTTTTGATTTTTTAAGTCTCAACAAGAGGCTTCTGAAAAGCCAGAGGGAAGAGAAATCTACCTTAAAGATGGGAAGAGAAAGTAATTTGGCAGGATTCTAAACCAAAATTTCCTGCTTAACCCTTGACTGCAGCGGAATGTTCCAGATTCCTTCAAAGAGAACAACCCCTGTGATGCTGCATGTACTAGGCATGTCAGAACATCTCAGGAATTTCAACTGAATGTAAACAGAGAAGTAGACTATCTCATCACAGTAGGCATGACAAGATACCTGCAGAAGAAAGGGTTAAATGTCTAGTCAAGAAAAAATAGAAGGCGGTTACTCCTTTAATTTTCTGAAACCTATTGCTTTTAGTGGAATGAAGCGAGGTTATGCAACACTGAGAATAAATGTTCTGTGAATGTTAGAAAAATATGGACACCTTTCCTCAGAAAGGCAGAGTAGCAGTCTTGTCCAGATGTCACACTAAAGTTCAGGGATGGAACAACACTACATCATCATTTATTTGTCCAAGAACTTTTCATGATTTTCTCCTTTTATTTGATTTAAGAGAAAACTTGAACACTACACTGGTAGTAGATAAATTGTGTATTTATACTACCTTTTTTTTAAATTATGCTTAGATAATGCAAATATAATCTGAAATCAAGCACAAAACTTGGCGTGTACATACTGCTCATTGAGGAATACATGCTAAGTTAGGTCTGGTAAAGGAAAGTCAAAAAATAAAATCAGCAAGAACTGGATGGAGAATAGTGAAAAGAAGTTAGAATGGAAAATGCAATTCATAGCATTTTTTTTCAATCTATGCAAAACAATTTGGGAAAATGAGGGTTCTGAATATATTCCAGAAGATGCTGGATATAGAACTCTAAAACTGAACTCGGAGAACTATCCGTATCACCTAAAAAACCTCTCTACATCCATCTCCCTACAGAGTTCACTCTGGTTCACTGTTTCCTTTGGTGCTATTGTCTGCCATGGGGTTACCATCAGAGAACACTGGTAGGCAGTACTTCCCTCTAACATCTATTTTCAACCACCTAAATTGGTCTTCATAGGATTCCATTGTGCACACTGCAAAGAAACTTGTCTTGTTGCCAGCTAGAACTGTGAACTACATGTCTTTCTTTTCTTCACTGTTCTTTTTTTGGTTCACAAGCAACCTCCTACCAAAAGCAGAATCCGCAGAAGAGACTACATCCAAGCGATAATGCAATGAAAAAGTATGAAGAGAAGCCCAGGTGGCCACCTTGCAAATTTCCAATGTGGAAGCCTTCGACCTCTCCGCCCAAGAAGCAGCTATAGTCCTAGTGTAATGAGCTTTACAAACCCTGGGAGCCTCTTTACCCTTAACTACATACGCCTCCCTAATACAATCCCTTAACCATCTAGCTAAGGAACTCTTAGAAGCCATTTGACCCCTCTTAAGACCCCCTAAGAGTACAAACAATCTGTCAGAAGATATGAAATCTTTGATTCTTCTGTGATAAACCCTAAGTGTTCTTCTTACATCCAATTTATGCAGCCATTGCTCTTTGTCATTGCTGGGTTTAGGGAAAAATGAGGGCCAAGAAACCGTCTGGTTTAGATAAAACTCAGATGCCATCTTTGGGACAAAAAAAAAATTTAAAAAGAGGAACCATCCAAAGAACTACTTTGTTTCTGATGGAACTTTACACATGTTCTATATATCAAGATTGAAGTACTATGGGATATGCTGAACAAAAATCAACTAAAACTGCCATTGAAACAGCTATACACATAAACGCAACACTTGACACAAGCACATGAAAAAACATTATTTTTGTTGCATCTCTGCGTGAGTTACATAGACAAAAAGGCTCCCGTGAATACTAAAAGCAACCAAAAAGAAAAGGAAGCAAGTGCAAGGTTCCAATCTATGTGATGCCTAGGGAAACTTCAGCTCACTTGGATATTAGCCTACCTTTTATGAATTGGCCAGCTTCCCTTAATTTACGAGCAGTACTACTTGCAGAGGACTGATACTTCAGATATGCCTATGACTGCCAGTGACTGCAGTGTAGTTTGAATACACTCAACCTAGCTTTAAACCAGTGAGAGAGAGTACGGGTAACTGTCTAGCAACAGCAGCACATGGTTCAGTCTGGGCTAATTTGCTCTGCTGCTTAGGCTGGTTCTGCAGCCTGTGCTGCATTGTAAACCTGATAGTGGTACACGAGTTAATTTAAAGCTGCTTTGGACAGACCTGCACTCTATATTCTGTTAAACAAGATTTCTAGTAAGAAGGTTTCTAAATAAGTACATAAGATGGCCATATTTTCTAGTCACATATTATAATGTGTTCTGATGAAAATAAAGCAAGGATTCTAATAAAACTTTCTTATCAAAACTCAGCCTTCATCAGTGAAAAAACCAAGATTATCAGCACAATATAGGACATTAGCAAAGAAAAACTTAAATCCCTTTTGGTACTTAACAGAACCTGGAACTACTGGGAACATAGCTCTCATTCTCCCATATCAAATCATCTTTCACTTCATCACTACAACTGAGATTTCTGACAATATGAAGTGAAAATAACACCAATAAACCCTTTTTCTAGCCAGACTTTTTTTTTAAATTTCTCTGGCCATGTCTCCTCTTCACATATTCTCCAGAAACTGATGTAACTGAGCGAAGTTTTGTGACTAAAACCACCTGATCAGAACAACACTAAAAACAAAGGTATGTCTGATGACTTCACTAACATCACCTGTAAAAGATTTACCTTCACCTGTGTTTCAGGGTAAAAGTAATTTTATGTTTGCTTTAGAACAGGCCTTCTACCCAGAAGACTGCCGCCTCCAACAAGATCTAGTAATATTCCCCATTCAGATTTCATTAAGTAGAAGTACCGTTTAAGAACCTACTTGCTATAGACATGATTACGCTAAAAGAATATTCCTCAAAGAAGAAGGCTTAACACACTTTTGAGGAACAGTTCTGAATGTAATTAAGCTTGGAGAAATGCCTGCAGGATAAAGTCCTAAATACACTTCCTGGAAAGTAAAATATTTCTTGTTAACGTTGCAATCATTGAGTTCTCTGAATTACTGGAGATCACATGTCTTAGAGTGTAGTTAGTTAAACATGTCAAATAAATTTCCCATTCAAGAGTTTTTCAATTTTTTTACATTTTATCACAGAATACAGAACTAAAAAGACCACTTAAAATTACCCTTACTGAATCTATATCCTATCCTCCACATTACCCCTATGAGAAGTTTACTGTAACACCTCTTTGTAGGATCAAGGCCATAGAACGTAAAACATAGCATATAATAGCTTAACATTTCTTGAGAACTAGTAAAACTGAGAGATTAAAGGAGGCAGAAACACATTGAAACCAATAGCAAAACTGGAACCTGAATGCAAATTTTATTTGAGCTTTCATGTATATTCTAAAAATACACAGGTTAACCTGTATTTCTTTACTTCAGAGTGTCAGTATTTCAGATGAAGAATCCATCAACAAAATGCGTGCCTCAGAACTCTTCTTATTGAATCTTTTTTTATTTTTTATCAATTTAGCATTCCGAGACCACATTCCCAAAACACCTTTCTTCTCCGCCTGCAGTTTGACTACGGAGATATCGAATATTTGACTCCACCTATCCTCTCTCCCTAAGCAGCCTGGCCTCATTTCTGGTCTGATCCTTTCCTGCAATATAATCAAAGCTCTTGAAACCACTTGCTCTCTGGTGACCTGGAATCTCTCTACTGGCAGCAGTAGCAGAGTAGAAGAACATTTATGAGCATACTGTGACCTGGAAGATGTTATTCACCTGAATTTTCAGGATTTCAGGTTCTCCTCATATGACATGAATGCAGTTAGATGAAAAAGAGAGTGAGCTTGGAATCTAAAGCAAATGCAAACTTGAGGCTTGATCGTGAAGCAGTTTACTTTCTGATGTAGAGCCTACTTCTACAAAATACCCACTGAAGCCAGTGGGATAAGCATGATAGTAAACATAGTACATATTAGTAAGTGTTTGTGAGAACTATAGGTTAAAGCAGGACTATATACTAAAACATATAGTTGCATGTATACTAAGATCAATTAAACTAATGTTCAAGTCAATGTTTTTCTCTCTTGAAAAAGGCAGCTTTCAAGGACAAGTTCAGAAACAGTCACCGTTTCAAAGAAATAAGACTCCATGTATTGTTTTGTCCTATATGAATTATCTATGAAATCCTGTGTTTCAACAGGATATATTACATTACAGTGTTTGATAGTTTTTCATTATGATTCTCCATCAATAACTACTGTACATCACATCTTTACACACAACTATCAGTTCTTCTCCACAGGTCATTGTGCTCAAACATAAATCCACATATTTCAAAAAGATTTTCAGTGGATATGGTAATAAACTTGTTTATAAAATATGATGACATAAATTAGGCAATTGATGTTGAAAATCCTATAAAATTATCCTTTTGCATGAAGTAGAATCAATAAATAAGAAAAAGCATTCATTACCTTGAATATTCTTATTCTTCTCCGTAAATGAAGGCACCAACAGAACTTCTGTGGAGAGCTCTTCAATTTTTTCTTCCGTTAATAAAAAGAGTTTGGTAAGTTGAGAAAGACATTTGAGTTGATACAATGTTAAGCAGAAGTTCCTTCCTTTTTTGTGGTATTCTTTGGAGGCTGTTCAATTAAAATCATAAAATACCTTTTACTATTGCTTAAAAAATGATCCTGCAAAACTGATTATGTAAGAAAGTATAATATATCAAGTAATTTCATTTTTGTCATAGCATAATGTATCTTTTCCTCATTATAAAATACTGTTACATTACTTCTTCCTAAATCTTTGGCATTTCTCAACTATCTGGGAAGTTACAACTGGATTCCAGGTTTTGTTATTCATTAACTAGGATTTTTTCCAAGCAACAGATCTACTCAGAAACCTTCTCACCCGTGTTTTACAGAAAAAGCACTGTGTTGCAAAAATTGATTGAACAAAAGGAAAAAACCACGTCATTACTATATTTTAATGGTTTGGGACATCACATCACTACACTGTCACTCTGCAAGTCACCTTGTCTGTTTAACAATCTGCTAGCACAATACAGTTGATGAATATGACATTTGAGTGAAAAGAAACATCAATCTAACACTCCACAACTTTAAATATGTGGGGTTTGAAAACAAGTGAGACTGTCAGTGAACAAATATCAGCAAGTATTATACCTATAAGCATTTGGTATTTAAAAGAAGAAACTGAACATTTTATTTTGAAAGGTTCACACTTATAATCGTAACATATAATCATGTCACATCAACTAGGGAACTCTGATTTGAGCACAGTCAGACTATAAAAGACTGTGAGCTGTTTCCAATTCAGTATTACCAAACCACATGGTTTTAAGTATTTTAATTTTATAACTTCTTTAAACGTAACAAATTTGCACTTCTATGCAAATTGTGGTGAGCTGATACCATGTTCCTATGCAGTTCTGTTGCAGATGTAACATCAGCAGAACAGTTTACGTAGAAAATGTCAGAGTGAGAGCCAGAGTAGTTTGAAAGGGAAGCTCTGAAAGATGAAAACAAATAGAAATTGATTGAAATGTACTTTTATGTGTCAAATCTCTCTTACCTTTGCAATTTTGAAGTACTCTGTACCTCCCTTTTTCCTCAAAGTTCCTAGATTTTTTTTTTAGGTATTCACAAATCACTTTTAAATAGACATAGATCTAAGTAGCAGAGCTGAGCTCTGAATACAAATTCCCTAATTTGCTATTCCAGTTTTGCAGCCTTAGAGATTGAACTGTGAGTTTTGCATCCACATCTGAATTTCCTCAAAGTTCCAAACAGATGTATTCATGCTAGTCCCTTGCATTTCTAAGAATGGCAAAAGAAAGCGTTATGCGTAATTGCCTCTGTTAGTGCCTTTCCTCTCTGAATAACAAGTAAATAATATCTGTATCACTGGATTTCCAATTTTAAGTCTTAAACTTCCAAAAAAAGACATTCTGCTATTCAGAGAATTTTTCTCCTTTACCTGAAAACTAGATAATATAAACTGAACTTAACTGACATGAAATGACTGCCTGAGTCTGCAGACAGCCAGAAGTAACAGATCCAAGATGTAAGAACCACAAATCACATCATAAAAATCAATGGAACATTAGTTCTGCCTCCTACAATTTGAAAACCTTGTGATGCTCCTGCCCCCTCTCTTGAGGAACAAAGAAACTTTCCAATTATTTGATTGCCCCAAGCGATATTGTCCTCATTAAACTGAAAGGAAGTGGACACAGAAGCCGAAGGTATACCACAGTAATATTAGAATATATTACCAAACACAGAAAAAAGTACAAACTTTTATTTTTACTTTCAATGACCATTCAAAGTTTATTTCAGCTGGAAGCCAAAGATGATAAGTTCAAAGAGCCCTCTTTTTTCATGCTATTAAGAAGTTGAGAGACCACTTTAATACATGACAAAGCAATATGCAAATGAACACATATACTCATCAGAGCAAAAGGTTACAATTTAATACTACATATGTTCTACAAACGTCTAGAAAAGCCCTTCAAACTTTTAGGTTGTAAAGTATAGACAAACTTCTAGATGCTTGAAGGTAGTAAAGAATATTGGGTTAATTTCATGGCTGACATAAAACTGATACAAAATTAAGAAATAAATGGAGGTAAGCATAGAGGAAATTTTGTCTTTGATAAAAAGGCACAAACATAAGCCCCTTCATCTGATAAGCAGCCAAACCTCACAGTCAAGAGGAAAGGAGGTAAGTAGTTTAAGTGCAGCCATGAAGGCCTGAAGCATGAACTTGAAACCCCTTGAATCAGTCAGGTTTGGAACTCATCAGAAACCTATAAACTACAGGCAGTAAGAACTGTAGTGATGCGCACTACAATGAAGTGATGTGCACACCTCTGTGACCAGAAGATGGTCAAGATAAAGGCATTAGAAAATGGAAAGGAAAGATGAGACCACCATATAACAAATATTATTCTCCTAGAATCGTTGACACTAGGGCAAGCAGGCTAAACAATCATCTTGCATCAAAGCTGTAAGGCAGAGAATCCTTAAGCTGGGATGCCTCACACAGCCCAGATCCTAAGACTTCTCTGGAAGGAGAAAAACAACAAACCAACTAAATAAACAAACAAATACCTATATGGGATTTATAAAGAGCTCCATATACTACGGATAACCCATAGTTATTCTTAAATTTTCATTTGTCCTCTGTCAGGCTTTGTTGTGAAAAGACAATGTAATGTGACTTACATTTGACGTGAAAGTATGCCAAAGATCTGGATGTGACAAAAATTCATGCATCATTTACACGAGCTTTTTGTTACAACAGTATGGATGGGTCAAGCCACATACTCTCACATTAGCAATCAGCACAAATCATGCTGATGTATCATCGAACCTGGCTATCAACCAAAATTGATATTAATGTAATTAATAAGCTTAATTACATTCAGGTATTTGAAAGGACAAGTGCTGGTCCAGTAACAGCTCTCAAATGCTGGCCTGCACAGCTCATGTACAGTTATGTGTTATTCTGCACAGCTCACAGTTTTTTGAGGCTCTTGACTCAGGGCAGTAATCTTTGGACTACTCACGTGAGTAATCCAGAACTATCACTGCAAGGCACTGTTCTGTCCAATTTTACTCATACAGAAACCATGGATCTTACTAAAGAGTACAGTCTCTACAGCTGCAGAAGCATACATATGCTAGAAACACAGACGCAGACATTTTTATATAAGACTGGTGCTATTTTTTGTGGGTTTGGATAACAAAAGCATGTTATTGGACAGTCCAACTTCTGGAAGAAGTTAGCTTGAACCTCAACTCTGCTTAGCTTATCCACAGCAATTTGGAAGAACTGGACAGGGGGAACCACCAGAAGTGAATTTCCTTTCACATATGGTCATTTCCATGTCCACAGTTTTATTGCCTCCCGGAAATGACAACTCATTTATTAAGTGCCTGACGACCAAATAGCGTGCACACACCTGAGTATCCAAAGTTTGATGAAAAGATTTTATATACAACCCAAAATATCAGGTTTCAGAATACTGATGGCAGCATTCAACTTTGAAAACCACTGACCAGGCTGTTCGAATGAGCACATCATAGTCCATTTTTTAGCAGAATATGAATGAAAAGGCATTTCTCCTCAGACATTGATCTGATCGGACAACCACAGGACAGAAACATTTGAGAACCATGTAATAGCAAACAGTTAAGCAGCCAACGCAATGACATATAGAAAATGTGGAAACAGACTTATAAGTCTTGTAGAAGATTGTCATGAAGAGTACAGGTCTCCATGTGGACAGATGTGAAACAGACATGAGGTTTCACTGTGATGTTACACGTTCAACCAAGTCTTAGTGTCATGAACCTTTCTGGAGGAAAATCAGCCCTACTCACAGAGTAGTGTATGATTACTCTGAAAAATGAAGGGATCATGACTTACGATGTTAGGTCAGAGAACTCACATAACTCATTTACCCAGGTGACATCGTATGGAAAGAGAGACATTCCTCTCATATTTCTGTGACGAAAATGGTCTAAAGCTGTTGACAGCACCCTAGCCAATTCACAGAGGACCATGCACAGGGTGACCAGAAGCACATGAAGCTGATCTCCGCTAGCCATGAATCAGAGTTAGCAATGGCATTCCAGTCTAATTGCACAACAGAAGGAAGCATGTAGCAAGTTACATGACGCAAACCAATTTCCTTCCTGAACTGCCTGCAGTTTGCTACTATCATTCTTCTAAATTTGATTTTTTCTGCATGTCTGAGTTTAATTCATGTAGTCCTTGTACAAGGAAATAGCTGCAGCAGAATCTTTAGTTACAGGCATACATCAACAGGACCTCCGTAGTTTCTTCTAACAACAGGACACATTGACCTATTAAAGCACTACCTTGTGAGAAGAATTTCTGAAAAGGGACAGAAAGGCTGGTACAGAGGCTACAGAGAGGCAAAGTGGATCATACAGCCATTGTCAATGTGCTAATGAGCCAATTTTGCAAATATTGCTCTATATAGAGGTGAGGTCAGGAGCCAAACCAATACAGAGAGTAAGAAAAGGTTCTGAGCTCCTGAGCATAGCCTCAGGGTTCCTTCTGTGCAGAACAAGAATCACAAAAATACTGCTGTACAAAACCATTGCCTATACTGATGATTTCTGAACTTGAGGCCGAATCTACCAGCAGAAAAATCCTAAGCCAGTACGATGAGTTATCTTTAGGCACAACAAAAAAGAACCCAACCAAGCACAGTGTCAGGGAGCACCAAAGGCTGGCTGCTCCCTGAGGGACAGGTTTCAACCAAGGACCTGGATCATCAGCCGAGTTCATGGTGATGACTCAAATCTGAGGTCGAGCCAGGAAGTTAATTCACAGCTTGGAGTTAGGATCAGGCCTGGTGAGGGTAACCAAGAGTCAGACACAGTTCAGTGATCATTAGGCAGGACTATGGTGATAAGGCAGGTTCAAGCTCAAGCCAGGAAGTCTGAATCAATGGGGTCCATGGCCAGTCACAGACACGGCTCTGGTGGAGATGGACATCAGGATGGCTATGACGTAGCTCAGGCAGGGACTGAAGACCCAGGCCTCAGCTGAAATAGGTCTCTTTGGCAGGCTGCGGTGGAGGCCCCAGAAGAGGCTGGTCAGGGCCATCAAGGCCCATTAGTGCACCCAGGCCTTTGTTGTATAGCCCTTAAGGAGCTTCAGTTTTCAGACCAAAACCATAGAAGAACAGGTCACTTCTGGAAAACTGTCTTTCTGCTTCACCAAGGACAGAATAATTATTTTGCTAAGAGGAAAGAAGAGAAAGTACTTTAGGCTTCTGCTGTTTAGACTGTGGCCCTTTCTGGGGGGTAGGGAGGAGAAGAGTTGGAGAAGACAAAGATTTTACTTGAATTAACTTGAACCTGCACTGCATTTATTTGTAGCAAGTAAATAAATCTTGATGGCTCACTACACAAAACTGGAAGGAAGCAAAGGAATAAGCTCAAAACTTTCATCCTCTTAACATCCCTACATTTAGAAAATCTGTACTCTTGAATTCCTATGACATAGAGGCAAAAGGAGCATAAAGGGTACTTCATTTCGTCTGGCATGCTGATTTACCACCCCAACCATCAAATGACAGGCAGCAGGAGTCTGCTATTCCAAACAAGGTGACTCTTAGAGAGCTTTGCTTGTAGAAGAAGAAGCCCCAGGTAAAACTAATATTGAATGTCTATCAAATTGTGCAAGGCTTGCCAGACTATGCTGGTGCCAAGGCATAGTTATACGGCCATGCAGTCATACAGCATCAGAGAAAGTGGGGGCACTTGTTTTCAAGTTTGGCCTTTCACTTTAGCAGAATGGATTGAAGCTGAAGAAACTTTCCTAAGGTCTGAAGGAAATGCCACACTTGTTGAAGAATGAAGCAGTCCATCTTACCGAAGACCATTTGGCCGGTTGTATCTGGACAGAAGCATACTCTTAGTCGTCAGAAGGTAGGAATGAGCACTCTGACCTAGCTGATCAACCATCCTGCTAAACTAGGGGTTAGAGACGGACTACACTAGATCTCAAGTTTCTGTTCAGATCTCATCCAAGCCTCATGACATCAAAGAAGTGACAAATGCATAGTACTTTCCAAAGCGTCAGGAAAGCCTCAAATGCTGGCAAGTCTAAGGATGAAACATGGCCATTGTAGATATTACATACCTGAGGAGAGGCCCTGAGTGAAGGCATCAATGCCACAGCCGTAAGTGATAAAAGCTATTCACTGGGAGTGGGGCGTGGGAGAAGGCCTGGCAGTAAAAAATGTAAAAATAGATGAAACAAGCAGAATACTCCAGGTCCCACATCCTCCAAATTAAAATAGTGTTAAGTTACGATAAACATACATCAATAATAAAGCACAAAGCAAGTTTGATCTACTTTTTTTATACAGCCTTTCAAAACAATCTAAACTTCTGTTCTATCCTTGCCTATTATGCAACCTAAATACTAATTTAGTTCTCAAAATTTTCATAAAGGTGTTTTAACATCCTAACATAAAATCCATGGGTCTTGCATTCTTTAACATACAATTAACCCAGGTTCTTAGGTAAATTTAAGCCAAAACAGTTCTACCATCCATACGGAAACACTCTTCAGTTGCATTTTCAAATGTTCTAAACCCAAACGAGTTTACTCAGCTGTTGTGTAATTTAGAACAGAAGATGCACTGTAACCCAGGTTATGGGTCCTCTTCCCCTATGCGAATTTGCTGAATCACTCAAAACCTGAAATTCTTGCAACAGTCATCCCACAATTTCTTGCTTTTCTCCCTCCTTCCTCAGACTGGAAACTTCTCCTGCAATTGGAGGAGCTATACAGAAAAGATTATGAAAGAACCTAGATAGAAAGAGCATAGGTAATACTCAGAAACAAATTTCTGCTGAAACACTCAAGAATCAGTAACATACATAGGGGTTTGCTGTTTCAATGCACAAATGATGACATTTGTTTAACAGTAAATATTTAGATTCAGATGCTAATAATTTGAGATGAGCACGTAGTGCAAACACCCTACAAAATGTAAGCACACTCATAATTTTCAACAACCAGGTTTAGTGATACACTTACGAAAAAGATTAACTAGAAAACAGCAAAAATTGCATTTGTTTTCGTGCAGATGAAGTTACACACACACACAAAATTCAGTTAGCTACTTGTTTAGACTTTTGATAGCTTTCTAAGGCCTCAGAACTTCTAAACGGCAGATAAGCATGCTGCCTTAAATTATTTTTATTCTTACATCTTAGGCTTGAAATGCTAGACTGAAAACAATTTTAACTTAACTAGCTGGCAAACCACTCTTTCTACCAACAAACAATAAAAATGCATGACTCAACACTTTTCTTGGAGTATGAAAAACACAACACTCCAAACATGTAAACAGTAACTTTACTGAAGTTTTTAATATAAAATCCTGAGAACAGAGAGTAATAGAAAACGATTTTCACTTAGACTAATTATAAGAAATGTTAGAGCAAAATATATGTAATTTGAAAAATTACGATCACCTCAAATAGGGGTGGCTAAGAAATGAGAGTCTCTATATACCATAAACATAAAAGCATAATATTGTAAGAGTAGCTATACTGGATTCAGCTACAGAGTCTTTTATCCCAGTATCCTGGGCTTGGACAGTGACTGAAAGAGGAAGATTAAATAAAAATATAACAAGGAAACCATATATGATATTTTTTCCTCAGAGCTTAACTAGCTGTTGACCACTTGCAGTTGGGCAGCTTCCACAGACAGATGTGGCATACATTAATAATCTGTAGTGGGTTTCTATTTCATCAATTTCTCCAGTTACCCTTTCACCCTGCCTAAATTTTTACTATCCATAACATTTTGTGGAAAGAAGTTCTACACTTTACCTATACTCTGGGTTAACATATCATTTTGTTTGCTTGAATGTTTCATCTTCTAGCTTCACCTGATGCCAACTAGTTTTAAGAATCAGTCAACTACTAATACCTGTTTATTTTTATAATGCCTCCCTTCATTTTATAGACATCTATTGTATCCTACCATCTTAATTTTGTTTTCAAACTGAAGAACTGTAGCTTGCTTATTTCTCCTTATATGGAAGCTGTTCTACATTTTTTATCACCTTGTTGCCCTTCTCTAAGTCTTTTCCGCTTTTTTCTACATCAACAACTAAAAAATACGCCTATATAGGATATAGTCTAGTGAAACAGACAGTATCAATACTGTAAAAAAAGACACATAGCGATTACTAGTGAAATAAGGGACAACTTTGCAATACTAACAGTTAAGTTAATACCTCATCTTCTAATAAGAGAAACTAAATAAATTCTGCCTAAATTTACTATCCATAACATTTTGTGGAAAGAAGTTCTACACTTTACCTATACTCTGGGTTAACATATCATTTTGTTTGCTTGAATGTTTCATCTTCTAGCTTCACCTGATGCCAACTAGTTTTAAGAATCAGTCAACTACTAATACCTGTTTATTTTTATAATGCCTCCCTTCATTTTATAGACATCTATTGTATCCTACCATCTTAATTTTGTTTTCAAACTGAAGAACTGTAGCTTGCTTATTTCTCCTTATATGGAAGCTGTTCTACATTTTTTATCACCTTGTTGCCCTTCTCTAAGTCTTTTCCGCTTTTTTCTACATCAACAACTAAAAAATACGCCTATATAGGATATAGTCTAGTGAAACAGACAGTATCAATACTGTAAAAAAAGACACATAGCGATTACTAGTGAAATAAGGGACAACTTTGCAATACTAACAGTTAAGTTAATACCTCATCTTCTAATAAGAGAAACTAAATAAATTGTAGAGCTAATTCTACTCAATTCTAACAAAAAAATCAGCATGTCATTCAAACATCAAGGTTAAATTCAGTGTGGATGCAACATGCCTTGAACACTGAATCTCAATCTTCTCTTACAAATTTGTATACAAAGATATTTTCTACAAAATAATTTGACCACTTTGGAGCTCTTAGGAATAAAAGAAGATGGTATTAGAGAATTTCATTTCACCAGTGATGAAGTTGAGAAGGGCCCATATGCATTCTAAGCCAGCTAATAAGTTAATTAAAGCATTTTTCAAGCAACATAGAGCAAAAGACACATATTCAATAAAGTTCTTAATCATAGTACCTGCGCTTCTCCTAAATACTTAACTTCAGTAGCAAGATATCTGTCTTTATCTTACCACTTAAAAAGATTTGCCCTCATCTCTAAAAATGAAGCAGCATGAGAAATAAGGCTGTGCTAGATTGAAATGACCTGTGTACACCTGCTAACTTGAGATTTTATAGCAAGTTTCAAAAGTGGTACTTTCCTCAAAGCTGTAGCTCTTGAAACCATTAAATAAAGTGTTTCCAATTTCCTTGGTTATAGCCTGGAAGCATTTAAAATCTCAAAAGGCTTAAGAAAATATGCATATAAATGAATCCCATAACTCTTAACGTAACTTTTGTGATTTTTTTTCTTTCTTTTTTTTTTTTTAATGAGCGTGGTACCTTATATGTTTTAAACAAGGTGGCATTCACAACATCTCAAAAAGTTGAATGGCTAATTCTGATCATTTCAACCCACCCAGGGATGTGACACAGTAAAGTGTAGTGCAGAAATCCCTGCATCATAGGTGAGCTGGCTGTGGATATTCAAGAATAGCTACACTACGACAGCGTTGCTCTCAGATTAATTAGCCTTACTACTCAGTGTACAGAGCTACATGGCTAAACTGCTTCTGAGACTCATGATGGAATCCTTGGAAAGCAACCTGATGACTGTCTTCTTCAGTGATTACAGTGGGGATTTCTCCCTCAGCAGGAACCAAGGGTTTAAAACCCTTTTAATCAATTTTACTATAAAATACCTTCCCAATACATTAAATATAATTCCCCTGCCCCCATTTATAAGGCTTAATTTCATATAAGATAGATCTACAATATTGTTCTACAAGGGACACAAGAAAGCGATGTCAGGGATTTCATCCAATAAAGCTATATGAGGAAGAAAATTGAAAAAGTGTAATATTAAACTTAAAATCTAACTAAAACCTGCGTACAAATAATAAAGCCTTTTCATAAATGAAACTAACATTTTGTTAAAATCTGAAAAGAAATAGCCTAATAAAGCAACAGAAAGTCAGCTGCTGATAGTCACTGTGGATAGGGATATTTCAAGGGGTAAATTTCCAAAGCAGTGCACGGGGAGTTACATACATAAATTCCATTAACAATAATGTGTTCCTCAGCTCTCAGCGATATTAACTTTTAAGTGATGCTATAACTATTATAACAATCTTGCATTTATGACAGCATTCATCTGCACACTATCTCCTAAACAGAGCTTGTATATAAACTGTATTACTCTTTCACTTGCCTTTAGTAATGATATATTCAATTTTTATGGACATCTGCTCACAGTTTTCTGAAACTGCATGTTGGTGTATGTTTTTTAATGTAACTGCTAGGTTTAAATAATTAGTATTGCTGGATATAATCACTAATTTCCTCATACTGTAAGAGGCAACTTAATATTTCTGCATAGCAGATGTAATACACAATATTACACAGAACTAAATTATTACAAACAGTGCCAGCAGCTTTCTATACACAGTACTTAAGATAATTATAAAAAATCATCTTCATTACTGCATGCTAGCATTTTTTTAACAGTTTAATTTGGATAGGTTACAAGACATATTCAAATCACACAGATACAATTACTGCAAACCCAAGAAGCTATAAAATGTTCCCAACCAAATCCCTTTGACCCTGTTTATCTCTGTTCTTTGTTAATCTAAGGCAAACATTGTTTGTAGCATGCATTTGTTATGGAATATGAAAAAAAGAAAGGAAATCCCTTAACAGTTGTTATTGATTCCAGCATTTACTGACTGAAAGTTAAGTGCCGTTTACAAAACAGAACAGATGCAGATGCTGACAAAAAGGTAAACAATTGTTGCATGGCTTACTGCCAGATTCTAAGCCATTTATTAAACTCCAAGTGAAGCACATTTCCCCTATAAATTGCACTTATTGCCACTTCATTTCCTATGTGCTCTGTCTCTCTATTGCTGTGCCTGGCACTAAGCTATTTTCAGTTCTTTGGTGACCCCTGAGGCCTAGTGCTACCTCACATAGCCATTAGTGAAGGGAATTGCATGTGTCTGACATGGCCTGAAACCAATTATTTGATATTTTCTTCAGAATGATGCCCAACTCTGTTGGGAATGAGCAATCATGAAATAATTTACCTCCTGATTTAATTTTTTCCTGCACAAATTAGTTGTAGCCTGAGCTAGCTATACACAGCTGCCTGTGACGTATCTCTGTCTTATCAAGATTCTACTTGAAATAATGAAAAAGGGAAGGGGGGACGAGAGTTGAATAGAATAGGTTGGGGAATCCTGCTTTAAAAAGGCATTGACAAGTTTATCAGATATACTGATCACATGTACTCTCTACTGATTGAAACTGACAGATCCATAAAGAACTATCAGTGCAGCGAAGGAAACCACATGGATGCAAACTGTTATCCAAGTGTTTAAGGTTTTTTAAACACCTGTCTTGCTTTGCAGCAGCTCCCGGTTAGTTCTAGTGAAACCCAGGGGTGCCAGGAGAATCTGATAAAGCAGCTTATGCAAACAGACTACATGTTGGCTTATTTTTGTCCCTTTTTTAAAGGGGTCACAGATCTAAAGATAGCAAACATTTTCTTATTAGACATCACCATTAACTTGTGACTTTTGTAAATGCTTATACTATACATCCATACTGTGCATGTGTCAAAAAAATGCAGTGAAGTAAGGGATCTCAACTTATGTATAAACACGGTAAGCATGTATAAATTTGCATATATTTAATCAAGCGAGCGTGTCTGTCATAGAAGAGATATGTCACTGCCAGCTATTAAACAACCTCAGTGAAGACTACACTAATCTTTTGAAAGAGATTCGCTATACATGAAATTTTAATCAAATCTGCTCCATAATGTCTTCCCAGTTAAATGAGATCAGTTTTCACCTCATCGTGAAGGTTGATTCCATATCAGGTTACTAGATGTTTGCTACCAAATGCTTAAGCCCTTTGTTAACACTGAGTGTTTAGGTCTGTCAAAATTAAATCTTTACTTAAAATCACGTTCACTGACCAACTGATGAAAAGATAGACTAGTGCTGAAAACACAGGTTGGAGAGCAAGAACATCTGATCATACTCTAACACCAAATTCATGTAGTAATCTTGACCAAATCATCTCACCAATCCGACTCCTTGACAGCATACAGCTACTTCACAACTCTGTTGAACAAATTGCAGAGACTTCCCCAGGTGCTCTGAGGATGAAGTGCCCTGTAATAACGTTTAACAATTGTCCTGTTGCGCAGGACAAGGGGGAATGGCTTTAAATTAAAGGGGGGTAGATTTAGACTAGATAGAAGGAAGAAATTTTTTATGCTGAGGGTGGTGAGACACTGGCCCAGGTTGCCCAGAGAGGTGGTGGATGCCCCATCCCTGGAAACATTCAAGGTCAGGCTGGATGGGGCTCTGAGCAACCTGATCTAGTGGAAGATGTCCCTGCCCACGGCAGGGGGGTTGGACTAGATGACCTTCAGAGGTCCCTTCCAACCCAAACCATTCTGTGATTCTGTGAATAAAACTACTTTCTACACAGGTACCTATCTCAGCTTGCTCTGGAACCAGAGACTCAACCTGCTCCTTAATTTTCAAAAACACACGTATCTTCTAATAAATTACAAGACATTCTGATTATACACTGCAATTTCTGGTATACAATGACATTTTAAAGAATTCAAATGTAAACAAATCAATTAGTCTCTGAATTAAAACTAATAAATGATGGGTCCATTTAAGGAATTTATCAGCTGATATCCAATCATTTTCTATCCAATCATTTTCTCATTATTATCATAATAATGAAATAGCAGACATTCTTTAAACTTCCCTTCAATTAAAATGGTCATAAAACTTGTAGATAGACTATATTTGCAGTTGTTTATAGCATTTATGGGGGTTTTTTTTAGGTGCTATTCCATAATTGACAATTTCTTCTGAAGCAGTGACATAAGCAAACAATCCTCTTCAGAAAACTGCAAGAATTATCCTATGACAAAATGCTACTCTTTGTAATATTTCTCAGTAGGACTGAAACCATATTCTGGCCTTGCCAATGACAGAAACTGGTTCCACACATATTTTTTGAATTTTCTTGCCTACACTGTGGGCTGAGGGAGTCCTTGCATTCCCTGAAGTCTTCACACACACGCACAGAAAACACCAAAGTAGAGTGTTTGAAGAAAGCATAAAAACTGAGGGAACCTGTAGCAAACTGTAGATAGGACCTGTTTTGAAACAAAAGAGTTCTTGAAGAACTCTAAGGAGTTGATCTTCTTACTCAGTCTTTGCTGAAAGAGAAATTAAGTACTGTCAGGTCTGTCAAACTTTCTCATGAATTCTAACTTCGATAGGACTTGCATATGTTTCCCTGTAAACCATTTAAAACATTTGGCTGATAAAAGACAATTGTAATTTGTATTTGAAAATAGTAATTAACATATTTATTTTAATCTGATTGCAATTTCTTTAATGTCTGCAAATATAAAAATGTCTGCTAGCTTCATTTCTATCCTCTGCATTTACATTGCTAGTGGAATGGTTGGGTGTCTCACAGATTGGGTCATTACATCAGACCCACTCTATTAAAATTAGATTGTTAGGAACTTTCAACCAATCAGGAATTTCTATCAAGTGTTCATCATTCCTTTGTGTAGTCTATGCATGATATTATGTATTTCCCTAAATAATGTATTAAAGTGCCTCTGTCACTGTTACTTCTCTTGCTCCTTGGAATTTCCAAGATATAATAGAGGCAGATAGTGACAGCTTTTGTTCTAGCAAGAGAAAACACTCAAAAAATTACTTATAAAGCTGGAGTCAATACTCATATTTCTGCTTCCTACCTCTTTATATTTCAAAACCCTAGTTAGGCAAAGTCACCACAAAGTTCTCATGATTACTTTTACAAGGAATATAAAGATCAGAAATAAGTCTAGGCATACAGAAAAAACGGCAGACACTGCCATTTAAGAACTTCTAGAGAATTAAGTTTGGAAATTCATAACCTTTTAACAAATATTTTGTAGAAGGCTAGAATATTCTCTGTGTTACAAATGAAGGATTAATCATATGTCAGCACGGATGTATACATTCAGGTTCCTACTCACTGAGCTGAGACTACACTCTTAAACCACCTGTTTATAGATGAGCTGATAGTACTGTGTGTAACAGAACACCTAATTTCTGTGTTACAGAAACTGCTGGACTTTTCTAGCACATCAACAGCAAGTCAGTATACCGTCCCTTGTAATTAAACACAAAGATTTGGATCTTAGGCAGAGGATGATCAGTGCATGAAGCTATTGAGGAAAAGGAAGCTCTTCTTGAAAGTCTGAGACCAATAACTGATCCAATTCCAGACAGTCCCCAACGTTTAGGGGTACTAAAAATCTCCAGAGCACTAACTGCTAAATTCCTAACTAAGGAGTTGGACTGGGTTATACCCACCCTGATTCTCTCCAGATCAGACAGACAGGAATAGCTCCATTACCTTGCTATATTCAGCAAATGTAATGAAAAGTATTATAAAATGACTGAACGATTTGTTTTTCAAAAACTCAGTAGCCCCTTTATTGAAGATGGAGAGTTTTTTAAAATTTCTAAGCCTAAGGCACAGTGAAAAGGAGATTCATGTTCCCCCAATTTAAACACATATAATTTTTTGTAAAACAAACTATTGTGACTAAAGTGATTTTGCCCCTTGAAAGTTAAATTTGCTCTCTGAATACACATTTTGTGACAGAAGAGGTTCTCTGTCTTGACAAAAATTACAGCCAGGACCATCTAATTAACTTGTGATTATATGATGGTAGATGCATATATTGAAAAGACTCCTGTAACAACTTTCTTTTCCATCAATACTGCAGAAGCCTCTTTAAAAGACATTTTTTGAAGTCTTCTCTTATCTGCCATAGTTCTACACACTTTTCTTCATACAGGCCTATATTCTGAAATAAAAGGAGAGCCTAGCTTAGTAATTCTCTCTCAGATTTTGTCACTTTTTATTATGAAACAGAATACTACAGTATATAAATCTCAAATTGACCTCTGACCATTCACAAAGCATCAGACTGGAGAGTAAATCACTTTCATCTTTTAAACTTGGGAGGAGAATGCAATAATTAGAGGGCATAGCGAGTTAAATACTCCATGCTGAGGAAGAACACACAGGTGTGCTGAGAGGGCAAAAAGGAAGATAATTAGTTGGTGTTTGCTAATTGTGGACATTTTGAAAGCAAAAAAAATACCAAGAATGGAATCATGCCCCTTTCAACCTCTACAGAATTCAGTAAGCAGGTTTGAGTTTGTTGGAAAAGATGAAGTGGAAGAACTTCATTAGGACACAACAGTCTAAAAAAATATAACCCAAAAGAACATCAAGAATTTCATGTTTAAAAATACATAAATAATTTGAAAAGTAAAGTTAGTGTTTACTTATCTTATTAAATAAACAACATGATAATAAAATGCTGGAAAAGGCATCTTTTCAATATGACAGAGTCAATAATGAGATTTCAGTGCCCATCTTCATATTGTGGGCTTAATTAATTTCAAGCAACTGCTCTAAAAAGAAGGAAGGTATTCAGGCATGCTACCAGCTTTGAAATTCTGTCCGTTCAATTGACATTTCAGTAACTTAGATACTGTTATCTTACCCCCTACAATAAGCTTAAAAAGTAACAAGCTTAATGCTTTTGTAATCTTTACAAAAATGTCATTCTCCCACTAGAAACACATTTGTGGTCCTAGGGTACTATGTTCATATGGCGTTTAAAAGAATACCTCTTTTTTATTAAAACTTCAACTCTGTATGTTCAAACAGATGGTTTTATTTTCTCCTCAGTACTACTCATATTTCCATTTAATATAATTGTGCAGTAGAAATCAAATACAATACTTGCAAGAATAAGAAATAAATAATATGTGACAAAGAGGCTATGAAACACATTATTTCCTATATTAAATGCAAAGACATTTATTTTGTTTTCCCTGAGTAATAGGATCTTGTTTTGGCTGTCAAAATTTTATATGCTTTCCAGAGGACAAAGAAAACAGCAGAAGTCTGCATCATATCTGTATGTCCACTGGTTTTCAATTTCAACTTCCTATTATAAATTCCCACCAACACTGTTTGCTCCATTATTTTAAATAGGTGACAATTACACCTACTGAATATCTCAATATTGATTGGCTCATAATACAAAATTAGGGATCTCTGGTACTTATAAAGTAAAAAATCTAATGATGACATCTGCATTTTTACTCAATCCATATGTAGTACCCATGCCATTTTTGCTGATGTCCTCATGTTTCCTGTGAAGGTTATATATGCATGAGAGAAGTGCTATGGTTTTACTTGATACATGTTACTTTCCCATCTTTCACAGATGGGAACTGTAGGATTTTTCACTCCACCTGTGTAAGATATGAGGAAGATTGTGCCATACATCAACATGTGCAGTGCAGCTCAAGGAGTCAGCAGCTGCAAAGCCCATTCGCATACAGGTACCACTCTTTCCAGCAACTGCTCCATATCATAGAATCATAGAATCATTAAGGTTGGAAAAGACCTCTAAGATCATCGAGTCCAACCATCAACCCAACACCACCATGCCCACTAAACCATGTCCCTAAGCGCCTCATCTACACGTCTTTTAAATACCTCCAGGGATGGGGACTCCACCAAGCACCTCTGATCATGGAGTCCAGCCGTCAACCCAACACCAACATGCCCACTAAACCATGTCCCTAAGCGCCTCCGTCTTTTAAATACCTCCAGGGATGGGGACTCCACCACTTCCCTGGGCAGTGGGCAGCTAAACAACCCCAGTTCCCTCAGCCGCTCCTCATAAGACTTGTTCTCCAGACCCCTCACCAGCCTCGTTGCCCTCCTCTGGACACGCTCCAGCACCTCGATGTCCTTCTTGTAGTGAGGGGCCCAATATCTTGCTTTATACAGGCCCCTAAAGCCCTGTTCCTATAAAAGCTATGTTACCAGGCTCTCTGCAGAGTGATAGAGAGAGCAGAAATAGAAGACAGAAGGAGATGCCAAGCAAGCAGAAATATAATGGAAGCACATCAGCTACTGCTGTCATGCAGAAACAGAAACAAAACCAGCGTGTCCATCAGAAGGGATAAGCAGGTTATTGTCGACCTGCTGGAGTAAGAAGAAAGAGAAGAAGGACGTGCAAGGAAGCAAGGAGGGTGAAGTTCCAGTTTCTGTTATCATTCCTTTATTTTTGTCTTTATAATGTCTAAAAGTCACAACAATAGGTATGTAGGTCTTGAAATATTTTAAAGCTTAAATTAATGAAAAAACCTTTAAATAAACCTCCATAATTAAGTTTTAAAATGTTATATTTCTAAAATTTTTGGCCCTTAGCAACACATTTTAGATATAACTGAAAACTTGCTTGTATTAATGCAAGGATCTGGGCAATATAATGAAGTTGAACTGCTGAGGCAGGATGTGATACTGGCTATTATAATCTGTAACCCGTGTGGGCTACTTTACATTAGCATGCCTTACCAGCACTTCAGAAAGATGCAACAGGACTTTCTAGGACAGAACAGTAGTAAGCCAAGTAACTGAGACACTTTCCCCCTTTCTCCTAATTCTTCTAAAAAGCCAGATTTCAACAATGGACTACAGATAAGAAACATGATGGAAAAGCAATTGTCACTGCAACATAAACATTGTAAATTATCTGCTATAGATTGTAATCTGGACAGAAATCGCAAAAAAGGTGCAAAGACATAAATATTAATTACATGAAACCAAGTCTGGGATTCTTTAATTTCCAGATATAAACGGGAGAATAAATTACACTAAAGTTATTGAGTCCTAATTATTCCCAGACATGAATAACTGTTTTTTTCATCACGCAGTCACTAGACCAGCAGGTCTCAATGCTATTCTAGGCGTATTTTTGATAGATAAGATGAAGATCATAGAAGATTGGTTGTAGGCAATAATTGTGGCTCAAGAGATCACAAACCGACTGAATTTAAATTAAATGGAAGGATAAAAGCAAGTCTGAAACTAAGGTTCTTTATCTCAAAGGGAAGAAATGATAAACTAGGGGAAATAAAGCCACGTGCACGTGAATGTAGAGGAGAAATCAAATTTAAGTCAAATGTGCAAAAACCAAAGCTCATATTTCAAGTTAGCTGGACAGCAAATTGCTGGGAGTAAGGAAGGATAAGCGACCTCAAAATAGATTTTCCTTACCAAGTACTTTCACTTAATGTCCCAAAGTTACCTTCATTTCAACAAGTTACTCCAAAGCCTGTTTCTCTTCTTGCTCTCAACTCCACTGCACCAATGCAGCTCCTCTAAACAATATTGAGTCCTCCTATTCAAATTTAGCTATATGCCATATTGACATTAGGTGTTCCATGAACACAATATATATTCCTTAGGAACTAATGAATATTTAAAGATAATAAATTAAAAATATCATAATTTAAATCACAGTTTGCATTTGAAAATATTTTTAGAATAGAATGGAAGTTGGTCATATTCTGGAGAAAGAAAAGAGAAAGGAAGCCTGTTGGACACATAAGTAAGATGATGGCATACTGGGGTAAAAGTGTAAAATATGAATATTAAAATACATCAGTGAAGGTGATTTAATTACTTTGTACCTAAAAATGTACTTAGTCAAATCTGCATCACTTCAGTTTACCTCCACTTTGCAATTATTTTCTTTAAAATAATCAACTCCTGATTTTGATGAACATACTAAGTATTGCCTCAGATTTTAAAAACAAATTTCATTTAAGATTTTTAAAGTTATTAATTAAATAAATATAAATATACTAAAAATATATTTTTCTGGCAAATGCTATTAGATTTGAGAGCCTATTTAAGGGTCTCTGGCAAGTTTGTGACTAAATGAAAATATTCATAAAAAATAAACTCAAAGCTCTAATCTCTGTTTAGTTTTAACCATAGGAAATTAAAAAATAGGCTAATTAGTCTACACATGTATTTACAATATCTCTGTATATATATACTAAATTATATAAATAAAACCAAAGAAAACATTCCACTAATACATAAAATGTGTATAATTTCATGGGTTTTAAGTTTCTTTGGCGGATGTCTTATCACTTGTAAGAGTAGCTGTTTCTTCATCTAAAAGAGATGAAGGATTAAGATAGGTTAGTAATGCCCGATTAAACTAGCTTAACATTTTTGTAAACAAAGGAACACAAAAAAGGTTCAAAAGGTAAAAGTACAATCCACATTTAGTAGACTTACTGCAAATAATTTCTGAGAAATATCATATTGGAAATTGAAGCAGAAAATGATAAGAGATAAGCTGAAAACCAGCTGTCTGCATGATTCTTTCCATGCTAAGTATGTTAACAGATACATAACATTTTCAGTATTTTTTAAAATCATGTAACATTACATAAACTTTTGAAAGACACATATGATTAATATGATAGAAAGGCTGAAACAACATCTTACAAAACTCCATCAAGAAATATTTGGGGTGGGGTGGGGGGTGGGGGGTGTTGGAAAACATTCCTTGGATGTTATTTTACCGGATTGGAAACATTGATGATATGCTGAGAGTACACAGAGAAATTATGACCCATGCTAGATAAAAACCTATTACGATAACATAGCCCAAATACTAACAGCTGAATCCTGTGCTGTTAAAGGTAATAAGAGTCACTGATTTAACTGGGAACAGGATCAAGTCATAACATAAAACCACCTGCCTCCACTAGAGTTGGCAATCAAAGATGCCAAGTTCCAAAGAATTTGCCTCTTTTTACATATCATTTTGCCAGCTTCTCTCTCAAACCATGCTCATCCTCAATCCTGATAAATGGATACAATCTCATTACAGTACTTGACAAATAACTGTTCTAATACAGTAGGAAAACAAAAATGTTAATTCGTTACTTCACAAATAGACTGTTATATATGAAATATTTTAAAGATTTATAACTCTGTTAAAGCTTGTTATAGACTACCTATATTTTCCTGACAGAAGTAGGTCAACTATATAAAGTTTTCTAAGGTTCTAGCATTGTTTCATTATTTTGTGTTATTTTTTCCTCTCCTATATAGTAGGATCATTTACAGCAGTTCTTATTAAAAAAAAAGAAAACAAAAATCACATTTCCCTGAGGGTGGACTAAGTAAACATAAACCCTTTTTTTCACCTCTGGGATAACAGTCCCAATTGAATGCCTTAGATTAAATTATTTTGCTTTTCTGAAACGTGCTGGTTTGGTGGTTCCCAGAGGGCAGAGGCAACACGCATCAAAAAATAAGAAACACATTGGTATAACTGTCTTTCAGCTAAGAAAAAAAATTCTCCTTCCCTTTCTCCCCTTCCCTCCATACTCCAGCATGCTTTTTTTGATACTCAGCAAACTGGGTATCACTGTCAAGACAACCTGTTAAAGCTGTCTTTTAACTTAACCTATGTATAAATACAGAATTCCACTCTCAATTGTGGGAGGGCAGCAAAGGTATCAGAATTTAATAAGAGTTCCAAGCAGGAAAAGCCACTTGACACTAAGAACTTGTCTACCATTATAAACCTCCCAAAATAGTTATTCTGTAGAATTTTTTCCAGAATAGTTATCGCAATGTTATCTCCTTTAATTCCAAAGGAGAAGTGCCTTTTTCTGACTTAGTGTTGTACAAATGCAATATATTCAAAAATTTAGAAGAGAGAAATCTCGTTCCAGAAATTACTCTTCACGTATGAGCTCACATACAATTAACTATTCAATAATAACGGGTTTGGTAATGATACAAGTATAAATTTTGCTTGAGTTGATTAATAATACCAAGTAATAGGCTATGACATGTCCACAAAATGAAAAAAAAAATCCTATGTGTCTTCACAACTCTGACAAACATTTAGAAGAGAGAAATCTCGTTCCAGAAATTACTCTTCACGTATGAGCTCACATACAATTAACTATTCAATAATAACGGGTTTGGTAATGATACAAGTATAAATTTTGCTTGAGTTGATTAATAATACCAAGTAATAGGCTATGACATGTCCACAAAATGAAAAAAAAAATCCTATGTGTCTTCACAACTCTGACGCCCTATTTTGCTCTAGCCCGCTGACTTCACTATTGTCGCTTTATTGTTTGGCTGCCTCCAGTCTATAACCACAGATCATCTAGAACAGTCTGATTCTGCAGAAAACTAGTAAGAGAGACTGCAGGAGAATCAATGCTTGCCTCCCATATCAACCTCTTGAAGTAAAATTATATGAAATACTATACAGTGAAGAGATGAAGACATGAGCATGACAGCCACTATGAGGAAAGTAATTTTGAGGATTAAATTATATTAACAAACACCACTTCTAAAAACATTTTATGGGTGCTAAGGGGACAGCTGCTGCACCTGCAAATCCGACCTTTAATACATTTTGAATTAAAATAAAAATCTTCTGTGTGAATTATGAAATACAGAGATTTTTTTTTTAAATTAATTGCAGTGAATGTTTTAAAAGTTGCAAGCAGGTCCCAAGATTTACTTTGTATATTTTCATCGTCCTCTGTTATTTTGAATATACAATAGAACTGTGCACTGGAAACCTGTCCTGATAGATGTGCTGGCACAAAAGCATGTAAAGACACATCTTGTGGCAAAGAAAATTTAAGCAGAGGAATTACTATCTTAAATAGATTGAAGGACTGTTCTCTTCTTTCTTGTAATATAGAAGCAGTTAATGTGTGGGTTTTTTCAAGAGCCACTGTTATGGTCACTTTGAACTCCATGTCTTAGATGTAAAATGGAGATAACTGAACTTCCCCATCTTTGTGAGCTGCTTAGAGATTGAAAGAAAAATTAAGTTACAAACTTCCAGTTCCCAACCAGTCTTTTTTTGTTAGTGAATCCTTTCACTGACCCCATCTCACTGTGTAACCTGAAGATACATTTCTTGTAATTTATTTCATAACTCAACATTACTCTGACACTACTTCTCCTTGTTTCCCACCAAAACTCCATCCCACTAATATATCAGCTTTATGTTGAACTCATCATCCTTTCACATTATTTGTCTGCATGCCTGTTCCTTTACCTTGTTTTACATGTTCCACATATTCCTCCATATTTCAGCTCCTATTGGAAAATTATTTCTGCATTTCTTCTAGTGGAATTTCTAGTTGACTTACATTAACATGTATATTGAATTTAAAACTCACAAGAGTATAATTTTCTTCTGCATAGACCTGGCAAATCGTCATCTCGCTCATCCTTTGTGTATGTAGTACAACCCAAAGATCTATCTTCTGTTTCTGTATTTTTCACATGATTCTAAACTTTTTATATTTTCTGTCTGCAAACTACTTCACCGTTACGGAAGGCTATGTTTCAAACAAACAGCTCTTGCACAGAGGAATGCTCAAAACTCTGCATTGAAAAAGCAATTACATACAATCATGCAATTATGTTATGAAAGTTTCCATTCTGTATGATTTTTTTCTAAAGCTCTGATTCCCCCCTTTGGAAATTAGCATGTCAGACTCACCAACTGTAAAAAGAAAGTACAGAAAATACCACATCAATAACAGATTCCTTTCCTGCCTTAAATTCCTTAGAACAAGAAGAAATGACCAGGTAGCGTTAACTCTAACTTACCGTACTTTCACAAGACTAGAAAACTCAAATGATTTTTTTTTTTTTAATTACAATCTGCATAGTAATCTTTTGGGTCAGCTCTGATGTATGAATCTGTGTCTATTTCATGGTCACATTATTGTATGGACTTTCAAAAAAAAATTTCTTTTATAGTGTAGAAGAATGAAGAGTTTGTGGTTTTTTAAATCTGGATTAAATAGTTCTTATTCTATTATATATTTCAGCAGTTGGAATAAGTTAGACTGAAAAAAATTACTATGACAGGGCAATGTTATCCAGTGAATTATAATGGGGTTTCTATATACATAAGCATAAGATATTCTCCCTTACTTTAAAACTTTTCATCACAATTCTGACCCAGTCTATAATTCAACTGCAGTAATATGGTTAAAACATAAAGCTCTAATTAATCATCTCAGGCCTCTCTCTTCATAGGAAATAATCAAGTATATTGAAAAAAAAGTAGAATTATTAAAATAATATCTAACTACAATGAACATAAAATAAGGCTACTAACCCAAAGCATGAACTGTTCCTCTATGCTTCTTTGAAATCTTGTTTGCCTTAACTGTATGTAGAGCATTTTCTTTGAACTGCAGCTCACAAAGTCTTTCAAGAAGAACTGTCATTTCTTCAGTGATGGTATCCAGATAAGTTTCGTTAATAAACTTCAGTGATGAAGAAGGATCAATAGTTCCACTGAGTATATACAAATCCTCTTTTATCATTGTGCACAATGTGGGTATGGAACTTTCATAACCATGAACCACCTTATCAAAATTTGTTTCACCACAACTAGATAAAATACAGTTCTGTAGAAGATCGCTAACCAGTTTATTCTGCATATTTTGATACTTCATTAAGACTTCTGATTCAGGATAAAGAAACAAAAGTTGCTGTATGCACTGAGTTTTAAACTTCATTTGTTGTTGTAAAGCATTAGTATTTGTTTCTTCTTGACTTTGCAGTCTATTTACTAAAAATCGTCGAAGATGCAATCTTACATCATCCCAGAGAGATTTCACATCCATAGTTGAATCATCCTCAATGGCATGAAGGGAAGATGTTAACTCAAAAGACGTCCCACTTGGAGTACAGGGAAATGAGACACCACACTGACTAGAGAGATCCAGAAGGAAGTGAAGTATCATTTCTTCTTGATTTTGCTGATTCTTCAGCAAGCTTTGCTAACAAAGGGAAATCAGACAGTATTTTAGAAATGTTTTGTTAAATCTGGTTCATAAAATGAACAGCTTTGTGCTAGAGTACCAATTGTTTACAATGCTCATTATCTTACCAGCAAATAAGAGACTCAAACAAACTGCTGTATAAACAACAAACATAACAAAGCCTGTTTTCCCATGGATTTATGCGCCAATCCATCCCCTCATCTACTGGCTCCAATAACGCACACTCCTCTTCCCATCTTTCTTACACCCTCAACCTCTTTTCTCAATCAATTCTAACCCACAATTCAAAGGAAAGCATTGGAAAGCTCATCAGGTAGCCTTGGCAGCCTGTTTGTTGTGGTCCACACACACATTTTTGAAAGAAAATGGTATGAAAAATTACTCAAGATTTACACAGATAATGACAGGTTTTGCTCATAAAACCCAGACAGGAATTTATAAAATGAAACATTGTTGCTTTCTGTGTTCTGGCTCAGCAGGCAACCATCAAAAAGGCCATTCTAAGGATAAAATAATCTTCCCTTAAAGAACTAAAATTGAAAACTTGTTAAGAATTGAACAGGCTTAGATCACACAGGGCAGAAGAATAAGAAGCTGTGTATCCTGTCAAACCAAGATGCAGACTGATACATTAACAATATAGCGACCTCTAAAAATATCTCAGCTATATGGGTTGGAGAAGAAGAAGGAAGCCAGTTAACAAAGCAGGTGAAACCACATGGATGCATGCGCTGTTCCTACTTCATCTGAGCCTGAAGAGCTCCCTCTTGGTCCAAGGCCAGGATCTCTGACCTTAGAGCTGCTTCAGGTTCAAGAGGCCATGCAGCAAATAGCAGGTCCTCTTGTCACAGCTCAATGCTTTCTACTTCGCCCAGAATGACACAAATCTAAAAAGCACTCTGCAGCTTTCCTTAATATATATGAGACAAATCATTTGCATGAACAAGGCGTGTCCAATATTTGAGTAGAAGACAACCCCAAAGTCCCATGGTCACTTGACACCAAAATCTCCTTCCTCTCTCAGAGAAAAAAGCTTGCCTGTTATAAACCTATTTCCCACATCCTCAACATTTTTCCTACGGCAGGTTGGCTTTGGCCACAGTCCTAAGCCCATCAACTTTTTATCTGTAAAGACCTGCTTTCGATCCTCCAGCTGCACTAGAGCAGACTACGGATTTCGCCATCACAGTCACAATAAAACTGAGTGAAATTGGTGGTACTCTTGATTTTCTAGGTTTCAGGAACCAGGCAGGCAAGCCTTAGGTGAATCAGGATCTAGAAGCCCTCTCACATGCTCCCCCACCTCTAATTGCTTCTCTCCAACAGAGAAAAGCATTGTGGCAAATCGCATAAGGGTAGTTCTTTCCACTTATGTCCTTCATCTGTGTCTCCCAGCTATGCTCTATCCTATAAAACAAGGCTGGTGAAGAAACTGTCGGCAACCTTCCACCTTCAGAACTAGTAATTTATTTAACCTACAGTATTTGAGGAAATGATTAGTTTTATTTCTTTTCCCATTTTGAAAGAGAGAGAAATAAATAAAATTTGAGTATGGTATTGCATAAATAAAATAATTTCCAAATATAACATGCTCAATTTTTCTACTGTAGCAAGCTTTTATCAATAGCTAATTTATAAAAATATAAAAAAAGACAAAATTTAGAACAAAAACTTCAGTGGGTTTTTTTTCCCCCCCTCATGCTTTTGAGTCACAAAAATTTTCAGTATCAGAACTGCTATTCTTTGTTCTGGATGATTCAAAACTGTTGCACTCTTACGGGAGAAAACAAGAGTTTAACCTTCCTTCGTATTGTCCTCTACTCTGGAGTGCTCCATGATGAAAATTTAAAAATAAGAGACTTGCACCACAGTAGCTAATTCTGAACAAAAGACAGAGAGCATGATTGCCTCCCATAAAGGAAAGTGTTAAAAATAATAGACTAGCTATTTTTCTTCCATTTTACATCTTTATTTCAGAATGCTTCCTATGAATTTTTTTACTTACAAGCAGGAAACACATGTGGAAGACAGAATAATAAAAGAAATTATCAGTCAAGTATCATCCTATAAAAGCATGTGTATGTGATAGAAATATCTGTAACTAGTTTAAATTTTAAACCATACATAGCAATATGCATATACATAAGGCTGATTTGATTTTCTTTTATTATCTACTGAAGTATTCTATAAAGTTTTGTGGCCTCAAAGTGAATGTGTCTCAGTGCGTAAACTTAAACCCTAATCACTAACCACTGTGTTGAAGAGTTGAGTCTCCACAGGTAGACTACTGGAGTTTAAAGGTTAATTTTTTTTATGAATCATGCTCAAATACTACATTCTGAAATGAACAAAACAAGAGAAGCTGTCAAAACAGCGAATGTAACTGATGCCTTTGGATGATGAATCCAGAATGTCTTCCAAGCAAATCCCTACTGCTGTTTTTTAAGGTTAAGCAGAAACATTTTTATTCATGAAAGCCAGTAAGAATCTAAGTATTGTTTCAAGCCCTTTGCAACTTAAACTAAATCATTAAAAATAGGGAGCTTGCAGATGCCATCTTAAGACTTAGTGTTACTCAGAAAACGAGCCCCTGAAGTGAACTTTGAAGCTCTGAAAACACAGCGTCATCAAGTCTCTTTGAACATTGCCTATATTGACATAGGCTTTTCTAGTTAAAAATTAACCTGCAAAAATACTTCAAAAGATGATGCCAAAACTATTCAAGAGAAAAAGATCCAAATTAGTATCCAAAGGTGTTAGAGAAGCATGAAAAGTTCTCTTATGAGCACAGAAAGTTAGTGACAATAATATACAGGAAAACATCTGCAGTCTACAAACTGGACTACTACCTATCATATCAATAAACAAATCCAGTAAGATGAAGATTTTGTTAAAAAAAAGATTTTGTCATTAGTTTAGCAGGAACAGAATTTAATGAAGATGTGTTCATGTACATATTCAGCTTTTAAATATTTAGAATTACAAAACAGAACACAGAATGACAAAAATTTCACATAATTAACATTTTCAGGCTTCATGAAGAACCTTTCAGTATTCCCATGAGAGTTCACAAATGCATGAGAATACCACACTAACAATAAACCTAAATACACCACCTCAGCCAAAGCACATACAGAATTTTGCACTATTTTTTTAATTGTTCCAGCAGCTTAAAAGATAAACAAAATCCCTAACAAAATAAACACACATAATAAGGGATAAGAATGAATAGGGATATTGTCCTGAAATAGAAGGAAGGTTACTATTATTGAAGATGTATTATATGAAACTTAATTAAAAGCTTGCAAATGAGAAATTAAGTCAACTGAGTAATTAGTTCAATGGATGGAGATACACATTTAAGAAAGGTCAGATCGTAATAATCTCATTAATGCTGAATATTATTGGAAATAGTTTACTGCAGACCTGTTTATGGAGCTAAAGATTATCTACTGCAAGTAAAACTTCTTACAGATGGATTGTTTATGCTAATATATATACACTTTTCATCTGTAGCCTCATCTACACAACAGGCTGGATTATCTAAGAAGCCATGAGCCTGGAAACAGCGATGTCCAAGTTCCTGAGCTCCACAGATGTTTTCCTGATAAGCTGTGCAGAATTGAGACTTTAAGGCTTCTCACGCTTTGCTGTCTGTCTAGCAGCCTGCCACAGAGCCACCCTCAAGGCTTAACTGGACTCTACAGCCCACAGCCAGACTGTCATGCAGTCAGTAAGCTCCTGGGAAGCTGAAGAGCTAGAAAGCACATTTTGTATAAGATATACCCGAAGTATTCCAGAGATGGGGACATTTTGATGTTTCCCAAACAAATGCTGCCATCTGGTGTTCAGGTATATGGCTTGAATAGACCTTGGAGAAGGAAGAAAGCAGGGAATGGACACAAGTAAGTCATCGTTGCCATGCCCTCTTCCGAGGGGGTTTAAGTAAGGATCTAACTGGACTAAGATGAATAACAAAAGACTTCATAATTCAGCATTTTCTGGGATTCTCTCATTTTGTCTAGATCAAGTATGACATGTAGCAGTCTCTGACACCCTTGAGTGGGGTGATTATTAACAGCAACATTCATACCAATCACCTGTGTCAGAAGGGGACAAAATCACTTCTTCACCACATGAACATTAAAGACCTGGTGTTTCTAGAGATGACTTCCTCATTTGGCACAGCTTAATATCCAGTGGATTCAAGGGTGACTGAAAGATCAACAACCAGTTTTAAAAGTTAAAAAACTGAGAGGTGATCTGATGAAGCTTGAGCTCTAGCCAGGAGACAGTCCCAAAGGAGAAAATATTCCACTTCTCCACAGCAGTTTCCTCTGCAAATACAGCCAATCTTAACCTAAAGGTGTTCATGTCCTACAACTAAACCATGACATGGAAGTGACAAAGAACAATCCACTGGATACTGTTTATTTGTTTTGATGCTCAGACAGATGTATGTCATATAAACACACATATACATAGTTTATATATAAACTTGCAGGCTGTCATTTACTGAGGTATCATCCTTCACTTCTCTAGCCAATTCAATTTTCCAGATTTCCATTTCCACATGTAAATTCTAAGGTTAACTTTTAATAAAAATTTTGGATAAAAATGCCTTCTAAAATGATGGATTTTTTCGTTGAAGTGAAATTTGATTTCTGGTTACATCTGATTGTACAACTTGCTAGGACAATGGATGTAGCTCCCACATTTCTAATTAGAAAAAGTAGATAGGAAGTTAATGCTTAAATAATGCATAAAGGACAAGAATCTGTATTAGGTAAGTTAAATTCATACTGATACAATTGAAGAACAAGCAGTAACAGCAACATCCTCAGTGTAGACAGTAACTTCGGATGTTTTTTACCAACATGTGTTTATAAAACAGTCCTAGCAGTACTGAACAGGTGGTAGTATCGTGAAAACATTTTGTCCCAAGTTTGTCTATTTAAGGCATGATCAAAAGGAAACATAATCCCCTGCTGCGGACATAAAAACAGTACTAAGCGTTATAATAAAATTTCTGAACTATCCTCACCACAGTGAAGATTGAAATGAGAAAACTAATTAACCTCAACCCCGCCGCCCCCCCCCCCCCCCCCCACACTCCTCACCAAACATTAAAGTCTTTAGTAAACAATTTTTACCAGGGTCCTAAGGAACTCCATCAGCTCTCCGCACTGTGTAGAAGAAGGTCTGAGAGAACTAAAATTGCATTTATTTAGCCACTGAAGGCAGTCAGTTGTGCTTTGCAGTATTTCATCAGCACATATTTCATTTACTTCTGATTGCAGGTCTTTAAGACACTGTTCTATGCTAAAAAAAAAACAAAAAGAAAAATCACAGGATTTTTTTCATGAGTTGGAGATAAAAGCATTTTATATATTCCATATTTTAAAAAGAAAAACTACTTCAAATTAATGTAACACTAGTTCTTCTTCTTCATAGATTAAATTACTCTCACAAAATAAGGCCTGAATTTGCAGGATTAACATTTAAATACAGCTGAGCAAGAGCAAAAATAAATTTCCTTCAGGCCAGACTGTACCATCCTCACTAAGAGTAAGTACTACCTCACTTCGCAAACAATGTTTTACTTTTTAATAAAGTAGTTAGTGAATAAGACATCATCCAACCTAAGATCTGGTCCTTGGTGCTTAATTAGCTAAAGCAAAAAATATAATCCCCTACCATATTCAAAGGTGAATGTGTCATTTTGCTCCTTTAGCAATCAGCAGTTGTTTTATAATACATAACATATATTAACGACTTCTTAAAGACCCATTGACATCACAGAAAATGCTGAGAAGAATTTTAGAGTCAGTTGTGCTGAGAAAGCAGATCTTTTCTTCCTTGTTTTTGTCATTAGAATATTTGAAAGAAAACAGAGTTTGTTTTCAAGGAGCTGATCCACTCCTTAACATCCATCTAGAACCATAATCCTGTTTATGAAATCAGGTGTGGCTGGTATGGTTATTACAGGGATTTCAGTTGCAAAAATCACAAGAACAACTGAAAATCCAAAATTATTTTATTTCTATTTGTGTGGACACTTACATGAAAACAAAAAAAAGAAAAATCCAGAAGCAATCTGTCTATATCTTTTCCTACAAAAACACCTTTTCAGTATTTCAGAACTACTTTTTTTTAAAAGCAATGCTTAATATTTTATATAGTTTGTTAGAAAAATAGTATTGACTAGATCTAGGCAGATCTAGGTTTAATACAAACAGAGCCAAGAATAAGACTGATGCCAGTGTCTGTTTATTGAAGTGCAAAGTGATTCTCACTACTATTTGAGTTTTATTTTGGAGTATATCAGTTAATCCATTTATGTTCTTACAGCTGATAAGGAATGCAAGGCTTAACACAGATTAAAATTTAGTTCTTTCTATCTCTGTAGAGTTACAGGATTAGATGAGACTCAGCTCTTTACAGGTATTTCAATGTCAGATACTTTTGATATATTAGTTTCTATTTTCATGACATCAGCCAAACTACAAACTTGCCTATTATACTGCCACTTGCCTCTCTGTTTTATAGAGATGAAGTACGGCTATTTTTCTTTAACTGCTCTCTAACATTTTCAAACTTGACTAGCTTTGGCAAAAGAAGACAAGAGAAGAAGATTAGAAAAGAGGACAGGAAGAGGAGAAAAGGAGAACAAGAGGAGAGGGAAGAAAAGAAACTGGGAAACAAAGGAAATCAAGTGTATTACAAGCTGTGACAAAAATACCAAATTAAAGACCTCCAGTTAAAAAAAAAAAAAAAAAGGATAACTTTTTTTTTAATTAGTGACCTTGAATAAAGTTTTTAATTTTTTTCTGCATAACTTTTCTGTGTGGAAAGATTAATTTTCCATGAAATGTCATCTTTTTGGAGGAGAATATTTTTATTAAGAATTTAATCTGCTTTGAATATGAAATTTAAAAAAAAAAATCTTAAACACTACTAACCCGTATCAATTTGTAATAAGAAATCAGTGATGAAAGGCCATTCTGCATATCACCCATTGACTACGCTTCATCATTTAATTCTGCCTGCAGTACTGTTTTCAGGATGTGGAAGAAGTATTTATCTGATTTTCTACTAGATTTTCTCCTTTATTGAGTGATTTGCATTTTATTCTTTTACAGATGTTATGCAATGTACCTTAAATTCCTACTAGCTGTCTCATTCTGATCAACAGCAATAAAGTAAATCAGTGTCATCCATACCTTTGGGAACTGAGTCTGTTAGTTTGAATTGACTTTTTACAAAACCAGTGGGGGAAAAAAAAAAGTAAATGATCACACTAAATTAAGTTCAGAGATAAACAGTAGTCTGCATTTTCCTTTTATTTTTAAGTTACCTACAACAAGCAGAAAAGAGAGAAGTATATTTTTTCCGTGAATGCTGTCAAGACTTTTAATCTATGATAGGTTTCGCTTTGTGCCTTTTGTTTCTTTAAAATACAGTACTAAATAATAACAAGCTGAATATCAAAACTGCATCAACTACAATTACAGAATCCAAGTACGATCATAAGAATGTAAGTGCAGAAGTGTAGCATTTTGAATGTCAGAAAAAAACCCATAAATTGTTTACAAAACTATGACTATACAACTTCTAAAAAAAAAGTCATCAAAACGAGTAGGTAATTTTGAACAACTTATTTACCCATATTTAATTGTATTCATTAAGAATTACGGGTATATTTGTTTTATGCTTAAAAGACATGAGGTAAACCATTCAAAGTGTATCTACTCTATCAAAATGAAGTCACCACATTTTACAGCTGCATTATCTTCAGAAACCAAATTCAGTAACTACAACTAATGCTAAAATACATAAAAACTTTTGAAACTTATGAATACATGGGTGGCCTGTAAAACAGTTCCATAAAATTGATGCAAAAGTCTTAAGACTTTCCTGAGCATGACTGGGTTCAAAATGAAGTGCACTGAAACAAGTATCTTCCCATCATCAAAGGACCTTATCAGGAGCACAAAGGACCTCCATGAAAAACAATCGCTCTCTGCCTGTGGCCCACTCAGGTTCCTGATAGGATAGCCCAGCCATGAATACCAATACTAAACTTGACAAAAGATTGGCATGTATCTTTTTAACTTGTGAAACCTGTTCTCAGGACTATGAAACTAAATGCCTTGTTCATACACCTTGACTCCTGGGACACTATCAAAGGCTTTTATTGTGGTGTGCTGATGAGCCTCATTCAATCATACCCAATAGACTACAGCATTGTGCATTGTAAAAGGGACTACTGTTGTTAGCCTGTGCCAATCTGCTTCAATTAAGAACCAGTTTTTACGCTCATCTTTGACACAGGAATCCGTGTGCAAGCCAATAAACTACAAGCTATGAATAGGCTACAGCCTTCTCAAGACCAGATATTTTGGTAATTTGTCCCAACACTGATAAGGGGATTAGGTGGATAAATTTCAGTGGCCCTCCCTGTAGGTACAAATCATGATAAGTCTGTTCATTTTATTTAATCCTTTTATTCCAATAAAGTAAACATTGAATTAGGACTAAAACTGTTTTTCATTGAAAAAAAATATTTTCATCCTATTTACTTACAGCATACTCTAGGTAAACATGGTCTCAAAAACATTGCTATTTCTTCTAAGATTTTTGTCAACACTTAGTATTACATGAACATGGTTAATTATAGATACTTATTCCTTTACATGAATTACATCATTAAATGAAATATTTAGCAATTTGGTTACCACTGAAAAAAAAACATTTTGGTGTGTATTATCTGAGTTTAGAAAGCAATCATTTTAAATAAAAGACTTCTACCAAATAGGATTAAAATTATTCTCACTATGTAGGCTAGTATGTAAAACTATAATTTCACATCAGTGTAGGGAGAACGAGACTTTGATTTCCTTTTTTAGAAAGGAAATTTGCTGAAGTTTTAAAAACTGTAAACAAAATATATAATTTTGATGTGAAAAATGTGCTTAATGTAGTTAATGAATTTTATTCTTAAAAGTACCAAAAGCCATATAAAGTGCTAAATTCCTTTTTTTCTCCCAAATAATCCTTTTTCATTAAGGTTTAACTGCAAATATATTTTAGTAAGTTCCTGTGTTGAACAAATTGAGGCATCAACCCAGATGATGTCAACTAACACTATACACATACGATGGGAGCGTAAGGTGTCTTAAAATCATGTCCAGTCAATGGAAAAATACAGTCATGTCTGTATGCAACCCTATCTAAATCAGGACTACAAGATCTGGAGCGCAACAGGGAATTCAGACATAGTTCAGTACTTAATGCTTTCTCCCTATTTACTATCATTAACTGGTTCTGTGCTCTATATGTAAGTTTTCTGAAACAATCTCTGAAACTCTAAACCTTAATGATAAGGTGAGGCATACAATTCCTATTTTAGGTGCTCAGGTACCAATGGTGAGACATTGCTGAACCTAACCAGGAGGTGCTTAATTCTTCTGTTGGAAATTAGCCTACTGGTACTCCATTAGAATAGCTGTTCCTGGTCAGATGGAAGGTCTCCATCTCTCTGACAGTGGTCATTAGGAGAAGCCAAAGAAGAATAAAAAAAACACAAGAAAAAAAAATGTTAAGATTTCTCAGAATATTTTCATTGTCTCTAGCAGTTTGTGACCCAAGGACTTAAATCAGATATTGTCCTCATATTTAACAGCCCTCAATTAATTTTTCTTCCACAGATAATTCCACTTTTCTTTGAAATGTTCAGACATAAACAGAAAAAAACAGTCACCAAACTACTAAGCAAGGAGTGGAATATAAAAGCTCAAAGAAAAAATTAACCTTTCTCTGTAGCAAAGAAATCTTATAGTTATGCTCATATGGATTTTTGTAAAATTGACCAATTTTTCAAGAAAGAAATCTGTAGTCCCACACAAAGAGTACCTTTAGCCTTTGTGGGGACATCAACACTTGCGGTTAGTACTACTGGTATACCATTATGCCAATGAAAATTATTTCACTGAAACAGCTTCTCCTTTTCACAGGTGAAGGTTTTTGGTTTTTTTTTACACACAAAGCAAAGTTCTGTTATGTTATCTGTGTCCACACTGGAGTGCTTTTCTGAAGTAGCATGTCAATACCATTGTGTAAGTATTCCCACTGTAGAGAGACAGTCTCAATTTGAGAACTCCTAGGTGCTTTTATTTATTAAGTTAATGACAGGTTTTAGGAATAACCTAATCATGTGGAGAGACTGCTTTCTAAGCAGCTGCATCAAGGGACAAACAGTTACAAACCAAGTACTATAATGGAACTGATAGTGTAAGCACTGTCATACTGATACAACATTATTTTGAAAAGCACAGTATCAAAATGAGGGTTGCTGTCTCCATATATCATTTTCCATTGCCTAAGATTACTATGAGTAAGTTGAAGGATGATCTTCTAACTCCTTTCAATTTCTAACAAGCACTGTTTCAATTTATTTCATATAGCATATGGAACAGCCATAAAATGACAATGAGATTGGTTAAATTAAACTGCTAAGCTATAAAGTAAAATTATCTTTAAACCTCATGTTACTTATGCTTAAATCCTCATATTCATGGAGATCTGCTTTTAGAATCAGAGTTTACATGTCTGTTATTAAGAACAGACAGTTTGGTTTAAAAATAATGAAATAATTGTTTCCACTGTTTTTTGAAGATAGAAGCACTAACATAATACTACTTTGTTATTATCATGTATATTCATTAATAAGCTTGACTGCTGAAGATACAGGGCATTTTATACAAAATCAGTCATATCATTTGGAAACCTGTGTATCAGAGGACCTGCTGTACACTTCGAGTAGTAAGAAATCTTTGAGAAAGACTTTTACCACTATAATTCCCACAGGCATTTTTCTTGTTACATGTGGAAACAAACATTTTGTTTTATTTCATGAAAGCTGACCTGCCGAAAAGGAAATATTAAGAAAATTTCCCATGATCTACAGGCAATTTCATGAGGTCATTGCTGGTGCCTCAGCACTACCATGTGTTAATAAACAGCAATTTAACCATAAATATAAATAACTTCTTTTCTAGTAACTTTTAAACTGCTAGATACAATCTAACTGAAAAAAAACCCATAAAGATTCATGCGAAGAATGTTTTGATAACTTTATCTTGAATAGAAACAAGAAGTTTTACCAAAAATGGCTATTTATCATCTTGCATGTTGCTGCAATGTTTATGATAACCTACAGTAACATTCATGGTACAATGTATCTCTTAGGATTTCTAAAATTCTGAAAAAAAATGAGGTTATTATAGTTCCAGGCCTATAATGTTTATGCTGTTCCATTCTAGTCTATCTGACCATCAGCTTATTCTTTCTGGCACGTCCATTTTCTTACTCTCATTAACTCGCATAAACAGATAAAATTCCTTTTTATATTTTATGTTCTTTACAATGCAGACCTCAACAGCAGAGGAGAAAGCTGGAAAGTAAAGCTGCTCCTGCTAATAACATAGGTTTTATTATCACCTCGTATTTGTGTGCATGTTAACTTTTTTTTCATAGTTTGACTATATTATTCTCTTATTCATATTTCGTATCTAAGTTCTATTCAAAGTAAAATAAGACCAATAAGAATGAAGTTAAACATTATTTTGTAAGCAGCAATACGAAACTGATGGAAAGACTGACTACAAAAACTTTACCTCTTTAGAAAAAACCTGTTAAGACAAATATATCTTGATACTTGTTTTTAAAACCAGCAATTCTTTAAAATATTACCCTGAACCTGAAAGTTACAGGCTTACTATAAAGCTAAAAGTCTTGAAAAAATTCACTTCCTCAAATTCTTCCTATTGTAATCTTGGACCTTAAGACGTAAAACAAAAATGCAGCCCCTGCTTCAAGGACTTTGCAAGCTACTTCATATCTCTAATTTAGCTACTTACAAAACATATCCACCGAATCTGTAAAGTAACTATACCACTGAAACCAGAAAGAAATAGAACATCATGACTTTGCTGCACCTCAGCAAGAGAAACTTACTCAACAGCTTAACCATATGAGAACCATCAGTTTAACTGAACCACTCTCTACCTTTAATTGCCAATCTTGTTTTAAAGACTTGAGATATTTCAGTCCACAAGATGTAAGCTGTGCATTGATAAGTTATTTCAGAAGGCTGGCAGTGAAACACGGGAGTCTTTCAACTCCATTCACCAAAACATGATAGTGAAAAATAATGGCTAAAAAAACATTCTCTCCTGTATCCTCATATGAAATGAAATGGAATATTTCACAATGCAGTCAAAGATTACAGCTCCTGTAGATGTACGTGGCAGCTAACCAACTACCTAAGATACTGACACAATTATAATCACTGCAGATTGGAGTTAAGAAACTGTGTGTCTGTTAAAATAGCCAATCTCTGAGAAACTCTGTGCTGCCCAGCTAGTAAGGTGATAAGCAACAACTATCCTGAACTCAGTGATAGTACACAAAGACAACACAGGCTGAATAGGAATAAAATTACATTCCTTTCTCATTTTAATTACTCATTCCTAGCAATTAATCTAGGGCAGTGGGTACACAGATACTATTTCGACAAAGAATTTAGTAATATTATTCTAATATCTTAACAGGTACTAAATTCTCAACTAAATACTATGTAATGCACTCATACAGCAAGCAGGTTACATTCACACAGAAGAGTCGAATTCTTTTTGAGAGCTGTGATAAATATGATGCCCAAGTAAAACTGATAAAATTACCAATTTTATTCCTCTACTATTAGCTCTAGTTTGAAATTCTAGCAAACACTCAACCACTACTGGGATTTTGGATGGAGATGCCAAGATTTTGCTAATTCTCTTGAATACCAAGGAAGTGAGGTGTAGCTGCTTCCTGGAAATTCCAGAGAGGAATAAGCCAAGATTTTCTTCAAAATAAAATAGAGAAAGATAACTCTTGCAGCACATCTCAGTTTAAAAACACGTGAGCCCTTGCACACTCTAATTCTGATACAGGAAAATGGAACGAGACAGCAGTGCTTAATACCCTGTTTGAAACTTCTCCATCCCTTCATTGTGAGGTATTGATAGTGGGAAGTATTTCTATGCAAATCAGCAAAGTTATAATCAACAACTGGAAAATGCCATACTAACATCCTTACTGACGTACTTGCCAGATAGTCCTATTATTTGCAAGTTAAGGATCTTGTTAGTTGTTCAAATAATGATTGCAATTTATATTGAACAGTTATGGGACAAGATGCAATGCTGTAAGCACTTATTAGTATTGACCTCACAGGAGCCCTTGAAAAAAGACCTTCATCAAAATCCCAGATGACTGAATTACTGTTAAACAGACAGAGGGTCAGGTTGAAGTTTATCAGATTGAAGTCAAATTAAGCCTTTCCGAAAAGCCTTACAAAGATATAGTCTCCAGTGTATTGTGCAGATACAATTATCAGTAAATAATTTTGTTGAATTTTGAGTAATTGTTCTGTTGAAGAAGACCTAGAATAGCCCACACTGTCCTACAGCCTCATGGAATTTATCACCACTTTATCTCCACTAAAAGGCAGCCAATCACTCACTGAAGAACTGATTGGCTTTTTTGATACACAAAAAAAATCAACTGCTGAAGAGATTTCATGCTTACAATCACATCCAAGTTATGCACTATCAGCTTGGTTTCAAGCCCTGTAACTTATTTTCTGCTTAGAAGTATTAAATATCAGCTGCAAATTTAGTTCTGTGGATTGCTCAAAAATTAACTCTTACTAATTCAGATTCTCCATATTAGGAAAAAAAAATCCAAAAAATCAGGTTTGATAAACAGTGTAAGTCAAAGCAAATGTGAGGGGAATGACTGAAGACAAGTGGCCATCCTGATGAAATTATGAATGCAACTTCACACTTTAGAATAACCTGAGACTATCACTGCATATAAAACTAGCCAGCAATGACAATGGTTTTGAGAGTTCATATTCACCTGCCTCTATAAACAGCTGTAAAAATAAAGTTAACATTCAAGTATAATAAGAGCGCTGTTATATGATAGTGAATGAATGAACCATTTACTCCCTTAAAACTTGCAAATGAAACAATTTCACACAGATGGCCTTTTTTTTTTTTTGTTACAGCACCAAATAGAATTGGTACAATACAAAAATACTGAAGGTAATTCAACTGCTGGGAAGCGTATCTGATTTGTCGTGTCACACAATTTTATAAAAGCTATTCAGTTGGAAGGCAATAAATGAGCATTCAAGTGATTTACACACTTTTGGATCATAATTTTTTACACAATGTTTTATTTTTTAAAATATATATATGCTGTATACTATTATGTTTATTCTCTGTGGTATAATAAAATCATAAATCTATCTGATGAAAAATGGATTGTATTCCAATTGTATCACTGTAGCACATAGAGCTGCTCTTATCATACCACTTACAAAGATCAATGGTAACTTGAAAATGATTTCATTCCATGCTACCTCTAATATATTAGCAATAAAAGGACTCTTTTTAATTTAAAAGTCACATCAGCTGCTGTCCATCTTCTTTTAAACTCCTCTCCATTTCTGAAACTGACATATTACAGGAGCAAAATATCAGTGGTAACTACAGGGCTACTTTCTGATTTTCCTTGTGAAAGTTAGTTTAAAAACTAGTGTCTATTCAGCAGAAATACAAAGCTTTTCACTGTAGCACAGAGCTGCTCTTATCATACCACTTACAAAGATCAATGGTAACTTGAAAATGATTTCATTCCATGCTACCTCTAATATATTAGCAATAAAAGGACTCTTTTTAATTTAAAAGTCACATCAGCTGCTGTCCATCTTCTTTTAAACTCCTCTCCATTTCTGAAACTGACATATTACAGGAGCAAAATATCAGTGGTAACTACAGGGCTACTTTCTGATTTTCCTTGTGAAAGTTAGTTTAAAAACTAGTGTCTATTCAGCAGAAATACAAAGCTTTTCCTGACATGCATTGCTGTGTACCACACCCTACTCCAATTTCCTGCTCTCCTTGGATATAATACCATTTGGATCTTACAAAACTTACAGCAAAGGGCCTTTCTAATTTGTATGTCCCTAAGATGGGGACAATCAGCCTTCTTAAAAGGGTACAAATAGTTCCACTGTGATGATGTTAATGTAAAAATGTAACATAAAATGTTAACTGATATAAAGTACCATCAAAAGGAACGAACAGCTGGCCTGCTTTCCCATAGCCAAAAGTTTTCTCAGCCAGCAGCATACATTTTACAGTCATTAAAAACAAAGAGTATTAAAGCATGCATTCCAAAGACTCATCTTGATAATAATTTTTCTAACTCTCAGGCTGGCTCTGCATAATGATGACAAAATCACTTTTATTTAGTAGTTGAAGAGGTGACAACACATCTGCCAAAAATGCTGATGCTGTTTTTTCCCAGATATATAAGAACATAGCAACTCAAAACATAAGTACCTGTAACTGTGTTATGACATCAACTAAACTCTACGTCTCTACATTTCACTGATGTCAACAGCTGAAAAATTGTAATATGAAATTGCACTATGCAGTGGTCCACAATAGCTTATTTCCCAGATCTTCACTATCATTGCTACCGTGGGATTATTACTATCGCAACTACATTTGTAAACACTAAGTTTTTAAATGAAAATGTTCAAAATGTGAGATATGAGTAATATAAATAAAAAGCCTGAAAAATGTCTCAGCCTGACATAAGCAATATAACAATAATTCAGAGATGACCGAAATCAGTTTTCAGTGAGACACAGCAATGGTTTATCTCCATTCTTCAGGAAGCTGTTTGGGAGCAAAGACCTCCAAAATGGAGGGTCAAAATGTGGGCTTCGTGAAAATTACACAATCTTAAAACAGATGTCACGAAGGGCATTCTTTGAAATCATACGACTCCGTAACGTGCACTGTTTTCCGAAGGCAAGCATTTTCAAAATTTCATACAAAAGTCTGCTATTTGCTATATCTCTGAATGTACACTTACTTTTCTAAAGGGGCAATTAGTTTATTTGCTTAAGAGCATCTTTCATAGAACCAAGTATTTTAAAGGTACTAAAGAGTTTAGCCAAAAAACCTGCCATCACTTTTCAAATAAGGCACAAACCCTTGAGCTGATTTTTTTTGTAGTCATGCAAAAAATACACATCAATAAAGAACTCTTTCAGTACTCCACTGTTTCTGTAGCATTGATATTTGAAAAACAGTATGTTACAAAGAAGTGGACAATGAAATATATTAAAAAACAAATTCTATTTAGAAAATCTTCTATTGCAGCATAACAGTTTTAACTGAAATAGGTAAAATAATGGCTTATATAAGAAAGATTATATATATTAACTTACTTGCTTTTTCTACTTCCATTAGAAATGCTTAAAGAACATACTGACTTCAAATTTTGCTTTTTTGTAAAATTCTGTAGCTCTTTTAGGGAATAAAAATTCTCGTAAAAAAATCTCATAGCTGTAGGAAATACAACTGTCATGGGAATACACATTTTCTTCCTCCACTATCACACCTACTGCAATAATTCCTAAGATTAAGATGATTCAACTGTTAAAAATACCATACAGAGAAATATTACAGCACAAAAATTATATGGCATTAAAAATTTGTTAAATGCTCAAGTGGTTAAAGTAAAATTACTACCAAAATAATTATCAGAATTTTAACCTACAACTAGAAAAGACGTATTTCTTCCTAAATGTAATGACTTTCACTAATATTTTGGATACAAATAAAATACTCTTTACCTAGAAGAGTTCTTCTTTATTTTTTCATCAAGATCACTAAGGACTTGTTGAAACTCCAATTCTCCAGGAAGGACATTTAACAAACAGTCTAAATTGGAAGAATCAAGAGAATACTCTCCTCCCCATTCCATTTTCAGAATCTGTAAAATAGATACAGACAAGTGGTTAAATAATGAAAAAAATCAGACTATACTTATCAAAATATACAACATTTTGTTCCTGGGAAATATGTAGATTAATAAGGGAAGTGTTTATGTAGGGAATTATAAAATCAGTGCTGATTAGTAAACCTTGTGCATGCTTCTGAGCAGAGTTCTACAGAGAGGGACGCCTGTAAAATAAAAGCAGACATAAATTTCATATCTTCTACTTTTTTGGTTTTAAAAAAATAAGTTCTTTTACCTTAAATCAGAGTAGTAGCTTTCTTAATTATTGTTTTTTTTAAGATTTAGAAAAGAAAATTCTCACTATTATAACTGGAAACTACAAAAATAAATAAATACATTAGAGGGTGTTGTGGTTTAACCCAGCAGGCAGCTAAACACCACAGAGCTGTTCGCTCACTTCCCCCCCTCCCCCATCAGTGGGATGGGGGAGAGAATCGGGGGAAAAAAAGTAAAATTTGTGGGTTGAGATACAGACAGTTTAATAGGACAGAAAAGGAAGGGAAAATAATAATAATGATAAAAGAATATACAAAATAAGTGATGCACAATGCAGTTGCTCACTACCTGCCGACCGATGCCCAGCCAGTTCCCGAGCAGCGGCCCCGTCCCGCCACTCCCCCCACTTTATATACTGAGCATGACGTCATATGGTACGGAATATCCCTGTGGCCAGTTTGGATCAGCTGTCCTGCCTGTGCCCCCTCCCAGCTTCTCGCTGGCACAGCATGATGAGCTGAAAAGTCCTTGACTGAGTGTAAGCACTGCTCAGCAACAACTAAAACATCGGTGTGTTATCAACATTGTTCTCACCCTAAATCCAAAACACAGCACTGTACCAGCTACTAGGAAGAAAATTAACTCTATCCCAGCTGAAACCAGGACAGAGGGTAAATTTACTTTCTGTGTGCTTATAATTTCTGTCCAAGGAGTAACTGCTTTCTGGAAATTAAGCACATCATTGCAAATAATTACAACATAAAAATCCAGACCAACACACTATAATGTGCCAGAAAACAAGTGTCATCTTGCTCTGTACACACTGTCCTCAACAAACACTTTGCCAAAACACAGGTCAAATCCATTGGCCTACTCAAACTAAGTCACTAAATCCCCGGAGCCTTTACACAGGAAGCAAAGCATTAGCAGAGTTATTTTTTCTGCTCTTTGTTTTCTCTGTTTTCTCTTTTTTGAGAAATAATGAAATTGATTTTATAATCAGTGATGACTTGCTACCAAAGTTAAAGAAAAAATTACATATAAAGTGGAAACTTCTCAATAACCAGTATATTTCATGTCTACTATTTAGTATTTAATACTACTGTTCATATTGCAGTAGCAACATGAGGGACAAATGTAACTATTCAGATGCACACAACATTTCAGCAACAAAATACAATTAATTAATCACAGAATCATAGAAGGGTTTGGGTTGGAAGGGACCTCTAAAGGTCATCTAGTCCAACCCCCCTGCCATCAGCAGGGACATCTTCCACTAGATCAGGTTGCTCAGAGCCCCGTCCAGCCCGACCTGGAATGTTTCCAGGGATGGGGCATCCACCACCTCTCTGGGCAACCTGGGCCAGTGCTTCACCAC
>NW_008796211.1:3568220-3570552 GCF_000699145.1 Aptenodytes forsteri
AGGCTGCAATAAGGTCTCCCCGAAGCCTTCTCTTCTCCAGGCTGAACAACCCCAACTCTCTCAGCCTTTCTTCACAGGAGAGGTGTTCCATCCCCCTCATCATTTTCGTGGCCCTTCTCTGGACCCACTCCAACAGGTCCATGTCTTTCCTATGCTGAGGACTCCAGGGCTGAAGGCAGTACCCCAGGTGGGGTCCCACCAGAGTGGAGTAGAGGGGCAGAATCACCTCCCTCAACCTGCTGGCCACATAATAAATACACAATTTTTCTTACAAGCAATATTCTTTTATGAAGCAATTACAGTGTTAGCTGGAAATTTACCTAGAGGCTCTACTAGAAAAGTAGATTCAGAGTTTTCTAAGTGAAATGTCTATAAGACGCATGCTCCAAAAGAACATCAGATTAAGATGCAAGGTCAAGATGATAGTTTTGGTCAAATATGAATGTAGACCTACAAGGAGCAGAACTTCACATTTCTTCAGCAGAAATGACACTACTGATCCTGGTTTTGCTCTTTCAAAACAAAGTTAGAACAAACATGAAGGTCCTTTAGAGCCTAGTATCTCGCACATCTGAATTTGCACAATACTATAAAATATTTCATGGATATATCATTTTCTTAAATTCTCAGAAGCTACAGAATACCCCTCTGCAGATAACAATTCAAAGATTTTCAACATTTTGGATGTAGCTGAAACTCAGTCAGCCTTCTTCTTAAAAAGTTTGGATGTAAATCAAATACATCACGTAACGCATTGAGAGAAGATCAGTCTTTGAATATAAGACTCAAAGTATCTTAACAGATGTTATTGCAATTAAAGACACTGTAATTAAAAGTAGAAGTTAAAAAGCACTCTCCCAAATGCTGAAATACTTCAGTCAGTTGTTCTGGCCAAAAACCAGTAGGCCAACTTGGGAAGATTCTGCAACCAATGGAAAAACATTAAACAGCACTTTACAGAATTGACTTAAAAGGAATACTGAAAATACAGTTGTTCACTCCTGTATATTCAGACATGGTCACAAAAATCCATTCCCTTTTCTCTTCAGAAATAGCTCAGAGTTCATACAGAATGTGATGCCAACTCTATTCAATAGCTATAACTCAAACCCATCTTTTCTTCAAGTATGTTTGCAGAACAGTCAATAATTGGTGTAAAATGTACTGTATAATAGATACATGTAATGCAAAAATAGTAACAGCTTGGAATGATTCAGAGTTTTCATAAAATAGCTGCACAATCAAAATTTTATATTTATTCCTAACTCTTTTCCTTACCGGATAGCCAAAAGCAGCTTATGTTCCTCAGACTAATATCAGTATAGTTTACAGACCAGTCACTCTTTAAAAAATTCATCATATTAAAAAAATCACCTTGTAAACATGACAGCCTAGTTTTCATGTATACATTCCTGTAAGACTTCTATGTCATACTTCTTCGGCTCACTTGTCAAAACAAGGTAATTATTTCTTTCAGTCTTGGTTTATGGGGCAAAAAGCAACATTTGATTATTCAGTTTTCAAATATTGTTTCAGATAGTCAATAGTAACTTCTTATGAAAATCTAAGTATTTCTCTAATACAAGGCTATCATATGAAGAAGCAGAATACAAAAATGTTTCAGAAGGAAAAAATAAGTATAACAAGATATACATTAATACAAATTGAGCAGAAATTCTACTGTTATTTAGCGTAACCAGTGTTGGGGTCCTGGGTTCACTAATAGGCTTTAACTGCCTGATGACCCGGACTCTCAGTGGAACTAGACTATCACTCCAGTGCCTGCCCCACTTGCCTCCCTTGGGGACAGTAGGATGGGCATCGGCTGGCAAGGTCCCTCCCCTGCCATTCAGGTTATCCCCCTTCTCTCCCAGCCCTCAAAGACCAGCCAGTCATTGCTGCTCCCTGATAGACAGTATGATGCAGCCCTCCTCTGATGGCAAAGAACAATTTTTGTTAAGAAATAAATGTGTTTCTTAAAATTTTTATTATTTCTAATAATATGGTGGAAGAACTTGGTTTTGAAACTCCAAATTCTTTCCAAGTATTTTAGACAGTAATAACCCATTTCTTCTGCAAAGGAGATTAATTTAACACTTGTTATTGTGCTGCATGAAAAGTATCATCCCATCATATTTGTATTTACTATTACAGTGAAATACTGTATGTTTTGAGACAAATGGTCTCAGAGAACCTGCTTCAGATGCAACACTGTGTGTCCCTATCTGTAATAGGTATAGTTCTTTTCAAAACATATTAGAGAACCATTCATCACCATTAAAATGATGTAGCTGTCAATCTGTTTGGTAGCTACTTGTCGTGGTTTAACCCC
>NW_008796211.1:3575045-3576008 GCF_000699145.1 Aptenodytes forsteri
GTACAGGTGGGGAGTAGGACCTATCCTCTTTGAGTTGCTGGACCTCCTGGGACAGTCTCTCCACAGCCAAGATGCAGGCCCGTAAGGAGGAAGAGAAACTTTCTCTGTATTGCTGGAGCTGGCCAGCCAATTCATCCACTGTTTGTTCCTCTCCATCTTTCCAGGTCATCACTGCCAATGAGTTGCCATATGACGATGGTGCGCTCCATACCAACTTCCGCCACATGGGTGGTGTGCACTTGACTTCATCTGGATCTTTGGATAACTGCTTGCTGTTCAGGTCATCATAAATCACCTCCAGCACAGCTAATTCTCTCAGAAACTGGATACCCCTCTCCATGGTGATCCACTTGCTTGGGTGACATATAACATCTTCCTTAAAGGGATACCTTTCCTTTACGCTTGACAAGAGTCGCCTCCAAAGGCTGAGGGCTTGTGTCCCTTTTCCAATTGCTTTGTGAATGCCCCCTTCCCTAGAAAGGGATCCCAGCTGCTTGGCTTCCCTACCCTCTAAGTCTAGGCTACTGGCTCCGTTATCCCAGCATCGGAGCAGCCAGGTGACAATGTGCTCACCTGGACGACGGCTGAAATCTTTTCGTATATCTCACAGCTCACTCAGGGATAGAGATCAGGTGGCTACTGCCTTGTTTATGAGTTCTTCCTCTGCTTCCGAGGAAGAGGAGGAACCTCCCACTGAGTTCTTCCTCAGAGGAAAGCAGGGAATTCTTCCTCCTCCTCCTCCTGTTCTCATGATTGCCCTGCTTTAGAGTAGTCTGCCTCCTTGCTGGTGGGATAGCATGCTTCCTCCTCCTGCTCCCTCTTAGAAGGAGCTTCTTCATCCCTTTCTAAACAAGCTGACTTCCGCTTCCAATATTTATTCTTGTGTATAGGGGCAACTGATACTGGCACGGGTTGGTTCTGTGGTTCAGCCACAGGGCCTGTCGCCGGGGTCAGAGTAGCCGT
>NW_008796211.1:3577814-3579116 GCF_000699145.1 Aptenodytes forsteri
CAACTTGAGGCCGTTTCCTCTCCTCCTATCGCTTGTTACTTGGGAGATGAGACCGACCCCCACCTCGCTACAACCTCCTTTCAGGTGGTTGTAGAGAGCGATGAGGTCTCCCCTGAGCCTCCTTTTCTCCAGGCTAAACAGTCCCAGTTCCCTCAGCCGCTCCTCATCAGACTTGTTCTCCAGACCCCTCACCAGCCTCGTTGCCCTTCTCTGGACACGCTCCAGCACCTCAACGTCCTTCTTGTAGTGAGGGGCCCAAAACTGAACACAGTATTCGAGGTGCAGCCTCACCAGTGCCGAGTACAGGGGCACAATCACTTCCCTACTCCTGCTGGCCACACTATTGCTGATACAGGCCAGGATGTCATAGGCCTTCTTGGCCGCCTGGGCACACTGCCGGCTCATGTTCAGCCGGCTGTCAACCAGCATCCCCAAGTGAAGGGGAAGGAAGGTGTCTCTCCTGTGCATTGGCTCTCCGAGGAGAAGAGGTAAAAAGTGTAATTATTAATAGTTTCCGAGAGATGGCTCACAAAGAACAGGGATGACGGCAGTGCTGAATACAATCTCATGACCAATAATTTTATCATAACATAAGGTAGTGTTACACAGTACAGCAAAGCGGTAACTTTAATGCAACTCCCAGCAGTGATGAACAGCACCACAGGGAGCACATACAGCAAGTACGGTGTTACATAGCACGACTCTGAGAACAAGCACAACAACTCTGAGAGCAAATGAATCAACATTGTGACCAGCGACTACCAAACTAATATAATGAGTGCTTACCACATTTGTTTTAACACGCTCTGGTCAGATCTGTTATTATTTCAATCCTTTGTGCCCCACGATGGGCGCCAAAAAGGACTGTCATGGTTTAACCATGGTTAACCATGGTTTAACCTCAGCCGGCAACTAAGCACCACACAGCCGCTTGCTCACTCCCCCCACCCCGCAGTGGGGTGGGGGAGAGAATCGGAACAGTAAAAGTGAGAAAACTCGTGGGTTGAGATACAGACAGTTTAATAATTGAAATAAAATATAATTATCATAATAATAATAATAATAGTAGTAGTAGTAGTAGTAATAATTGCAATGAAAAGGAAAGTAACAAAAAGAGAGAGAAAGAAAATCCAAGAAAGACAAGTGATGCAAATGAAAAATAATTGCTCACCGCCCGCCAAATGATGCCCACCCAGCCCCTGAGCAGCAGCTCCCTGGCCAGCTTTCCCCTAGTTTATATACTGAGCATGACGTCACATGGTATGGAATATCCCTTTGGCCAGTTTGGGTCAGCTGTCCTGG
>NW_008796211.1:3579137-3592002 GCF_000699145.1 Aptenodytes forsteri
AACTAAAACATCGGTGTGTTATCAACATTGTTCTCATCCTAAATCCAAAACACAGCACTGTACCAGCTACTAGGAAGAAAAGTAACTCTATCCCTGCTGAAACCAGGACACTACTCAAGAAACTTAGCCTATTTACAGTGCAGCTTAAAAAGAAGTATTCTTCAGGTCTCTTATTTTAACCCACAGCATCAGTGCAATTTAACTTCACTGTAACAATTCCCCACTTCTAACAAGCCTGACATTAAGAATCAATTTTTATCAAAAACAATTAGGCCTATTTAAAAAAAATTATGAAACTTCCATGTTGATACAACAGATACTTCTTGCTTTTTCAGTTCATATAGTGTTTACCACCAAAGAGCACTTTTTTCTTTTTTTTTTGGTGTTTTCCAATGTCAATCAAAAGGAAGCAATCTTCTCACAGAAGTCCTATATAAAATGATACTTAGTTCAAATTGAGTATTTCTTCATTATGATACAATTCAATAAATATCATTGTAAAAACCTTCCACTGCAAACATACATGGGAAATTCCACAGGATTTCTAAGATTAATTTGTAATGTTTATATTTACTATAATAAGCATTTTCCAATGTCAATCAAAAGGAAGCAATCTTCTCACAGAAGTCCTATATAAAATGATACTTAGTTCAAATTGAGTATTTCTTCATTATGATACAATTCAATAAATATCATTGTAAAAACCTTCCACTGCAAACATACATGGGAAATTCCACAGGATTTCTAAGATTAATTTGTAATGTTTATATTTACTATAATAAGCATTTGTTATCAGACATATAGTTTGTACAAGTTGTGTGAACCTAAAATGAATAGATTTTTGTATGAGCACTTTTGTTTAATTTACACATGTACAATATACCTATGTAAGTAGAAAACACAATATTTAACTATAGATTCATAGTCTAACATACTGTAGATATGCAGCTAACAGACATCTCCTACTTTTTGACACAAACACTATTCTTTTTGACTATAAATTATGGGTCTTCCGTTACACTGGGTAAAGCATTACCAGGTCATGTTTATAGAATACAAATCCATTCCAGCATTTTTAGAAACTTTGTAAATGTTGACAGACTTATTTATTCATAAATACTCAGTACTGTTACTCCTTTATTTCCCTATGGCACTTCACCAGTTAAAATTCTTATTTTGACTTCAGTGGGCTTCAGGTATCATGTGACAGCATCAACCATGGAGAATGTCAGGCAAATTTTGTATTATAGTTACACAGAACACCTTGAGGGGCAAAAAAAAAAAAATTAAATAGTTTTAAACTTTAGTGTGCCTGGAGTTTCCTCTGAATTTTCTGCCTAAGTCTGAAGGAAAATTAATTAGCTGGGCTGTTAGGGCCTTTGAAAAAAAAAATATAGTACATTTGTGTTCAAGAAAATCATAGCAGAACTAAAGCAGGAAGTTTAAAGTTAGACATGGTTTCTCATAATGTTTGATCACACTTTGTTAAACTTCCAACTAAACTTTAAACTTTCATGGGTTTTCAAATGCCCTGTATACATTTATGCAAACTCTTAAGTAAACTAAGAAGCCTTAGGCAGTATACCATTTCATACAATGCAGATCCAAAGAGATCTGTCTTTGAGCACTACAGCACCTACTTGAGCAAATTACACAGTAGGTTTTCAGAAAAAAGACAAAACAAACCATTAAGGTTTCAATAAAATCCAGAGGTAGGCTTTTATACACACACTACTGTGTATGAAATAATCTAAAGAAGTTATCTAAACCTAAACAGAATCTACTACTTAAGCACTGGCAGATATTTAATGGAACCAACAATTTATGGGGTGTCACATTAAGTAAATGATGTATACTTGGGTAGAAAGTCTTAATTCCCAGTATTTCTAACCTGTTAAGGCCAGAATATGAGGCAATATATAAGAGATTTATTCCAGAAGACTGAAAAGTAACAATTAACAATCTTAATTAAATGAACCCCAAATAATTTTAACATAAGTGGTTTGACAAAGATAGAGAATTAAATACCAAGTTTGTGTCTAATAGCTGAAGAATAAAATAACACAACTTCATCAATTTCATTATGGTAATTTAGCTTCCTGATTTATTACAGAAAAAATGTTTTGGTTGTATCATGACTTCAGTTATTCACCACAACCAGCATGTATGTGTAAACAAACCTCTTCAGTGGATAAGAAACTGGCAGACTGATATTGTTTTGTTCAAATCACTGATTTCTAAACCAAGATTTGTATAAACCGAATCTCATTCTTTCACAACTCCACAATTCAGTCTTTAAAAAGTCATTCAAGAGTCGAAGAACTCATGACCTGACATTAATTTCATTCAGTTAATGCCAATGTACTATTTTAGCTCTTGTATAATAACACTTATTTCCAAATACCTCAAATACTACCTTTAGTATATTTTAAGATAACTTTTAAGTAACTATTTATATTTTGAATTTAAACAATAACTTGTACATATAAAATATTTAGAAACTATCACCTAATACATTTATTCATTTAGCAACATTTTTCCAAATATAATATTCCACACTTCAGCACAAAATGCTTTGTCTAAGTGCAATCCAAGCACCATGGCAATCAAATTTTTGGACTGTTACTTTACAGCCAATCTAAATTATTTGAAAATTCCTTTAACGTTTTAAGAATTTTACCCCTAGAGCTCTCATTCCACCCATATCCAGGACAATAAAAGAAAATTGTTACCATTAGCACTACTTTAAAAAGAGGATGTCAATGTACCTGTGATTTGAAAACAGGGATATTTCAAACTGCAGCACTATATGTACAGAGAGCTAGCCAAATCATTGAAGCTTTTTTTCTGATACTGCTTCTTATCTTACAGGAGATATCTCTTTATTGCCCTAGCATCCTTGCAAAACTAAAAGGGGATGAGAGAATTGACAAGATTTTTCATCACTCAGCTTACACTTTCAAACCATCATCTTAACAATGATTTCCTTTATCTATCTTTAGTTGCACAACTGTTCCCAGCCGCTTTACAGCACAAAAGATGTCATCTGCAGTCGCACAGCAGGCAGCAACAGCGATGGCAATGGCTTGAGATAATACTATTCAATGTGAAATTCCTACTGTTCTGGACTCCACATAGTCTGAATATTTAAAGTTTTTTTGGAAACCACATAGAGCATACACAGAAATACATTTAAAAATTATAATTTCTTGAGCTCTACTCTGACACAGTAAAAACTTCTTACCCAACTGTCTGTGGTAAAAATCCTTTCAAAATTGTATCACTGTTTACAACAAAGACTGGTAAAAGAAAAGGAAGAAATTAAAAATTCTGTCTATAAAAGAACGTAACCTGTTTTTGATTCTGCTAATAGGCAGGTATCAAAGACCTCTATTTAAATTTTCCAATTTACCTTTCATAGTCACCTATTTCCCACACTTTGCTGAAGCACACACAGCTTTTACAAAAAGAATACCATATCGTTCCAGTAAAAAAACATTTAATGCATATGAAAAATAGTCTTCATGAGGGTTGTATTTACAAAATATTTTGAATGCCACAAATAACTTTGAAACAAGTTTTATTAAAAACATCTCATATTGTTCCTCCTGCAGACTTTCCACATTTGCTGTTGTCATAAACTTATATTTAAATGTTAATTTTATATTCATCAGTTATTATTCACCACACACATAACACATTTTCCTTTGTATCTTTCAAAGGAGATTCTCAGTATCTATAATTAAATTTGTAACCGTACTGAACACAGTATTTCTCCCAAATTCTGCCATTATAAGAGACAGCAAATAAGAGAGTGGGAATAAGATACAACCCACAGTGGGACTGAAGAAACACAGTCCTCGCTGTGGATGAAACAGAAAGCTGTGCCTTCTATCTAAAGCTGTAATATCAGAATGCAGTGCTCTGATCTAAGGCAGCTATATCAGCCACTGAATCATCAATACCGTCTAAAGCCTTGAAAACAGACTGGATACGTAGCTCTCTTAGAAATCTTCCTATACTAAAAATCAGCAAATGCACATTTCTGACAAATAGCATATGCTGTTATTTTTAATATCTGTGGGTTTTTCAAATGTTGCTTAGTTCTGTTTACTAGGCATATTTACATGCAAGAATTTAAAACTAAGATCCATGAGTTCTTCCTGCTGCCTCTCCCCCACTCTTGAGTCACACAAAGTGAAATGTTGAGAATATAAAGCAAAGGAATCAGTACTGCTTTTTTAGATTTCCTGCTACTTGGGACTGGTAAGAGATGTTCAAAGACAAGGAGAGAATTCTCATTTACATAAACTTAATCAAACACTATTGGTCAAAGGCAGTGACTTCAAAAGAGGAACATGCCATCTGGAGTTGCAAGGAAACTCCTGAGGAGTTATGTCAGAAGAAAGGAATAAAGCATAACATGATTTCATAACCTTCAGAAGAGAAGAAATGGCCATTTTCTGAGCAGCTCTTGAGTGAAACAGTCCTGTATCATCTTTGTCTCTCAGCTATTTACCCCATAGCTGGAATCCCACAGCGTACAACATCCAAGATTCAACATTTATAAACAAGCCATTCTTAGACAAGTCCACAAACATTAAGCATCCCACCTGTGAAAAGTCAGTGGCTTTCCCTACTTTCTTATTAGTCTTTACAGTTAATAAAACCGTAAGTGTGATAACAACTGTACACAAGTGTGCCTTTTTTCTTTTTTTTCCCTTTTCTGGCTTTCTTTAGTAGAGTTAAAAGAAGGATTCAAGATGCCTCTTCTCACAGAATTCTTTTTTTGTGCCTGTATTTCTATTATATTTAATAAGATTAAAAAAATGGATAAATCCGGTGCAATATTGCCTTCTTTAGATATGGTTTAAGGCCTTACCAGAAAAAATACAATAATCCACTTTTCTGCCACTGCCACATACACACAAACACAGCATAAGATCCTCTTCTGCCATTGTCCCCCATTAAGACTACATCAATCAAACTCATTGTCAAATGGATACGCTTTATGAATGATAGCTGTTCAATTACAAAAATGATTACCCATCAGTAGACTAAAGTAATCACTATGCATAGACAAGAGAGTTTTAGAAGACTAGTTAGAAATAACTACCATATGTTTTCTTATAATCCTTTTTTTTTGACTAATGGTATTTGCCAAGAAAATATACAATAACTTGAATAATTTCAAAATAGCATATAGTATTTAATTTATTTTCTACAGCTACAGCTAAGGATCATAGGTATTCAGTGAATTTTGCATACTGGTATGAGAAAATGTCCAAGACCAATAATTACCTTCCCCAGAAAGACTACATGGCATTGTGTTTTTTCCTGAAGAACAAGAATATAAGATATCTCCTATATGTGAGACTAATGGTGCATCTATTGCAGAATTATATTTCCACATCTATTGCAGAATTTTATTTCCAATTGTGGCAATAAGAGATGCTATAAGGGATAATATGTGAGAGTTCTCACTTTCTGTCACTTATAAACTCAGAAAGAAAAGGCAATGCTTTATAAACCTCCAAATCCCTCTCAGAACTATGCTCGCAAAAACACCTGCTACAGCCTTCCTATCTTGTTTGTCATTAATGTCTAAAATTGCACAGATTTATAAGGACTGTACTGAAGGAACTAATCTTTTAACACACTGGTAAAGAACCTAACATATACCATTTTCAAGTAAAAACCTTACAAATACATACTAGCTACTTCTATACTAGACCATAAAAGCATTTTCTCTTCTTGTTTATTGGAAAAATCCTCCATCCTGACACAATACTCTTTGAGGACAATGGCATTTAAAGGAAAGAAATTTCAAGACCTTTGAGGTCTTATAGTTCAGTAGATCAGATACAGAGTTGTTAGAATTTTAACAGGAAATAGCCTTCCAATGAAACTACTATATTTAAAAAGAATTACAAAAAATGTCTGTGACCACAGCTTTTAAAAGGTAGGCTGCATTTCAGTCCCTTCACTCCCGCACATTCTATTTTCTTCCATTACTTCTCAATTTAAAGCTGAGAGTTTGAAAAATGTCAATTTTATAAAAATGAAATACAAGAACTCTCCATAGACATGTCTCTTAAGTGGGTCCAACTTTATATTCACAATCTTAAAGGCTTGTTTAGTATTATAAATGTCATGATTTTTTTTTTCCCAAATACTATTATTAAAGCTTCTTAGTAAATTCTACACAGGGTCATAGGAAACATTTTACTGACAACTGTAAACATCCATTAAATTTCCTTTTTTTTAAAAAAATCTTTCATTTCTTAAATCAAAAGTTTAAATCAGTTTTTGCTGGCATAACTCAACCTGTGAAGGTTCATGTCATACTGCCTAATGCTCAATACATCATTAAGATACTACAGGGTAATGCAGTCTTACACTGCTGCTTATTCACCTATGATTTTCAACTTCAAAAGCACTGTTAAGCTTCTGTTTTTCTCTCCTTGAAAAAAAAGAACATAAGTAAAGTAATGACATTCTACTTTCTTTTATGTACCCTGGAGTATATATACTGGAGTACACACGATCTAGAACGTGTTAGGTATTTTCAAGCTTGCAAGACAAAGTCTTGTTTTAATAAAAAGCATCTGCTTGCTTCCCCCATACTCCACATCCAGGAGTATGCAACGGAAACATCAAGCTTCTTAGTCAGTCTCTCACCCAAACCTTCAAAGCAGCCAATAGATCAAATCAGACTTACCTTAAGGATACAGTGTCCATCTTTGAATTCATAAGAAACCTTCACTGCTCTTACTCAAAGTATACCAGCAAACTCATGATGAGGCCCAGAAGAGACAAAGTATTTTGGCTGAGAATATTTGGTTACATACAAATTGTAAGAGGACAGCAAAGCAAGGCTAAATAATCTTAAAGACATCTATATCACTTCCTTTCAGAAAAAGGCTTTTCACCATAGCATAAGTGATAACAGTGACATACTGCCTATAATAACATCTTCCTCCTCAGTGTCTATAGCCTTTTCTTCTTTAAAGCACAAATACGTGGAATGCAGGTTAAAAAAAAAAGTTATTTCCTGCTCAAAATACAAAACTCTTTTCTATTTAATACATTAATTGCCTTCCCATCTTCTATTCCTCTACTTCAGCTTTTTTTGTGTTCCTGCTCTTCAGTCTGCTGACCAAAGAAAATGGGGCTTATGCAATCATTGTCTGTGTATCTGTCTTTCTCCACGCTGTCCCAGGTGCGCCCTCTTCCCAATTTCAGCCATGTTTTGCAAAGGGGTAGAAGACTCAGAGATAATTAAGTTATAGTAAGTTTCAGGAAAACAGTTGCACAGATGGAAAAGAAAAGCCCTGTAATTGACTCTGCTGAACTTACCCAGAATTTGTAATCCAATATAAGAGATAAAGCCTTAAAACATTAGGTATTCCTAGTTAAAGATGTAGTCACGCTGTGATGCTGGAAAACATGGAAAGTGATGACCCTAGATCCTTAAATGTCAGGGACAGGATGAGGTTGGTACTTTGCAAAGATGTATGACAAGCATCAGTCCTCTTGGAGAGATCACGGTAAGACACACATTTCAGCATTCAGTGATAACAGCTAGTACCTTCTGTGTAGATACTCCTTATTCTGATTTGTGCTATCTGGAGGTCTTGGGAAGCAGGGAAAAAAAGTAAGTCTCCAAAGACATTTTGCAAAAAGGAACTGGATGAAAGTGAGTGAGTGAGTGAGAGAGAAATGAGCACAATGTGACTTATAAGTAAAGTGGTATTATGCCAAATACCTTACGGTAAAGGCATCTACTAGTTAGGGACTGTAGAGACATCTAGATAAGGCACTTGGAAAACACCTTACCAAGAATGAGGACACATCTCTAAAAGGCTCCCTATTGTCTAACTGCAGGAAAATGAATGGATTTGCCTGGGACAACTGAATTGCACATAGGATGCTTGCTGTTTGGCAGATGAATCACACCTGGAATGTTTTAAATAGGAAATACCTCTGATAGGCAGAAGGAAAAAAGGCAGCCTGATGGAGACTCTGAGACACTTTGGCACCATTTATCCTTAACAAGTGTGTTCGAAGTGGTTTTAAGTACTGATGACTAACCTCTGCCACATTCAGGAGTGTCTGCTTGAGTCCTCTCCTCCTTCTACCAAGGAAAACAATGAGAGGATATCTGTGGTCCTTCAAGCTACTCAGATGCATGAGTAACCTGAGCTGCAAGTTCTGTGTTAACAAACTGTACTCAAAACACAACATAAATGACCAGCGGAGTTGGGGAGACCTCAGCACGCTCAAGACACTGTTTTGAAACAATCATGAAAGATACTTCCTAACATCAAACCTCTTTGGAAAATGTCAGCTACTGTATGCAGAATGGTCTGCTTACAGAAAGGATGTAGACCTTGCCAGAGCAAAGTCCCAAGGCAGGATTTCAGGACACAGGTTATGATTGAATCCAGAGGTTCAGCTTCATCAGGCACTTCTAAAACCTCACTCAGAATGAGAACTTAAGTGAGTGGCACACAATATACCAGCCAGAAAGATGCTTCTCCATTCAATCTCAGAACCACGTCACCTTCTATGTCTGTGTTTCTAAATAAGTTCTCAAAACATTAATTTGCATATTGCTGCCGCATGTTGCATAAGAAGTTATTCAGAAACACAGATGCAGAGGAAGGAAAAAACCAACAAAAAAGTCAAGAAAATTATATGAAGATATGGGTGGCTTCTTCTTGAAAATAATGAGAAAATTAAGTGCCAAAACTGCAGGAGACATGAGGCTCTCATGATTATGATGTGGTTGAGAACAGCATCATTGTTTTACGTAACTGAGAGGAACTGAAGCAATGCCAGGTGCACAGTGGCCTAAACATTAATACATAAAGTATAAGAAATGGGAGGGCATAACTGCAAGGGATATTGCCTTTAACTACACTGTTTGCAAAATACAGCCCTCCAAGTCTCTCCCACAAGAATTCTACCTCTTTCAGCAAACAATCAAAAAACAAATCTGGGTTGCTTAATAAAAACTGTTGACTCAAGGACTTCTACCTTAGTCATCTCTGAAGTTGGAAGATACATGATGAATTACACAAACAAATAAAAAGGATGATCTGTTTAAGGCCTATGTATTCTTCCTTATAGAAATTCCTGTGCAAAGTTGGATAAATTATCAAAATCAAAATGTTGTTCTGTGACAAAGGTTGTTACTCATCGTCTAGGTGCTTAAAATGAAACATAATCATGTTACATTTCTAAAAACTGCCAGATGACTTGCTAATACTTGGCATACAAATAAGATCTTAAAAAGAATATAAAAGAGATTTTTAGATTGTACTATTTCTTAGTTTAATTAATTGATAGTTTTTAATTACCAAAACAGAACAATGTTTCTTTCATTTTTACTTAGAAAGATGGTTATTAAAGACATTATTTACACCTTAACTTAGATATATTCTTCCAAATAAGTTTTCCAAGATCTTTGTAATTAAGCATTATGCAAGATGGGAAAGGGAGGAAGAGGGAAAGAGAGGAAAAGGGAAAGGGAGTTGTATATCCTTTTGATTTGTTCCTGTTGCTTCCATTTTTCCCCTTTTAGTTAACAGAATTCTTAAAGCTTACTTAAAAATCATACTAAAAAGGTTGTATTTTGTCACCTTCAATTATATTGAATGCATTATTGATTATATTGTGAATGTTTTATCTAATACTTTGCACATCAAATTATTTTAATATTCAACTTTTTGTTCTCTTAGGAAATAATATTTGACTACCAATGTTTTCAGTTTTCACTTTTTTTCAAAAAAGATAAAAGTGAGGCACTGAGTAGTTCTTCAGATAAGGCAACTTTTCTTTAAAACTCCTGTATTACACAAGAAACAGTGCACTCCTACAAATAAAATTTAATGCACTAAGTCATATACATTTTGCAAATAAACATTTTATAAATAAAATGTCATTGCTTTCTCTCTTCATAACCAAATGTTGCCACACTGACAGAACTATCCAATTATACCAGTTGCTGGCATCCCCCAGGTTTATGGAGTCTTTTAAATTACATCATGTTTTTCACTGGCTGTATTCCTCACATCCAGCTGCAACTCTGTTGAATACAACAGGCTAAACGGGCAAGCAAATCCTCAAAAGCTCAGGTTTCTTGCCTAGCATTTTTTTCTCATCTACCACAAAACACTACTGTCTAGACTTCTGTGTTAGTGTCATGGTTTAACCCCAGTCGGCAACTCAGCACCACGCAGCCGCTCGCTCACCCTCTGCTCTGCCAGTGGGATGGGGGAGAGAATCAGAAGAGCAAAAGTAAGAAAACTCGTGGGTTGAGATAAAGACAGTTTAATACTTGAAATAATGTAACAGTAGTATGAAAAAGAGAGAGAGAGAGAGACCGACCGACCTGGGATGGGAGGGAAAACCAAACAAGTGATGCAACTGCTCACCACCCTCCAACCAATGCCCTCCGCTCTGCCAGTGGGATGGGGGAGAGAATCAGAAGAGCAAAAGTAAGAAAACTCGTGGGTTGAGATAAAGACAGTTTAATACTTGAAATAATGTAACAGTAGTATGAAAAAGAGAGAGAGAGAGAGACCGACCGACCTGGGATGGGAGGGAAAACCAAACAAGTGATGCAACTGCTCACCACCCTCCAACCAATGCCCAGCCAGCCCCTGAGCAGCGATCGCTGTCCCCTGGCCAACTCCCCCCAGTTTATATACCGAGCATGATGTCACATGGTATGGAATATCCCTTTGGCCAGTTTGGGTCAGCTGCCCTGGCTATACTCCCTCCCAGCTTCTTGTGCTCCTCCTCGCTGGCAGAGTATGGGAAGCTGAAAAGTCCTTGACTTAGTGTAAGCACTGCTTAGCAACAACTAAACATCAGTCTGTTATCACATTGTTCTCATCCTAAATCCAAAACACAGCACCGTGCCAGCTACTGGGAAGAAAATTAACTCTATCTCAGCCGAAACCAGGACAGTTAGCCAAAGTATAGATAAGTAGGGCAACAGACTATTGTTGTCACGGCATGAAAGATACAAAGTATGAAAGTTAAAAAGCTCATAATGAGAAACTAAGGTCAGATGTTTCTGTGCTGGACTTCTCAGTACTGAAAGTCCATTCAGATAATCTGGGTACAATACCTACTGGGGAAGATGTAAGAATAAAGAAAAATTAGATAAACTGTAACTTTAAAGAACTATAACATAGTTTTTAGAAAGATGATTAAACAGCAAATTTATTAATAGTTCACAAATACACGCTTTCTTAAACAATTACACACATATTTTCTTACACTTACACACTTAGACTTTTTTAAAGTGTATACGTTAAAGATCTGATGAAATAATTTTTTGCAGCAGAAATAATTTTTTGCAGCACTGATTGTTGTTTAGACTATTTTATAAAGATATCTGTGTTATGTTCATGTTCCAGTCAGATAATTTTAAATAGCTGACTAGAAGAAAACACAGGAGGGGAGTTCTTAACAAACCTGTGAATTCCATTCAAGCCACTACTGTAGTTTTGTATAGACTTTGTTGTTTAGTAAAAAAATACAAAAATTGTCTTAAATTAAGTGAGCAAACTTCCTGTTTCTTATTTTGAGATATATTTATGAAGAGAAAAGTCTGTTTGTGTCTGAGAACATACATACAGTAAAAGTTAGGTCACCTGGCTTTGCTGAAGTAGCACAACAAAGGCAGAAAAATACAACTATTCTGAATCTCCTCACTTGCCACATGTTTGGAAAAAATAGGTAGTAACTATGAAAAAGGAGGCCAAAAAAGGTACATAAGTGGTTCTGAAAGGGTATTTGTTAGCTCTCAAAACATCCAGCTAATATTTGCACCTTGGAATAGCTGCTGTATGACCCAGAGATCACTCCTGAATCTCAAGATTTTTCATAGACAAACATATACTCTTGTACTCAATCAAACATAACTGGAATCACTGTTTAAAAAAGGAAGACAATACAATTCCACATGTAACTTATCTTGGCTTCCTAGGTCACACAGCAGTTGGTGGCCCATAGCTTTTCAACCTACAAGTCTATTTCAGCTTCAGAAAGCAGTGCAGGTAAGTCACTTTCTAAACCCGAATACCCTCAAGGACATGGCAAAGACAGAAAAATTTAGCTACAGGTAAATAGAAGTAGAAAAGACAACTCTTGACAAACTTTAATAATACTTAAACTTACTTATGTGGAAGCTCAAGCTCCTTGTCCATTTAAACTTAACCTTCCAGCCCCAAATATTAATTCAACACAGATTGTAGTATTTTTTGTTGGGCTTACATTTTATTATTTAAAGTTCAGCTTTTAACTGTAATCAAGACAAAATGTAAGATTTGATAAACAGAAAGTATTTCTAGATAAAACTCTTCAGCTCTTCTCCAAAATATGCCATAAAATGTGGTAAGAACCTGCATTAACTGGTGTAAACAAGGAAAAGAAGAAAACTGAGGCCTTGTCTGGGTTATAGTCCAAAGGACTTCCTCCTTCAAAGTTTAGTCCATTTACTGACAACAAACTCTATCCTCATTTGAAACAATTCTATTTCTTAATACCACATGTTCATTATCATCTTTCTTACAGATTCTACTGTTGATTTTGGCTCAGGTTTTAGACATTTATTTCTCAGATCTAACTTAAATCACCCACAGTTTCAGGCTGCTACTCCTGACCCCTTCTTAATATGCAAGTTAGTCATATGCTTGCATTGTTATAACAGACACCATGTCCTGGTTTCAGCAGGGATAGAGTTAATTTCCTTCCTAGTAGCTGGTACAGTGCTGTGGTTTGGATTTAGGATGAGAACAAAGTTGATAAATGTTTTAGTTGTTGCTGAGCAGTGCTTACTGCTTAC
>NW_008796211.1:3598925-3605341 GCF_000699145.1 Aptenodytes forsteri
TGTGTGTGGTGAGCGAGCGGCTGTGTGGTGCTCAGTTGCTGACTGAGGTTAAACCATGACACACCAGAATAGGTGCCAGAAAATAACTGTAATTCTCTCTTGGGTAACTGGTCAAAAAGATCTAATTAGCAAATTTGGATGTTATTCATACTACTGCAGATGAACATAATTTAGTAAGTCAACAAAGGAATACCTTCTTTCACACATTAATTTTTAGAGCTTCTCAGTGATTCCTGCACGTTCAGGAAGGGCAGTTCTCTCCCAACCCTAACTAACCTAATTCTCTCTTGGGTAACTGGTCAAAAAGATGTAATTAGCAAATTTGGATGTTATTCATACTACTGCAGATGAACATAATTTAGTAAGTCAACAAAGGAATACCTTCTTTCACACATTAATTTTTAGAGCTTCTCAGTGATTCCTGCACGTTCAGGAAGGGCAGTTCTCTCCCAACCCTAACTAACCTAGAGTAAGTCCGCACAAACTGTAACCTGAATTTTAAATGTTCTTCTAATTAAGTATTCTATAATTTGTGTTATTTTTTTATTTCTGCACTTGGAAGTACTTGTGCACACAAAGCATTTAAAGAATACAACCACTGAATGATGACATGGAGATACAGAAGTAAACATGAAGATATCTAGTTGACATTTAGAATAGAATCATTATTAAGGTTGGAAAAGACCTCTAAGATCATCGAGTCCAACCATCAACCCAACACCACCATGCCCACTAAACCATGTCCCTAAGCGCCTCATCTACACGTCTTTTAAATCCCTCCAGGGATGGGGCCTCCCCCACTCCCCTGGGCAGCCTCTTCCAATGTTCAACCACTCTTTCAGTAAAGACATTTTTCCTCCCATCCAATCTAAACCTCCCCTGGCACAACTTGAGGCTGTTTCCTCTCGTCCTATCGCTTGTTACTTGGGAGAAGAGACTGACCCCCACCTCGCTACAACCTCCTCTCAGGTAGTTGTAGAGAGCGATGAGGTCTCCCCTCAGCCTCCTTTTCTCCAGGCTAAACAACCCCAGTTCCCTCAGCCGCTCCTCATCAGACTTGTTCCCCAGACCCCTCACCAGCCTCGTTGACCTTCTCTGGACACGCTCCAGCACCTCGACGTCCTTCTTGTAGTGAGGGGCCCAAAACTGAACACAGTATTCGAGGTGCGGCCTCACCAGGGCCGAGTACAGGGGCACAATCACTTCCCTACTCCTGCTGGCCACACCATTTCTGATACAGGCCAGGATGCCATTGGCCTTCTTGGCCGCCTGGGCACACTGCCGGCTCATGTTCAGCCGGCTGTTGACCAGCACCCCCAGGTCCTTCTCTGCTGGGCAGCTTTCCAGCCACTCTTCCCCAAGCCTGTAGCGCTGCATGGGGTTGTTGTGGCCGAAGTGCAGGACCCGGCACTTGGCCTTGTTGAACCTCATACAGTTGGCCTGGGCCCATCGATCCAGCCTGTCCAGGTCCCTCTGCAGAGCCTTCCTACCCTCGAGCAGACCAACACTCCCGCCACTGTCACTGTTTGTCCCCAGATGAAATTCATTTACTAGGGGGGAAAAAGGAAAATCCTTCCACTTTCCTTCAAAGTGACGGTCTTTCACCTGTACACTTTTATACCATGATTAATAGTTAATAATAGGCTACACACACACAGCTATAACACAATGCTGTTTACAGTGGATTATTTCGTATCAGTAGCTGAAGCAGGTAAAGAGTATCTGTATCTGTAAGAACCAATAAATGCTTGGCCATGAAATGGCAGATAGCTAGCTTGCTTTTCCCTCTCTCTGGGTAACGCCGCTTATCTAACTTCTTCATTATTGCTTTTTGTCAGGTGATAAACTGCTGTGGCTCAGGTGTACTCTGTCACCTCCCATTTGGTATTACCATCAGAATGCCATCTCACAGCTTGCAATCAACTGTTGAACCCATGCTGCTAGGCACAGCAAACCCACCTCCACCATTTTAAGTGCAACATAATTAATATTTCCTTGCACTGAAGAGAGACACAAGGTCACTAAAACAGCGTAACTGCTGACAGTGCATAAGCATTCTATAGCATTGTAACATTACTAACAGCATAGCCTGTGAAAGTGTGTAAGCGTTTTGTAACTTAGCTAAACAGAAGCACACAACTACAAAGGAGCAAACAGAAACTTACGGTATGGTTGCACAAAAGGGGCTCAAGAAAATGTGTAAACAGGAAAATGTGCAAGATAAGAGAAAAGTAGACAGATAACGCAGAAAATATGTCTGTTGGAACCAGAATAATCCTGCAGAATAAACAGAAAAGATTCCTGGCAAAACCAGGACAAGTCCTGATCCTAAAAAATAAAATCAATTATGTTGAGAGCAAATTAGGTCCTCCCTATCTCTTTGAGGAGGAGGGTAAGAAGCATAAAATACAAAGGAAAAAATCTGTGGGGAAGTTGCTTATTAGGTTCATCCTTTCCCTCATTAAGGAGCTCGAGGCTGGCTGCTTCAGTAACTAAGACCATTAAGGACCCAAGCCATCAATGGTAGCTATGCTGCATCAGCTTTGTGGTATTATATACTCACAGTTTAGAAAAGCTTCTTAAGGACTGTTTTCATCTTGTGTGATAATGACTGATAACAACCAAGAACTATGTGTATTGTTTATTAATGTCAAACTAGTAAAGTATTGCTTCAAAGTGTGAAAATGGCCTGATCTATGTCTTCTATACATTACCAATAGAGCAATCTCTAACTCCCTAAATGATAAATATACACACACTTACATTCAGTTGCAAGTGTCAGGCTCTTGTGAATAAAGTTTAATTCCAAGTCCTACTACACACTACTAACTCCACTATAGAGCAGGAGTTCGGTAAATCACCTACTCCTATATTTTAAATTTAATTAAAACAGGAATACTATTTCCTTCCCCCTTTCTTTTCTCCTAATTATATTGTGATCTCTTTTGATTAAGGACTGTCTTTTACTATGACTAGCATCAACCTCAGCTGAGGCAGGACCTCAGGCTGGTAGGTACTATTTCCATCAAAACAGAAAACTGTAATGCTAATTAACTTTTGGATAGTACAAGTACATGCTTCTGCAACTACAGAACTACACATTTCATTTCTTGCACAGGAGTAGCTCAGTGCTATGTCTTTTACCTCTCCCCAAGATTGCCCTGTACACACATTTTCAATCCTCTTTTATTTCAGGGTCTATTTCAGGGTGGTTGTCTGTGTTTCACATTCCCCTCTCCAGCCCACATCAGGGTCTGGCAGGCTCCTGTCACATCACGAGTTTTCTGTGCTCTGTTATCAGAGGACCTCCTTTACCAGTGTCTCCACTGCGTTTTCAACACCACCCTCTTCTCTCATGACAGTCCTTATTTTGGAAGTCTGCGAGCAATTCTATGTAACCTCTTTTCCCTCAGTCATTCTGGTCCCTTACCCCTTTTTGTTCTGGGAGATGAATCACTCTGGATGCTAATATGCTTCACGCTACTGTGAAGATAGGTGAAGATGAGAGACGGGACTTGCTATACTGGCATGGCTTAACTGTTCAAACGTTGCATGATGTTGTTTGAAAAATATGAAGCTATGGCTATGCTAAATAACAGTGAAGGCTTTCATGTGTCACCTGTTCTCCTTTCAGTTCTCTAATTTCCTATAAAATCATAAAACTCTACACTGAAAATTGCCCCAAAGTAGAATTTTTCGCAAAGTTCCCATACTGGAAAACAGAAAAGGAAACCACACAGAAATGAGCGCAACCTTTAAACTTGACTAATCAGATGTCTTACTTCTGCACCAACTTGCCTATTCAAAAATTGAAAGTTTACGTATACAACCAAGAGATAAAACAAAGGATTAAGATTAAATAATACATTGTATATTCACTAGACACCAAAAGATGCATACAGTGTGCAGCTAATGTATCTTCAGCAATTAAAAATTCAGCTATATGAATATTGCAATAATTTAAGTTTTTAAATTATTTATCTCAAAGTGGCAGAAAAGATCATTATTTAAAAATAACATGCAAGATGCAAGTCATGAAAAATTGATGTGAAACAGCAATCTTTAAGACTTGAGCTCACTTTATGCAAAACTATTAATGCTAAAAAATTCCTACCAAAATTCAAGTCTTTGGAAAAAGAAATGTTATGACCTGTTCCATCAATTCATAATCCTCAGTTTTATTCCCTCTGAAGTATACTAGCAAGCTGTATGAACTCAAAAGAAGGATAAAGAGTTGTTGCTTAAATCAAATCACAAAGGAGAAAATTAAATGCTTTCTGAACTACTCTCTTTTTCCTTCCATTTGCCCCTCTAGTCTTTCATTTTCTGCTACACTCCCCCTCTCAAATTTCCCAATGAAAATAAATGCTGGATGGCTTTGTGTTAAGTCAGAAAAATGATCTATAACTGCATTTTACTGTATTTGCTGCTTAACATATCCCAACAGTGAACCTAACATTTAGAATCTATCATATCAACATAGTCATCATGATCCAAGCTGCAAATAATAGAGAGTGTCACTGTCAATTTTGCTTTCTCACACTTCCTTCCCTTCACTTCATCTGATTTTAATAATCCCTGTCAAACCACAAACAGTCCAAATTACCTTCTTGACACAGAAGCTTTCAACGAAGAGACAGAATCTCAACTTTCATTTAGCGACTACAAAAGCAAGCTGTCCGACTGGACAAATATTATTTCCACTCTTGACAATCTCTACAGTAAAGCATGCTTTTTAATTTTCACTGAAGCTGCCAAGGGTTTGATATAAGCTTCTTGTTTAGTGTAGATTGACTCACAGGATTAGCAACCAACAACTGTAATTGTGTTTAAAGAAGCCAGCACTTTCAAGTCAAAGAAAAAATTGCTTGCAAAAGGTGACAATTGCATGTCATAAGCTAACTAAATTAAGAAAAAGATTATACAAATAATTTCAATTTTGTAGATCTCATCAGATCTGTTTTAAGATCATTTTACATTTCTAAGATTGACCGAATGGTTGCTGCTAACATGTAATATAAATCAGAATTTCAAGGAGGACAACTTTATATTCAACTACATCAGCAACAGTCTAAGAAAGGCTAGCATTTGACAACAGGAAATACGTTCAAGGCAAATAAGCTTCCGCAAAAGGGTGTGATCTGTAATCATTTTCCTCTCTGTTGGCTTGCCTTCAAAGTAAGCTTGATAACATAACTCACTGCTTCACATACATCAGTTTAAAAGTAATTGATTTCTCTGATGAGGCACAGTATTGTATAATTAGCATTCTATTTGAAGTTTATGTGGATTAATCAAAGCATAATACATTTTTATATCTAATAGTTTCTTCACACAGACACACCAGTCTCTCTAATCATCTGGAAGTCTATTGCTTCTTAGTATTTTGACTTATTTAAAGTTGCAATCAGGTTTTGAAGTAACTAGCTATAAAAAAAGGAAACAGAATAACCAAGATGCTTCCCATCAGGAGCCTCACGTAAAGTATTTGTTTTAAATACCTCAGATTACCTATCCCATGCACAGGCCTAATTTAAGACTAATCAAAGCTGTTCTAAAAGATTCTTTGTTAACTAGTCAGCATACACCAAAAAAATAAAAGCCTATCTTTGAGGAATCCATAAAATCACTATGAAATGCAGAGGCATATGCCTAGATGGTCTTTAGAGTTCCACAGCAAGAGAATTATGCTTTCTACTAATATAGGAGCATTTTAGTGGTTTTTTAACAGTTTGGGCTGGCAACTGGCTCTCCATGATCACTCACCTACATGGCCAGACATCCTCCTGCTTGCCTTTCTATTCTGTTTTTCTTCCCAGTGAAGAGTAAGAGTTTTAACAGCTTACTGTATTTTTCTCTTTTAGCACTGCTAGCCAAAGCACAATTTTGATACTCAGCAGTATGTTGATTCTACCGTATGAGGTCTGCATCAGATTGGACCTGTACATTTTTTTTATTCTAAAAAAAGGATCTGATCAAAAGATCACTTAAAGGAGAAAAAAATTATATGAGTGTCCTGGTTTCGGCAGGGATAGAGTTAATTTCCTTCCTAGTAGCTGGTACAGTGCTGTGGTTTGGATTTAGGATGAGAACAATGTTGATAACGCACCGATGTTTTAGTTGTTGCTGAGCAGTGCTTACACTAGCCAAGGACTTTTTGGTTTCCCATGCTCTACTGACTGAGCAGGCTGGAGGGGCACAAGAAGCTGGGAGGGGGCACAGCCAAACTGGCCAAAGGGACATTCCATACCATGGGACGTCATGCGCAGTACATAAACTGGGGAAAGCTGGCCGGGGGGGCCGCTGCTCGGGGACTGGCTGGGCATCAGTCGGCGGGTGGTGAGCAATTCAACTGTGCATCACTTGCTTTGTGTATGATGATGATGATTATTATTATTATTACATTATTATTATTG
>NW_008796211.1:3605379-3614376 GCF_000699145.1 Aptenodytes forsteri
TGCGGCGTGTTGCTCAGTTGCCGACTGAGGTTAAACCACGACAATGAGTAACACAGAGACCAATGGTATTCTCAGTTTTAATTAAAAGGACATTGATTTAAGCCTCTTTAAGTGAGGTGCTTAGTCTTGACTACGTCTTGACTTCTACTTAACTATCAGTTTGAATCCAGAGCAGAACTCAAAACTGTTATCAGCTAGCTTTATGCATTAAAAAAGCACAGATTATATATCATTAGGGTTAAGCACTACCAAACACGATGGAGATAGGAGATAGGAAAGACATCTGTAGAACAGTACATTAAAGTACAAACATAGTGACTGCTATGAAAGTATGTCTATACCACATCTACTTAATGGTAATAAAAATAATTGTACAAAACTAAACCTTGTGTCTAACTGGTTTGCAGTTCTGTAACTATCAGGGAAGCTAGATTTTTCAATTTTTTTTTTTTTTAAGACAGGAGCTTCTTACTAATTCATTAGCCATATATAAATGATTTTTTCAAACTAGTTGCTCAGAGGTAGCCTTTACCTTCCCAGAGCATCCTCTCTATATTTCAATCCCGTTTTGTCTCACTTCATAAATTACATTATCAGATGTTACATCTTTATTTCTTGCCAGGAAGTGTAAGTCACAACTATGATGCTACAAAAGCAAAAAAAATGGATAACCAAGTGGCATTTTTAAATAATTATCCACAATACCTTTCCATTGCTGCTGAAGAAGAAAGAAAGGAAAATAAAGGAATAGTTATAGTGAAAGGATCTTCCTTCTTCTCAAGGATCTCTTAAACGATACTCTCACACTTCAGCCTGAAGGTCCTTAACGTAGGGGAACTAAGAGTCCTGCAGCTCATGAAAGAAACATCTCATATGTCATGGTGAAGTTCGTTTACCTGTATATTGTTAGTCTGTATACACCATGGAAATACCACATGGGTATGATTCAAGAATACTCATGGAGAACTCTAGTACATTCTACCATCTCTTCTGGGAAGATGCTGTGTCAAGAGTACTATTTCAAAATATGATAGAGGCAACAGTGTTAAAAGGTGGGAGAGGGAATCATAACAACATGCATTCACAGAGAGGAAAATAAATCTTTCTTTGGAACCAGACCAGGCCATAAATTACTGTGTAAAAAGGAAAGACAATCAGCCTATTTGTGATGCAGAAAAGGGTTCCTCCTCCCTATCATCTTAAACAACTACCGTAAAGATATATTAAATTCTCCAGTGCAGAAAGCACTTAGCCTTTGGTTTCATGATTAAGAGGGCAAGTGTTCATAAATATCTTACAAGTGAACACTATGCACTGTGTTATTTCTTACATAATTACAAGACTCAAATGAGTTGTGCAACCAGCCAAGAAGTGGAACTACAGTGTAAACAATGTGCACTACTTGCCTATCACATGAAATAAATCTTTTGCTTCAGAACAAAACTGGACTGAAAAAAGCACTAAAGATCTAATTCTTTTTTTTTTTTGAGGGAAGACTACATTTCAAGTTTCTAGAGAGAAAGAGAGGGCGCTATCACATACTAAAAAAAAAAGGAGTAAAAACTTTTTTCTAGGGTCACATTAACATTTTAGCAAATTTCTTTTTCCTTATATTAATTTTATAGCATTTTACAACTTTTTTAAGTTAAAAATTAATAAGCCATATAAGATTCAAGCTGGAAACTTATAATACAATCAAATTTTTAAGGTTCAATCTATATATTTTTTTATTTAAACTGCCTAAAACTGAGTATAGTAACAACTCTATCAGAATATCCTTCAGAAGCATGAGTTGTGACCAAATCTATTTTTATATGAGTGCTACAGTGAACCTTGGAGTTTCAACTCTATTTTATTAATCTGTAAGAGCAATTATGCTTGTTGTGACCCAGCCAACAGCAGGTGGTCCCAACCCAAGATTCCCTTCACTAGTACGCCACCAGGAAACAGTGTGGAGGATGTTACAAGCACAAACAAAACATCCAATGAGAAAAGTAGTTAACGGTATGTATTCTGACTAATGAAGAAAGAGTTCAGGGATAGAAAAGGGAGGGAGCATTTATTGAAATGACATATTTTTCCTAGATAAGTGGTAATAAGTGACATTACAATATCCTGCCTCATGCTAATCTTTGGAGCTGGACATTATTCAGAAACTTCAAATTTGTTCCAAATAAGAGAATCAAAAGTTTATTGCTTTGGAAGTGTGTATCATGGAACGGCATTGAACAAATAATTTGATTTTTAATATCAAGGCAGACTGGAATGATTTTTCCATTTTTTTCTTCTATCACAGTATGCACTAGGGATAAGTTCATTATAGGAAAAGAACCAAGTGAGCTGTATTCCTCACCACCCCCTATATCTGCATTACCTGACATAACTCACACGCTTCCAGTCAAATGGCATGGTAAGAATTACAAACATTGTAGAGCCTACTATTCATGTTTCAAATAATCCACTTCTTTATCTGGACTACTGGATGATATAGCTCCCTAAACCACTTCTGCTTGGAATGATTACAAGTTTTTATTCAAGTTAGATTTTTGTACTATTATGCACTAACGGCAACGCAATAAAAAGAGTGGAGAGAAATAGATTGATTACACTGAAAAAAGACATTCGGACAACTTGAGAGACAGGCCACATTTTCTGACCCTTTCTTCACAGGGTCAAGGGAGGTTATTAGGGTTGTCTATATATTACAGAACAGGCTGTATTCTGCTCCAAATGTAATAAATACTAGGGACTGTTGCAGCTAAGCAAATGCTGCAAATTACAATATGCATTTCAAAACAGTGCTCTAAATTAACTTCTACAATAATCATGTAAGTCCTTAGTACAAAGAGATACCTTATTCAGACTTCTTACAAAATTACACTAATCCAAAGTTAATAACTATCCATTTCTTAATAGTTAAAACAACTAGTCATTTTTATAGCTGTTGTATAGAGGTAAGAATTTATAAAATGGTTAACCTGAACAAAGCTTGCTTAGAACTTCTTAAAAACTCTTAAATTTAAATGTAGCATCTCCTACATTTTCTTCAATCAATAAAAATTCATACATATTCTTGATTAGTACCAATAAGCACCTGCCTATAAACATCACAGGTCTCATCTAACTAACTAATTAGAATTTTTTAAAGCATTTATAGTTTATAGCAAGTCAATTTCAGAACATATCAAAGTACAATTTCCATAAATACATACCTTCAGTCAATATGCTCTCTCTGTAACTGAAATCTTCTTGTTTTCCGTTTTAAGAGACTACGCATAACATTCAGCTAATAGTTCATCAGTGATCCTATGTAAAAAGAAGGTAGTAAAATTAGTAATAGGTAGTATTTGAGGAACTAACACTTTCACAGATAAAAATCCTAACTGCTTAAGTGGTATACAAAATTGCTCATACAATAAGATAGTATGCTTCTTCATTCCAACTGGTAAATAATAGTCCAAGTTCAAAATGTTAAAAAAAAGTTTTAACTTTAGGAGCCTCCACTTCTGTTGATACTTACATTGCAAACCATGGTGCTACATAACACTTCATTTCATTGTTCCAAAGGTATAAAAGCAATGGAGAGAAGATACGTACAGGATGGGAAATTAGAAGGCCACAGAAGCTCCCAAAATAGCATATGGCAGCTATAAGAAATGCTTAGACAAGGTCCACATGGCTCAGTAGTTTCACTGAGAATAATCTACCTTGTGATCACCCATTTGTAGAACAAACAACTTAGAAAAGAGGTGGAAGTTTGAGATGAACATTCAATATATAAAGGCGGCTTATTAGAATGATGGAGAGAGACTTTTTATCAAGGCCTTATGACAGGACAAGGGGCAACAGTTGTAAACTGAAAGAGGGTAGGTTTAGATTGGACATAAGGAAGAAATTCTTTACTATGAGGGTCGTGAGGAAGAGGTTGCCCAGAGAAGTTGTGGATGCCCCATCCCTGGAAGTGTTCAAGGTCAGGTTGGACGGGGCTTTGAGCAACCTGATCTAATGAAAGATGTCCCTGCCCACAGCAGGGTGTTGGACTACACGGTGTTTTAAGGTCCCTTCCAACCCAAACCATTCTGTGACTCTATAATTCCATGATTGTATTAAAAGAACTAAAGACTGACTGCTGCATCCAGTAGTGGTTGTGGATATGAATCAAATGAATCAAATCAGGTAGCTAAAAACTAGCTCAGCAAAAATATCCTACCATCCTACTGTACCAGCCACTTACCCTGTGCAAGCCTGTTTATCCCCAATTACCAGGCAGCAGTGTAAGCACTGATGGTGGCACAGGGTAGGTGACTGCAGTGAGTGGCTGGTGCAGGCCTGCCCACTTGGCAGCAGTGCCAGTTTATGCTAGATTAAATTGACAAAACTATGATGAAAATGATAGATTGCCTGCATTAGACTTACAGACTTTGAGAAATCATCTCCACAGAGGAACTGAAAGGATTGTGTTTACACATGCATACTAACATACCGGAATAGAAAGTTCCATTATGTTTAACAGCAACAAAATGGGAAAACATATGTAAGAAATAACAGGAAGTATCCTGTTCACCTGCTTTTGTTTCACAATATTTTAAGCAATTAAAAATATTTTTTACAAGGCTTCCTGCATGTATTAAACTCGTTTTACTCAGTACTGTTTATTAAAAAGAAAGTGGTTCTTTATGTGGAAAAGATTCGGGAACTCTTAGCACTTCCCAGGGTTTTAGCTGAGGTACCCCAGGACTAAAGTTCCTGTAACTCAGAAGTTCTGTAGAAGAATCAGCAAAGACAAGAGCAAAGGAAGCTTAAAAGAACCGCATGTAAGTTTGACAGCGGGACAGCCCCTGATCTTTGACCAATACTTTCATATCTGTATTTTAAATGAAGAGCAAAGTCAACAAAGCCTGTACTTTTTCCACTGCTTTCCACTTTTCTGAAAACAGAGGCTATGCAAAAAACTGTATTAAAAAAAAAATAGCAAGGTTTTAACTCCAGTCCACAAAAGCCAAGAAATTTAAAGTTAGTCTGACATTTAATCCTTAAATCATGCAATTGTGCTTCTTTTTTAAAAATCAACAATGCAAGTTAATGACAAGCTGTCAGCCCTAGCTTTGAATTGCCTGAAGTTTGTCATTTGGTGTTTGTGTCACAACCTTAATGTTATTTAAATGTAGTTTTTAGTATCTATTATTTAAAAAGGTCTACTTTACGACAGCAAAAAGCTTTGATGGAATAAACCTCAAAGTACACTGTAGTGCTGGTATGCCACTTCATTAGAAGTAGTGCATAAAACATATGCTGTTGACAAATCTAATTCATTAAAGGTGAGATAGATGCACTTTAAAACAACTGGATGGCATCATTATCTACAGTTCCTTTTATAAATTATTCTTCTTTTCCCATTTGACTGAACTTGTCAGTGTTCCCTTTTCAGACTGTGAATGTTTTTGCCTTAAAATTCAATACCTTCAACATGTTTGGACAAGTTAAATAAGTGGTGTATTTGCCAAAACTGAAATTGTAAACAGAAACATTCACACTGATTATTTCACCTATATTAACTAATCAGAAATAAAATTAAGCAACAATGTATAAGAGTTTCAGCTTTATCAAACATAAAATTTAAAAATGAAGAGAAGAGGAAATTACAAAGTACAACAGAATCACATTCTGGCAGCATTTTGCATTGCTATTCAGATGACTTGGATTTGATATTGAATTGAATTCTGCAAGAGAGAAGATCAGGCACATCACAAAGCTGACAGCTAGCTGACATATTTAGTTGTAAAAGGAAGAATCGCTAACTATATTACTCAGACTTTCAGGTAAAGACCAATATTGGTATAGGAACTAAAGGCTATAGAAGGGTTCATAAATAAAATTGAGCTGGTATTTGAAGCACGGCCCATCAGAGTGGTCAATTCCTTGAGCAGCCTTCCAACAGACAAAACACACATAACTAGTCAAAAACTATTCAAACTCCATCTTAGAATATCGTTGCCTGGGAGAACATGGAAATTTTTCTCCTCAGCCGAGAAAGAATGAAGTCCTTCTATCACTGTGGTCTTTAAAACCCAAATCACAGCACAGGAGCTTCACTGAATCGATTAAAAAAATAAAGTGAAGAAGAATGCTTTTGAGGACTAAATATAACCCAAGTTATGGTTAAATTCCACTAATAACATATTCAGCAAAATTCTAAACTACACTGTATACAGGGAAACTGGAAAAAAAAATATTGAAGATTCTTGGATTCTTTCTGTAACATAATTTGCCTTTCAATTCCTTATAAAGTGACCTAAATCTATCCATTAAAAAAAAATACAGAAATTTTTGCATAGAATGCATAATCATACTTCAATATGTCAATACTCTGTACTCTGTACAAGTATTTTGTAATGAATTAGCTGGATTAGCAAAGAATTTTGCCTTGTTCAAGAAAAGCCATGTATAGCACATAATACCATCCTATATATTTCTATACAGACACATGTACACATACACATTTTTAAGTAGATGCAGTGTCTCAGATTAATTCTATATTGTCTCTTGCAGAGACAACAAGCTCATTCCAATATAACACTTATCCTGAAAATTTAAGAGGTGGACATTTTGCTTAAAAAAAATTGACATATGAGTAACTTAAATATGGAAACACCTCCGAATAGAATTCACCAAGGCCTATTTTATGCCTCCACGGATTGCAGCAAATCAGTTTCTGCAAGCGACTCTAAACGTTTAAACTAAAAACTGACAGATTAATTTACCACATTTCAATCAGCATCTACCATTACCTCAGAAGATTTACATCATGTATGTCCAATATGCTACACATGCAATTCTCCTAATTAGTCTCCCCATTATTCCTCATCTTGCTCTTTTTTCATTTTGTTCCCTCTCCTGCCATACTGTCTTTACAATCCCATGAGTGTAACAGTCATATTTGTTTAAGCCTTCCGCCACCAAAACATGTTAGCTGCAGATGGACAAGAGTACAGTGGTTATCTCCACTCAAGGAGGCACATCTCAAAGGCCACCTGTCTCCAGAATCCCTCTGTGAAGGGAATTAAAAATCATTCCACTTACAACGTTCTTATTACTGAGAAGAGCCATATCCTATTGACTGCTGGTACTAGCAACTCTTCTCGTAAAGTCATTTCTGAGATTCTGTGAAGGGGGCTTCTGTTTATCTCTAAACAACAGGGAAGTAGGACTTTGGGTACCTAAACTCTACTCTGGTCCGCCCAATAAGTCTTTGAGGATGCTGCTGGGAGTGGGGAGGCAGGAAAAGGAAAGAAACAGGGCTGGCATCCTTAGAGAGCTTACGCTTATATAGAAGAGCCCGTAACGCCTTCCCAAAGGAAGCTTTCATGCTCCCCAACGTTTCCCAAAAAGATGCTCTGTTCCCAGTCAGGGATTTCATTCCTGCTTTTACTCCAGCCCTTACTGATGATCTTTACGAGCAGTAATGTTGCTAACCACACAGCCCTTCTGTCAATAGCCGCACTCCAGATGGGAGAAACCGCTGACAGCAAAAACCTTCCACACTAATAAATGTCATTGCTTCATTGGGAAAGTGGAAGAAAAGAGGGAGAGATCTTACCTATGTCATTGCTCCAAAAGAAATCTTTTATTCTTCTGCGCATAAGGGACTGCCAAAGCACCCCTTCTGAAAAAGGTCTGGCCACTTTTTCTGCAATCCTTAGGTTATTTTCAGGAAGCTATTTGGAGGACCTCACCGAGTCTCATAAAGCTCCTCGGACTACCGATCGCAAAAGGACATTGCTGTCTCCTTCCTTGAGGGAACATTTCCCTCACAGCATAGAGTGGTACCTCTGGATGGGAGAACGACTTACATGTCTTATATCTGGGTATGCCAAAGCCAAGTAGAATCACACAGTAATCTTCAAAAACAATAAAGTGGAGTACACAAAACTCCACTTCTCTTAACTCCCAAGTCCACAAGTGTGATGGGAAACAATCATCAGTCATTAAGCAAAATTTCTTGTTCATCCAAATGAATTCATCACAAGACTCAGTAAGAAAAATAAAAATTGTGGATGTTCAGCTTATTTTGCATTGAAACAGACCTCAGAGCCTAAAAAAAATACACCAATTAACACATTATTTTAGTACTGAATGCTTCTACTACAATCTTCATGAGACACTAAAGAGACACTGATATGCCAGGGTAAGTTGCTTTCGGTGGCGACCTGGAATTCTTAGGGACGGATGACAAAGTTGTAAGAATACAATAGTTATCTGCAAGATCTGCTGAGAACAGGGGTTTCACCTTAACTTAAGGGACAACTGAACAGTTACAAGGTACCGCTATGGTACTCTGTTAACTTCACCTTAAGTAGCAAGTCTATATCTGATACTTGAATGTCACAATTGTATATAATCTTCCAGTTACATATTCATAAAATACATAGATAGAACTGTAAAATACTGTAGGGTATTTTGATACTGGCTTGCTCTTGTTGTACCTTCATTATCTTCCCTATTACAATTTATGCCACACTTTCTCCTAACTTCTTTTTAGTATTCTTTTCTCCTTCCATCCACAATCATCTACACCTTTTGCCTGCCCTCTGTACTGACCTCAAGTACAGTGAACAGCAGAGAAGGTAAAAACTGTACATGCAACACATTACCCCACTGGTTACATCACATCTGACTTGATTTTCTAATGCCTGTGAGCCAGGGTTCATGTTTATCTGCATTGTGGGGCATCAATCATGCTGTTGCCAGTTGCCTAGTAAAAAATAGAACTGGGGGGAGAGAGGGGTCATTGCAGAGAAGAAACCATTCTGGAATATTCTGAGGATATACATTGCTATTTAACAACATACAATTATTAAGAAAAATTTGTAATTTCTGCTACCATTACAGACATTCACCATTCTGACTGCAGTTACTTAGGGAAGAATAGTACACAAAAGACAAAGAAAATGCATTTTAAAGCACACTAAAAAAAAAAAAAAAAAAAAAAAAAAAAAA
>NW_008796211.1:3614407-3618817 GCF_000699145.1 Aptenodytes forsteri
GCTTATGTGGATTCTCAAAAAAAAGAAGGTGAAAGGACTTTGATGAAGGAAACTTTGCTGATCACATCAGAATGGATCTCCTATGTAGGAGAAAATATTAGAAGGTCAGTGGGGGAATTAGGTCTATTAAGTATGCCAGGCAGGTATAGCAGATTTAGGTCAGGGCAGGAGAACAGTAATATGATTAAGAAAGAAGGTCCAAGCAGCCAGGGACTAACTCATGTCAGGCAAAGGCAAGAAACTTGAACTTTACATGGTAGAAAACGTAAATATTAAATGCAGAATGAAACCATTCCACTACCTGTATTTTAAAAGAAAAAACAAACACCACCTTATTCCAAGTCATGAGTGACTGAAAGTGCACTAATGAAGTGCAGTTCACTAATTCATTAATGAGTGAACTAATACACACAAAGTATATAGCTTGGCATCATTTACAGAAGAGTTACTGAACAATCTGCTGAACACTGTTCTGTGCTCTCTGCATTTGTCCCTCAACACTGATTCACTGACATACATTAATGGGATGTGAGTTTGCAGAAAGGCAGGTGGATGCCAGGAGATAAGAAGATAGCCTGAGCTTACAATGACCGGCAAAAGAAATGCTCTATGTAAGAAAAATGGTTACACGGAGAAACACAAATGATACTTCCTGAAGTATCAAAACATAAAGATGTTTTTAAATATGAGTACAAAGTTATGATAACTAAGAGTTTACATAATCAGTAAGGCTTGAAGAAAAGCAGCAATTTTCACAATGCTTGTTCTGCCATTCCTATATTCATCAGCTCATGAAAGAAACTACAGGTATGTTTACAGAAGAACAATCATTATTAAGAAGCTATTCTAGCTTCTGTGGATTTATATTATGTTTATATTATTTCCAATTCTTGTAATCCCTTATCATTATAGAAGAAAATTTAAATTCCTTCACTGTTTCGACAAAGCCAGGGTCAGTGCTTCATACTGAAGACAGACTTACAAAATGGACTTAAAACAGGGCACAAAGTTAGATTTTTCTCCACATGAAGGCAGTGTGGAGACACTTCATACTGGTTTAGCTTTTATGACTAACTTTTCAGTGTAGCTTCTGGGTTTGTTTTTTTTTTTACAAAGCTGTGATTACTAAATGTTTGACCAAAATTTGCCTGTGACACTGTGATTTTTGTTTTGTCAAATGATACTGCTCAAACAAGTATACACGTTATGTTGAGGCAACATTAGAAAAAAGCTCTAATAAATAATTTTTTAAACTCTGAAATTGTTTATCAGTCAACTGATAAACTTCTTTGCATGATGGAAAATATTTTAAGCACATAATGCAAAATATCTTCCACTAGATAAAAAAATCTGTCAGATCATATTTCACAATGGAAAAGATGTTTATGGATGGATCGTATCACAATTACTGCAAGAAATTATGTATCGTTTTCAACACAGGAAGTCCAAAGGCTAGTGAGGGACAAAAAAAATGAAGAAAAACCCCAAGCCCTAAGTTGCAAAGTTGAGGATAAAATGGTGAAGGCTTGCAGAAAGAGGTTGTGAGATTTAAGGACAAGGTTCGACAGTGATCACATTGATCATGGCTACACCAATGAGGCCTGGAGAAAGAGAACTGCACGTACTATGTGAAGTAAATTAGCTATCTGTGGGAAAATGTAAAAAGCGAAATTTCAAGGCAAAAGACATGGTGGCAATACAATTATGTGTAGAACATAAAGGATACAGAAAGTATAAGGTAGAAAGCTAGAACAGTGGAATGAAAACAAAATTTCTCTTTTTTTTTTGGTCTCTCTAGGAAATAAAATTAAGAAAGAAGCAGTTACAGAAGTCTGAAAGAGATGGGCACCTAAAACACTGTAAGTAAACTCTTTCTGTGAAAGAGTAAAAGAAATACTTATTTCTCTGATCTTGGCATCTTAAAGAGCTGAGGACATGGGAGCTGTACAGCCATTCTTGATAGTCCTTAAAATGTAATTATAAATTTTATAAGTGAAATACCATTTGTGTGGCACTGAAAATCACTTCTCAATTTTTATAAAAGATGTCACATATACTGTAGAAGAGAAAGTGTAAAAGTGGATATCCATCTAAAACCCAGAGACAAACCACTTAAATATAGTTTACAATACGGAGCAACTGAACCAGATATATTCGACAAACGCATTTTAAAAGAACAAAGAAACCCAGAGGTACTGAAAAATATGCCAGTTAAAGAGACTGCTCCCTAGACTTATGAGACCTAATATTAAACCTTGTAAATAAGAAAAAAACATAATGAATTAAGAGCTATCTAGCTACTATAATGAGATCACAAGAAGGATGGAACAGAAGAAAGTATTTTAGGCTTATTACAAAAAAATAATAGAGGGAGAGGATAAGTGAAATCCAAACTTAACAGACATCACTAAAATGAAGGTAAAACATGTTCTCAATTTCTTAAAGCTACACTTCAGTAACAATTTATTTTAAAGTGAAAATAGACATGAAATGTTTGAGGCCTCAGTTATTTTGATTCCACTTATTTTATATGCCAGAGACAAAGAAAAAAAAAAAACAAACTAGAAAATACTTAATTCTCACAAGTAACAAATGGTCATCATGTAAGTATGCAACTTCTTCACTAGTAGCTAGTTTACAGTATTGTGTGTTGAAATTTATGGCACTGTATGCTGAAGGCTTCTCCAGCCTGTTAAGAGCCTGCTAAGAGTCCTGTGGCATAAAACTGCTATTAGTTACTAGTTAAGTAATGGTTAGTAGATAGTAGTAGTTAATAAGAATTAAATTGTTAATTTTAAAAATATTAATCCAAATATTATTTCAGCTTTACCAGAGTAAATAAACCCAGAATTATTTATTCATATGAACTGTGTTCCTAGTTTTTAAATATGAAAAATTTTGACTATCAAATAAAAAAAAATATTTAGGGACAATAGATTGTGTGGTCTAAACTTTAGATTACATTTTATACAACAAACACAGGTTTTTGATTTTCTATACTTCAGTTACAAGAATTAAAATGAATACCTCTACAGTGCTGACAACTTGATAGTGAAGGTATAAAGGTGCAACAGGTACAAAATAGAAAATGCAACTAATCTTCATTGTCAATCAAGAAATGCAAGCAATAAATACAGCCATCTAGCTCTGAATATTCAAGTAGATGTTTAAAGATTTTACAGTGCCACTTATATAAAAAACTAATGACACAGTTTGTTGATGGTTACTTCTTCATGCTTGCATACAAAAATATAGCTGCAATGTTACGGAAACAGAAGATAGGAAAAACTTCAGTAAGCATTAAGGGTACCAGAATACTTTATAAACAGCAACACAAGACCCATTTGAGGCCCCGGCAGAACTATTTTTCCATTTTAATATTTGCCAAACTCAGATTTAAAACCAAGTGTCCAATGTGCTGCCAAATTTTAGAGGTCTGAAACTTCATGGTTTTGGTTTTCTTTCCACAACAGTACCTATGTATGCATTGCTTCTATTGATCTAAGCTGCAGTGATGAATACCCGGCACTTGTGAAAGTTTTGCCATACTTTTCTCAGTTTACAGGTCTTAAATATGAAACAGCTACCTCAATGAGTACAAAGTGACTTGTCCACTATCACGTAAGAATTTTATGGGAGAGAGTAGCATTCAGTTCTCTAAGGAGGCAATTCAATCACCTATTTTTTGCTTGAATCAGGATGTGTGCCCTCTACTCTCCAACTGCATAAAAAAAGGAATAAAAAAAGAAGTGCTCTACAAAGCTACTTTTATTCATTATAAAGCACTAACAGATTTCTTGTGTGCTATCCATTCAGTGACACAGGAATCATCTCTCAAATACACAAGGGACCTAAATAAAGTTTCACAAGCAATCATGATCTCAGCATTTCTAAATTCTAAATTGAGCACTTGAGGTACAATCAGAATATTATTTTGACCTTTTCATGTTGCTTTGTAATTCAAAAAAAAATCAAACCCTGACTTCCAAAATGAAGAGTCAGTACCAACATGATCAGAGGAGCAGGAATCCCTTCACCAAAATATGTGGCTTGATTATCTGGCTGCAGCAGTACCTGGGCACCTTCCCTGAGGATCAGCCATCACGTGGCACAAGACACTCTGAAAGTTTCTCTGAGATACAGAGAAAAGGGTACTGAGGATCAGAAATCCTTGGTCCCTCTCCTGACTCTCACAGACGGACTGTTCCAGAAGGGAGACGCTTCAGCCTGCATCTACATCGAACTCCACCTGGTTCCTCTGTCAGCTTCCTCTATTCAGCGAGGTCTCTTCCGTCTTCCAGCACACACCCCTACCAGACCGCTTTCCACTCTTTTAACTCTGTTGAGCAACAGAAATGGTGATTTTCAGAGACTGCGGCGGCGTTTCCCTCCGCCATACGCCCCCAGCCT
>NW_008796211.1:3619747-3667690 GCF_000699145.1 Aptenodytes forsteri
GACAGCTTCAGACGTGGTGTACCGCCGTCGTGTAGTGTTGATTCCTCGCGGTGTGTTTTCCCTTTTTCTCGGAAAAGAAGTAGGAAGTACTAGTAAGATCATGTAAGCAACGTTTTGTAGTGTGTATTTTGTGTGTTAATGTTTCCTTTTCGTTTTTTTTCCTTTTAACAGATGGCAAGTGGCAGCCAGAAACGGATAATCCAATTAACTGGATTTAAAAAACAAGAGAAAAAGGCACTACTCAAATGGCTGTTCAAACTGGACTGTGTTTTTTTAGATAATAAGGTATTGTTCACTAAAGCACCTGATGGTTAGAGCAGAAAGCAAAATGCAAGCCTTAAAATAAAGGGCTGTGCGGTAGTTTAGAGTTGTGTATAAATAGCCAGAAAGTTAAACTTTTTCGAGTGATGCAAGTGTGGTGTTCTGTTTTTGTTTTATTAGAAATACAGAAATTGTACACATCTTATAGCAAAAAAGCTGTGCAAGAGTGAAAAGTTCTTAGCTGCCTGTGCTGCAGGTGAGTAAAAGATTTGCTGTAAATTTGCATAGGCTCATAACGTAGGGCTTGAAAGGACCCTTAAAAGGTTTCTAGTTACCTGTTTTCATTTCATAAATGAACTGTCTTACTAACCCTCATTCTTCTTGTTCCATTAACCTTGATTTTTAACATGGTATTATGTTCAAGTTCTGATTTACTTCTTTCTATTTTGGATTTTTTCCTAAATGATATTCCTGCCGTCTTCCTTTATTTGATCTGCATCTGTTCCCAGATAGAAAGCTTTGTTGTGTATTAGTTAGATCATGAAGTCATATCCAAATGGTACGGGTGCTTAAAAATGGGATCGCTTGAAAAGGGAGCAGATTGCGTATGGATACCTGTAGTCAGCATGGATTTTTGACGCCAAATTCACACACAACATTCACTGGTAAAGGTCACTGTCTGTAAGTTCCTGTTTATGCAGCAAGAGGAAATTCCAGGCTTTTGCCATTCTGACACAAGCCTCTGATCTTTCCTATTGCTTTTCTTTTACCTAAGGCCTAATGCTGAAATCCCATACATAAGCAAAGAAAATGCTTTTAGAATGAGAATTCTGTATTTTAAGATTTCTTTATAGAGAGATTATGGAAGGATTTTATGAAGAGTTTAGAAAATCTTCTGGAGTTACGAGATTTCACAGTACCAATCTGTTGACTGGTTAAACGTTATCTTTATTTTCCCTATATCATATTATACCAAAGTGTTAAAGCAATTTTTAGGATGGATAATCTTAAATTTAGGAGATAACAGACAGAAATAATGTAGATTTGGGTTTAAAGATGTAAGTAAATTTATTGATTTCATATTTGTACTTACATACCATGTTAGCAGGCACTTTCAATCATCTATCACTGCTATGATTTAGGGGTGTGTGTGTGTATATATATATGGATGATTCCTTGTACTAATGTAAAGTTCTGATTGCACTCTAATCAAAAAGGAAATAGAGACAGAGTTTCAATGAGGGAAACAGTATTAAAATGCAGATAGATTTGTGGCATAGCACTTCATTTTAACTATTATAACCCTCTGAGTTAATGTTTTCTTACTTTTCGGGATTTAAAACATCTGGAGATGTTTTCTTGAACTGAGAGGAAATGATATATGTAGTGTCCACATGGCAGTGCAAAACTCTGTCATGTTTCTATACTTGCAAATCTTCCCCGATACCATCCAGTACTTTTTAATCCTGGAAGAGGTGCTATTTTTGCATAATCATTGCTCTTGCCCTTGATGGCAGAGAGAGTGTGTTCATTCCTACTGCAGTTTTTCCCAAGTAAGTGTAAAAGATCATGTTTAAACCCATTTAGAACTCCCTAGAGGTGAACAGAAATACTAACAAGGATGCCAGTCTTCATGGACTTCCTAGCTGACAGAAGTTTTGAGATGGAAACTTTGAAATGAAAGTGATTTTAACATACAGGTTGGGCACAGCATAGCTTTTCCAGTCATAAGTCTACTGGTACCTATGCTAGGTTATGTAGAAGTACCATCTGTGCTCCTGCACTGAGACATTTTGCCAGTCAACCCTGCTGTTCTGTGAAACCAATTAGGTTCACACAATTCAAGTCAATTTCTCTTACAGTATCTTCTGTAGGTAGTGTTTCAATACAGGAGCAGGGTACTAACCACGGCTCTTGACCTGAACCTGTAAGAAGAGAGAGACAGAGAAAAAGGGGAAGATCATTACATACGGTATCAAAAGCATACATGCGGAAGATGAAAGAGGAGAGGCGGAGGAGGTGGAGCCAAGGGATAAGAGAAAAGGATGTGAAAAGAAGAAAGGGGAAAGACAAAAGTCTAAAACCGTATCCCCCTAATACTGTTATTCACTACACTCGCAGTGCAAGTAATATTAAGAAGATGTAAAAGAAACAGCTTACATGCTAGAACCTTCATTCCTCTTTTTAATCATTGGTGGTAAAATATTTCTTCAATTTACTACACTTTAGTACATTTTTAAAAGTGTCAAATGATATTAAAAATAAGGGGTTAAGCAAGGTTCTGTGGAAGTCATAAGAACAAAATCTGGGAAGCTGAAAAATTCTATTTGCAGATTTTTGAGGAGGTAGATAGACAAGTATTTTATCTAGGAAGGGTAAAAAGGTACTTCATTGTTAAAGCAAAACAATCGTTTCCAGTGGCCTTGTGAGATGTCTGATTTTAAAGTGTGAAGAGGATAACACTTGTAGTAGGAAGAAGTTTTTAAAATGGTACTTATAATTCCAGTTTTTATTTGCACGGGAAAGGTTGAAGTTAATTTTACATTAGATCTTCAGTTGATTGCCATTTGTCTGCACAAAAAATCTTTTGTGGTTGACAGTTCATTTGCTTTTTAGGGAAGTGGATACTAACTAAGGAGTACATAATTAATAGTGCCGAAAGTATATATATATGGATGATTCCTTGTACTAATGTAAAGTTCTGATTGCACTCTAATCAAAAAGGAAATAGACCAAGAGTTTCAATGAGGGAAACAGTATTAAAATGCAGATAGATTTGTGGCATAGCACTTCATTTTAACTATTATAACCCTCTGAGTTAATGTTTTCTTACTTTTCGGGATTTAAAACATCTGGAGATGTTTTCTTGAACTGAGAGGAAATGATATATGTAGTGTCCACATGGCAGTGCAAAACTCTGTCATGTTTCTATACTTGCAAATCTTCCCCGATACCATCCAGTACTTTTTAATCCTGGAAGAGGTGCTATTTTTGCATAATCATTGCTCTTGCCCTTGATGGCAGAGAGAGTGTGTTCATTCCTACTGCAGTTTTTCCCAAGTAAGTGTAAAAGATCATGTTTAAACCCATTTAGAACTCCCTAGAGGTGAACAGAAATACTAACAAGGATGCCAGTCTTCATGGACTTCCTAGCTGACAGAAGTTTTGAGATGGAAACTTTGAAATGAAAGTGATTTTAACATACAGGTTGGGCACAGCATAGCTTTTCCAGTCATAAGTCTACTGGTACCTATGCTAGGTTATGTAGAAGTACCATCTGTGCTCCTGCACTGAGACATTTTGCCAGTCAACCCTGCTGTTCTGTGAAACCAATTAGGTTCACACAATTCAAGTCAATTTCTCTTACAGTATCTTCTGTAGGTAGTGTTTCAATACAGGAGCAGGGTACTAACCACGGCTCTTGACCTGAACCTGTAAGAAGAGAGAGACAGAGAAAAAGGGGAAGATCATTACATACGGTATCAAAAGCATACATGCGGAAGATGAAAGAGGAGAGGCGGAGGAGGTGGAGCCAAGGGATAAGAGAAAAGGATGTGAAAAGAAGAAAGGGGAAAGACAAAAGTCTAAAACCGTATCCCCCTAATACTGTTATTCACTACACTCGCAGTGCAAGTAATATTAAGAAGATGTAAAAGAAACAGCTTACATGCTAGAACCTTCATTCCTCTTTTTAATCATTGGTGGTAAAATATTTCTTCAATTTACTACACTTTAGTACATTTTTAAAAGTGTCAAATGATATTAAAAATAAGGGGTTAAGCAAGGTTCTGTGGAAGTCATAAGAACAAAATCTGGGAAGCTGAAAAATTCTATTTGCAGATTTTTGAGGAGGTAGATAGACAAGTATTTTATCTAGGAAGGGTAAAAAGGTACTTCATTGTTAAAGCAAAACAATCGTTTCCAGTGGCCTTGTGAGATGTCTGATTTTAAAGTGTGAAGAGGATAACACTTGTAGTAGGAAGAAGTTTTTAAAATGGTACTTATAATTCCAGTTTTTATTTGCACGGGAAAGGTTGAAGTTAATTTTACATTAGATCTTCAGTTGATTGCCATTTGTCTGCACAAAAAATCTTTTGTGGTTGACAGTTCATTTGCTTTTTAGGGAAGTGGATACTAACTAAGGAGTACATAATTAATAGTGCCGAAAGTGGCAGATGGCTTGATGAAACAACGTACGAATGGGGATATGAAAAAGACACCCATTATTCACCTCAAATGCAATCTGCACCTAAAAGATGGCGCGAAGAACTGACACACTCTAGTGCTCCAGGGGCCTTCCACAGATGGAAAGTTGTCCTCCCTGTTAAGGAAGGTGATAAACGAATGGCGTCTATTAGAAGGTAGGAGGATATGTCTTAAAGCTTAAATAATGAATGATGGAACACTTACTGTATGGTTGAACACATTTTTATTCTTATATCCCAGTTAATTTGGTCCATAACAACCACCAGCTCTTCAAACTAATTGTTTTCATTAATATACTTCCATACTTTTTTACAATAAAATGACTTTAAATCTTTAACATCACTGCTTTCCTTGCTTTCTTTTAGTATAGTGTCAAAAATAACACACATTCTCATATCTTTGCAGCTTAAGTAAACTGCTTACGGTTTACTTACAGAAACTTCCTTCATGAGGCAAGATACATAGGCTTACGTTTTTTATGAGTAATCGTTTCTTTTGTCTGGGTGTTACACTCAAATGGTAGCTGGAACAGGATAATATTATTTCACTTGGGTGAGTGACCTGAGCCAGCTGTGAACTGTGTCTTATGGATTGGGGCCACACTGTGACTGACCTGATCAGGTTTTGTGTCGCATCTATGCAACAGCTTCTTGTAGTTCTGAAGACCTAATTTGTACTGTAACAGATGTTTCTGATATCATGTAAATACAGATAGTTCAGAAGGGGAAGGACAAAAGTATAAAGGAAAAGCAGAGAAAAGGAAAACAACTGAAGTGCAAGAATCCTGGGACTACATTTTTATTTTTTTTCCCATACTCTTCCTACACATTTGGATTCCGTGGTTTAAATACTGCATTGAATCTCAAACAGAGCATATTAAGTAATGTTTGCTTCTGGTACAGTAAAAGCAAACATCCCCTGGACACTGTTTTAGAGCTTTACGTTCATTGCAGGAGCAGATACTGTCCTACTCTCCTTCTCTGTGGAAATCCCAGTTAGTTAGGAGTACTTCTCAGGTCTGGAGGTGGCACAGATGCACAGGCAAGAAGGCAAGTGCGGTTTGGTTGATGATGGTACAGGGCTGCATGCTGCGTTGCAGAGTGCCTGTCTGCCTGCAGTTCCTAAAGACAAAGTGAGGTGTAGCTGAATTTACCATCTTCTGATTTTGCCAACTGAAGACATTCTAAGTATGCTATTTTCTTGGCTGAGCAGAAGAGTTTTCTATGTGCTGTCTTGCAGAAAGATGCACTCATCCTGCTACACTTGTGAAAAATGCTGTTTCTTTTTCCATAAAAAATGTTTATGCAGATCTTCATGATAACACTATCAAAATGCTGTCTTGCACAACCCTCTGTTCGCAATGAAATAACCTTTAACAGGAACTACATCAGCAAGACAGGTGAACAGGCAGTTTTGTGGAAGGAACCTCTTTTTCCAGACTCTTTCCGATACACCAACATGGGGATCCTTTTAGTTAGTCAGAAAACACTGAATCATAGATATTTTTTGTCTCCAGCAAGTACTGTTTTCAGTCATAAAGGCCACTGTAGCTTTGGGGAAAGATTGATTTTTCTCTAATATTTACAACATTGTGCCTTTTTTCCCCCCCTTCTGTGCTTTTCCTGCCTTTAGTGCCTAGCTGTTGGATGGGTAAGTGTGTTAGACCAGCATCATTTTCTTTTTACATACCTGTATGATGAAAAACAAAACATATATCCAGCATGTCAGGAGACCTTATTTCTTACACCATGTTTTTGTCTGGTGTCTTTTCTAAAAGATAGGAATAGTTGCAGCAGTACAACTCTGGAAATTGCCCCTGGGGAAACTCTTACATGTAATGGTGTCCCAAAGACAAATGAATCTGTTTTCTGTGTATGATACTGGACAGCACCAAATGCTGTAAATGACTCCAAAATTAAGTCAAAAAGTGTATTTGCAGATCATGTTATGGTTCAGAAAAGCAGTGTTCCATTTTTGGTAAATCACTTAACTTATTGTAAAACTTAATTGAAAGACCATCATCATTGTGGGGGACATAACGCAATAAATTATAGCTGCTGTCACCAAATTCGATCTTTGAAAAAATGCACAGGTAAAGCTTTCTATCAGATATGTTGGAGGTGTACATTGATTTAATTAATAGTGTTAAACTGTGAAGAGAAGGATGTCTTGTTAAGTGGGTTCTTCCCTTTTCTGAAGGCTATTAAGCACCCTTTTATCCTCCTAATGAAGGTTGGGCAGTGTCTTACATCTAGAACCCTTATTCTCTTGCACTTGCATGCTTGTAGTTTGTGAATGATAATGTAGCTTTAGGCAGTATTAATATAATGCAGTAAATACATCTTTCCAAACATGTTTATTTAGAGTTCTTCAAGCTGGAAAGGCAACCATATGTTCATCTCAAAATGCAGAGCGCAATATAACTCATATATTCATCAATAATAAAATGTTTCTGATGCAAAACAAAAAATGTCTCTCTGAAGCTCGATACTACCCTTTGCAATATCTAGGAGATTACCTTTTTGAGGTAAGTAAATTAAAAAACATACCTCAAATTAGTTTTTCATTGTCATTGTTAGCAATTTTTGTCAGGTTTACTGATTACTGTAAATAATGCGGCATTAATAATAGAGGGGGATATGATCAGCCTGAATGTTCTGTAATTTGATTAAAGGTGATACAACTTTCTGATTCTGGGACTGTTTATCCAAGAGAAGAGAAGGCTTGTGAATGTATATAAATACCTGAAGGGAGAGTGCAAAGAAGATGGAGCCAGGCTGTTTTCAGTGGTGCCCTGTGACAGGACAAGAGGCAATGGGCACAAACTGAAGCACAGGAGGTTCTGTCTGAAAGTCAGGAAACACTTTTTTTTACTGTGAGTGTGATGGAGCACTGGAACAGGTTGCCCAAAGAGGCTGTGGAGTCTCCATCCTTGAAGATACTCAAAAGCTGTCCAGGAACGGTACTGGGCAACTGGCTCTAGGTGGCCCTCCTTGGGCCAGGGTGTTGGACCAGATGTCCTCCAGAGATCCCTTCCAACTTCAACCATTCTGTGATTCTGTAATAGAAAAACTGTCTTTCCAAAAGCAATGTTTTGTTTCAGACCAGAAGAACTAACACCAAGGAAGCATACATTATTTTTTCTTCCTCTTCATGTTCTTCCTTGGCTCCTGCTTTGTGCTACTATTACCAGAAAAATTAATTAGAGTTCAGGAGGAAGTTCCAGTGTAGGTGACCATCAACTAAACAGTTATTCACAAAATACCCATTTTTCATTTATATTCTCTTTATTTGGTAAGGATTTCAAATGTGTGTATGTATGTATCTATCTGTGTATGTATGTGAATATATGTATTTTTTACTGGGTTTGGCACACACCATTAAGCTGTATTGTAATGGTATGTTCATGCTTCAATAACTTCTTTTGTCAGCTGACCTCAAATATTCTACCTTTTTTTCATAATGTTATAGATAGATTATGGTAAAATAGTCTGTAGATTATTTTGTTAAAATTCAGATTCTTAACTCAAAATCAGTTCTCTAGCTGTCCTTCATGGCTGGGAAGAACTGGTGGTTGCAATGTGAATTTCGTAAGGATACTGTATACTAGGCAGAGGAAATTCACTCACTATTTCTGTGCTGGGAATCTAATGTAAGCTAGTCAGATTCCCTTTTCAATCAATGCACTGAGCTTGATGCTGCAAGAATTATAATTTCCTAAAATAGTTGTATGAACTGCTATCTGAGCATACCTTTAACTCCATTGCTGTAGAAAGATCATTCTGTACTTGTAGACAAAATTAAATAAAAAGAATTTAAACTAAAGGATTCTATAAGCAACCAGCAACCTTATGAGGATAGCTTAGCATGCCAAGAAGACTTGTTAAGAATGTCTCATATACCAACAGTTTATATACTCCATTTGCAGAACTCTCATCCGTGGAGTCAGAAGGGACATAATTGTCTGCGTTTCAGAAAATGTTAATGAGTCCTTACAAATCAAATCCTGTGATGCTCACATGTGCAAAGACTAGATTCGGCTTTGTCTCTCTCCATGTTAGAAAACCTGTCACCATTCATGACAAAACTTCTTTCTCTTTTACTAGTCAAAAATGTTAAATTCTTGAGAATGTAAGCTCTGTATTTCTTGGTTGGTAGAAGGGGATTCTCCGAAGTCCCTGTAATAGCTTTCTTCTGTTATCTAAACTAGAACATGAGACAGTACATCATCAGATCCACTAAGACATGAGAACCTGGATGGACCTTATTTGAAGAGAGAAGCCACGCTAAAAGTCATCATTCCAGAGAGGCAGTGTTTTTTGTTGGAATGGCTAAGCCAGATGAGGCATCCAGTGCAATATCAAATGGTTCAGAGTGTTAGGTTTACTATTCAGCTCCAAAATTGGATCAGGAGTTAAATTTACAGTGATGCAAAAGATAAGTCAGAGCAAGAAAAGCAGCTTGTTTCTCTTTTATCTTTCCATCTGAACTATGAGGGCACGTGTCACTGTTCAGTGAATTTTCCTGTATGTGTGGAATTCACTAGAACTAGAATTTTTCTTTTACTATTTCCTTTGAGAGAGAGAGAGAGATGCCTCGTGATTCATAGTTGTTTGCTTACCGGATGCACTATTCAGAACTTCTTAGCATTTTGACCTGGAACTACTCAAAGGCCTCAGAAGATTCCTTTAGTCTGGTAGTTCCTCAGACTATAGGATGATTTTAGTCAACTGCTAATTGAAAATACTAGCTTTGCAAGCAAGTAGAAGCTAAAACTGTGTTTGTTACTAGGAATAACCTACTTCATTTGAAAATCATTGGATTATTCAGGTCAAAGCATATACTTTGCTCTTCCTGTTTTAATGAGCACTAAAGCTGTTACAAAAGGGTGAGAAGAGGGTTGAAAGGTCTTAACATTTACACCCTGAATAAAACGCACATCCACACGGGATCTCAGTCTAGTACTTACTATCTTAATGAAACTTGTTCAGGGAAACTGTTCTTTATTACACCTTTCAGCTAAGATAGACATTTACATTTAATAGAAGAATGAGTGTCAAGTTTTTATGGCTACCTCACCTTTTATTTATCTCTATGAGAATAAAGTGTTTCTTGCTGTGCACCCTGAATTCCTCCCAGGTGTGATAACAGGTTTCCATCTTAACCAGTCCATTAACTTGCATGTATCTTTTTTTCTTAGATTTCATTAAAGTAACTCACTTCAGAGGCCAAGAAAGCATAAGCTTTCTACTTAAATGCATCTAAAGAACTCAGAAAACTGCCAACCTGCCAAGTCTCAGTCTCTTAAAAGGAAAAGAATAAAACATAGGCAATCGAATCACAACACTTGTTCAAATGTGATAGGCTTTATCAAAGGACGTTATGGACATGCTCTTTTCTCTCCCTTCCAGAAGTACTTGGCACATAGTTCATTAGAACATTCCAACTTTGTAAATTTGTAGTCCTGCTATTTGACTGCTACTTCTAGCAAAAAGAAATACCCCCCTTCCTCCTTTAAACACCCACATATATGTCCAGATGCTGAATTCAGTAAAACGGTATTATATTCTTTTTTTCAGTGGAACTGCATTGATGTTCAGACTATTCTTGCTGTGATTTTTTTTGAACCAAGTCTTTGCTTCATCTTTATATTTCAGTATCTGTTCTTATAATCTCAACCTCGTAACTCTAGTGTTAAAATACTCTGTGGGATTATCATTAATGATTTGATCCTACAGGGTGTCAAATTTATTGGTTCAAGATATTAAAACACATGCATGATTTTGGGGAGCTAGTCTCGAATTTAAACAGAGACTTTAAATGCTTTGTTGGATGCTTGCTGGAATTCATAAAATTTTGCCAAGATGGTACTATAAATTTTTTGAATATAAGTATTTTTATAAGCATGTTGAAAATAATATGCAGAAAGTGCCACAAGAAGTAAAGACTAGGTAATGCATCAGAGTTCGGTTATCCCTAGCTCATCAAAAGCTATTTAGAGCTCTTTTCAAGTTACCAAAAAAACTTAACTCTTCTGTAATGCACAACAAACTCAGTATTTGTTTAGAAATACAGTTATGCACATGCCAAATACTTTTGGTTTGAATTATACATTTAAGGGAAAATCTGAAAACAGGATGAAACGTGCAGTGTTCGAAACTTTATCTTGAAAACTTAAAAGTATAAATTGTTCATGGCTTGCATCTTATCATTGCATGTACTAGTGTTTTTTTGCCTACTGTTATTTCCCATATTTCCCATACTTGATTCCCCCATCAGATTTAGGTGTTTGAATTAGAAGGCAAGCTACCCCAAGCCTTCCACACCTGCTCCCAATAAAAAATGGCCATGAGTACTGTGACCAAGGGGGACACTTCACCTGTATCTACATTCTTAACTCATTGCACTGCAGGAGGAGGCTGGTTTTGTAGTTATATGTGTATTTGCCTAAAACAAAGATGGTGTTTTATTCTTAGTCTGTGTATCTTTGAGGAAAAGCATACATTGAAACTCTTACTGAAATGTATTGTTCTTATATCCTGAAATAACTTTTAAAATTTTTTTGTAGTTATTTTTTACTAACAAAAATTATCTTGTGGCTTTGCTCAGAGTCTTTTCAGAATGAGTTGGAAACTTGACAAGTTGAACTTGAGAAGAATGAGAAATACTTTCTCATTCCCTGTGCTGCAGAAATAGCTGGAAATGATAGGTGGACTTGGAGAATAGATTACTAAAAAAAAACCCAGAGAACTTTTAAATTTTAGATTACTAGTTTAGTTCAGGCTTATCGGCAAGAACTGAAAAGATTTCATTGTAGTGGCCTTTATAAAATGAATGCATGGTCATAGCCAAATTGATGAAAAAATGTCTTAAAAAATCATACTACATTTTTGACTAATTGAAAAGGTGTGGGCTTTGGTTTTAGTTTTTGAAAAGTCCAAAGAGAGAATGCATTATGGAAACACAGTTCTTGTTTCAGCCACAGGGATTGGGTCAGAGGTAAAGTCAGTTAGGAAAATAATTATGGGGAAGCTTACACTGATAATTCTTACGCAATAGCTTCCTACAACATCAGTGGTTTGTTTCCAAACCACCAGCTGTTTATCTGGCACATAATGTAGACCCTTGAACAATTACATAAGCATGCGTATGCACACAAGGGTTTAGAATGGAATATATAGGAAGACTTAGCACATAAAAGCTGTTTTAGAGCATTAGCTTTGAAACTGAAAAAAAAGTGGTATTTTTTTGCTCTGCACAGAATGAAATACAAAATACTGAAGATATCCAAATGAACCATTTCCTGGCTGCACAAGAAACCGACCAAATCATGTCTGACATGCAGCTTGCTGAAATGAAAAATGCTGTTATAAAACATATGTATTTTGCTGCGGTAAGTAACAATCAGTTAATGCTTTCTTAGCAGAAAATGTAAAATGTATATTATTAAATTTATCTTTCATTATAGTACTGAGCTAATAAAGTAGATATTTTAACATCTCTTGAAATAGTAATAATGCCTTTTAACCTGCAGTGTTTAATAATCCCATATTTACTACATATACCATTAGCTAAAATATAATTTAGTAGTGGTAATTGGTAGGCATGGATGTGTGGAAGACGTGGTGGACTACTTGAAATCTTGGTGTAATACGTGAGATAAGTAGTAGCTAATAATGTTCAACAAAATGTCATTGGATTAGTCTTTCTATGATTTCCCTGTAATCTAGCTGAATTACACTAACACATTTTTAAAACTAACCATATCCTAAAGTAAGTATTTTGTTGATTCATATCAATGTTTTTATTACAAGTAAAAAATAGAGCTAAATGCACTCCTTTGTTTTAATGTCATCACATATCTAATCCTGATAAACGTGCTACATTAGTAAATAAAAACATCATTTCTAGAAAAAACAATTACTTCAAGTTAAGATATATTATCTCTGTAAGTTAGAGTGACGCAGATGATGGTGTGTAAGCATTTTTGTAGGAGCTTGCTTACATGAAGCATTGTAACTGCAAAATCAGGTCCTCTGTATATTAATGTAAGTTCTTAGTAGCAGAAGAATTAGAATTTTTAAGTTGTCAGTGTACACAATGTTTAAACACGAGATTAACAAATAGAAGACTCATGCTGCTTAAATCTATACACCTTCAAATGCTACATATTTTATCAGTGACATTTTATCAAGACTATACCCTCCAGATCTTTAAAAAATAAAGGTGTCTTTGACTTTTCGTGTATACTACACGTAACAAGTGCACTTCTTACCAGATTATCTGTCCCTCAAACTATTATGTAGTTATGTGCAGATGGAGTCATCATAATCCTAAAGACAATAGCTCCTAAAAGACTTTTTTGGTAACATGTATGAGTAAGATTGTAACGCTAGGCCATAACTAAATATAGCAACAATAGTAATACATTTTTGCACCTACTGCCATATCTTCACATTATGGGTAACTTGCAGTAGGAATCCAAAGTTTGCACTTTGCCATAGAAAAACTGAAAACGCTTAATATTTTTTAATGTGGTTAAGTGGACCAAATCTAGTAAAACTGTCCTTACATAGCAACCACATAAACAAGAAGCAGAGAATAAAAGGAAAAATTGGGAGAAAAATTGCCCATATTATTTTCCTTTTAGGTCACTAATCCTCTCTTTCATAATTTTGCCGTCCAAATATTAAAAAGATAAATATAAATACATCGCTATGTTGAATGTTTTGCTTAAACTGCATTTAGAAAAAGTTGCCATTGTGGGGGGGTTTATACAGTATTTGTTGAATATGTTTATTGGTATCCAGTGTGCAGGTTGACTTTATCCTGTTTTACAGGCTGTTAAGCACAGGTTTGCTCAAAAAGACCAGCTGAATAAATGCAATCCAGAGGTAAGGATTTTCACAAAGACTGCATGTTGCATATATGGAGTTTTATTATGAAGTTAGACAAACATACCTTCATTGTGAAATTAGCTATTGAAGAAACATTTTAAAATATTTATGTTATCCAAAATTCTAATAAAATTATTGAAGAGTTCAAGAGCATCATTGGAATACTGTTGAATTTTGTTGGTTCTTACAACGCTTTCAGTACTGCCTCCTTTATTACAAAGGAATTCTTTAATCCTGCTGGTTAAGAGAACTTTACCTGTTAATGTTAGAAGAAAAGAAGCAAAGATGCCCTTATGTGATTTAGAGCATCTTAAATCATTCAAGCACTGTATTTATGCAGTAGCAATAAAGAGAAAGTATATACAACTTGCAGTGCTCACGTGTTTTTGCTAGTAGGGACAGACTTTAGCTAAAGGTTGTCTCACTGTAGAAAGAAAGAGTAGTTGTTCTTACAGCATAAGCCTGGGTTTCACAGTGTACTGAAGCACAGATTGCAAGTAGAATACATTATGTTCTCCAGTCCTGTTTACATAATTACTTTGACTTAATTTCTTTTTTTGTACTATTTAGTTAATTTCTCATTTTTCTTCCCATTAAGCCAAATATATGCCATAAATCAGGTACAGGTCAGCAACAGGTTTTATCAAGTCTTCGTAAGATCTTAAGTAAATAAATACTTTCAAAATTTTCCCTTTTCTATCTATAACACTAAGAATAACTCTTCAAATAATGTCGAAACGTTACTTCTTAGTACTTAAAAACATTATACATAGTAGCTATGAGCTACTGTACTTTATATGGTAACTTGTGTTATTTGAAAGTTAAAATGGGAAACACTTAAAGAATATCTATCAGCTTCCTGTATTTCTCGGTAGCTGAATATTTGATATCTTCATGAGCCATACTACATAAATAGTTACTTGATGTATAAGTGAGGTCCCAGTCTGACAAAATGAGCTCTCAGGCTTCACAGAAATCTCTTCTTATTTTATTTCTTTCTATTGAGACAATCAGGAAAAGGAGAAAAATATTTTTAAAACATGAGCACTAAAATGCCTTTGTCATTGTCCAACACTACCATTAATGGGCAAAATGCTGTGTGCATTTCTGTTACTGAACAGATTTGCATTGAAATTTAATGTTTAGTTTATGGGAAGAAAACTTTAGCTTTCTTAACACGTGTAAGCTGAAATTGTTATTCTGTACTCTTAATACAATTTTTTGTTTGGAAATTTTAAACCTAATTCTAATACTTTTCTTATGCATGACCTGCCACTGTCTTATTCTTTGTGGAATATCCATTGCTAGCCTTTGCATCTGATATGGGACTTTTATAGGCAGTATATTTAGGGCTTTTAAAAACAGCTGCAATAAACATTTCCAATAATACTAGTGAAGTAAAATAAAACCTACAAAGATTAGAACTACGTACTATATTTAGTCATCTCGGTTTGCATCTTCTAGGAAGGCTTAACTCAGCTAAGTGTTCTGTTACCTATCATCTTCCCTAAAATATTTCTCTTTGTGAGCTTCTCTTCCATATTATGCTATATAAAACACAACTTACTGTCTGTGGACCTTCATTTTTCATTTGTTTCAGCTCAAAGCTTTAATAGTTGTACCAGCAGTGCTTCACAAGAAACTGCTAGTTCCTCATCAGCCAGAATGTGAGCCAGTGCAGCTTTGTACAGCTTATTGAATATTAAGGCCCTACAGAAGGTCTCATCTGATGCTGAAAAAAGTTCATCCCCTCAGTTTTTTATCATCCTTCCTTACCCCTTACAAATACGCTGAAAACGGGTTGTCCACTTCCTCCTTATCGTGAATGTAATGCAAAAGGCCTCACACTCCCAAAACAGCTTTGTTTCAGTGTATTTTCCAAATAATGCATTGATGTTGCTGTTTCTTCTAGTACCAGAATATTAAAGAGATTGTTTCAATCACAATATAAAAAGACGGATGCTGGTATGACTGCCAGATGAGGGCCAGTAGTAACATGCTTGTGCATGCACAATATACTGAGTCATCGTCACACATCTTAAATCCAGGCAACAGAGAAGTTGTTCTTTGACTGCCATTAAAAAGTTTATGATTGCTCTTTAGATGTGCTGTTTGCATATAATTAACATTACAAAAGTATGAATGCAACCATTATTTCCAAAGGAAATAACGTGAAGATTTTAGTAGTGTATGTATGAATGAGAAAATTGAAATAAATGTGAGTTGGAAACACCAGATGCACAAAGACTTGAGTAAAAGAAAATTGTCTAGATGAGCGACTTCATTTATTGTTAATGTAACAACAGCATGCATTAGGAATCTGAGAAATGAAACATTTGCAGAGAAACTAAATATCTAATGCTAAGGTGGAGCTCATTCACTGAGACTTTAGCTGTGATTTAACAAAGATTATCATTTCTTTCAGAAGTTTTCTCAGGTTTGACCTGAGCTCCTAATGATTTCAGTTTATTACTGAAACATTTTTGGAAACTATCTTGCTAATAGCAGTGTACTCCATCAACCTCAAAACCACAATTGGACTCAAAGTCTGTGTTAATTTAAATTTTAAACTAATTTTAGAACAATTGGTAGGATGTCTTGAGTAGCTTTATCTAATTAATGTACATTTACAGTTTTTTTGGCAGAGATCATAAAGTCTACAAGTTGTCAGGGACTAAAGCAACAATAAATTTATGTAACTGTTTAATTCCCAGCAGTCCAAACAGTGATCTTCCTGACTGCTTCTCTCAGTTGTGACTCCCTATCCTGGTTTCTTTGAATTTACCAGAGCCTCAGGCTGTGTGCTCAAACAAAATAGCTGGATTTCAAAACAGAAGTTACCAGGCAGAGGGAAGCTGTGCTTCAGTTAGCAATATGGTTGCAACTGGTTTGTGCATCTTAGCTTTGGCTTGAACCTGGACTAGAGGAAAGATGTAAATAGCAATGTAGCTGAGATCTTCAACAGCTCCTCTTTCGTATCATTGATCTGTGGAAATAAAGGTTTGGAAAGCTGAGAGTACAGACAATAACAGGGAAGTTGCAGGGCAGATACAGCATTTCATGAAAGCCATTTGATCCTTCTGGGTCCTCTGAAAGCTTGCAAAGTTAAGTGTTTTGCTGTCATGAGCGGCAGAGAATAAGAAGGAAGCCCTCTGCCATTAAGAAGGTCTTCAGAGCATTGAAATCCACTGGGATCAATACCTGCGCTATCTGTAGCATTAGTTGCTTCTCTGACATGCTGTATGGGAATAGGAGAACTAGGGAGATACAACAGTTACATGGTTTATGGTTTTATAATGTGTACTCGTAAACGTGTTTAATGATTTTACATTTTTCTCTTTTTTTTTTTTAGCTGTTCAGTAGTACTAATTGTCTTACTGCTGCAGCCATATACTGTGGGATGTACTCTGCACTTTTGGAAATATTAACACTCCTTTGCGTACCTTTCCAGAATAAATTATAGACAAGTTATTGAGTGTGTGAATTGTAATTTGTTTTTTAAAAGGGTAGATGTATTCAGATCTTCTAAGAAGAGAAGCATATTCTGAATCTGACTGTCTTTTCAATGAAAGCCCAATGAAAGTTCAGTAAGAGTGAAGGCCTTTCTAGATGACAGCAGCTTATTGGATCAGGCAATAAGTAATATTTCTTGTTTTATTTATAATCTCCCTGTTTTATTATATTATCAACATTTTACTTCGAGATTTCCTGTTAGTTCTTGTAAGTTTTTTTTTTATTAAGCTGTTCTTTCACTTACAAAGATATCTCATTCCTAGGTTAAAAGTACTGACCTGTCCAGAGGCACATGGTATATACTTGAAGGATTAGTGGAAGAGTATTTATTTCCTGATGTAATCACAGAACTTGCTGCTGGTCAAAAGTACTCTACACCTCCCGTGCAACTTCTTCATTCTCTTCTAGAATATGTCCTATTGGTGAGAGATGAAGACTAAAGTATTATCAATATTAAAGCAAGAAATGGAAGTATTATGATCTTTGCTTCTGACATTGTATTTACTGGGTTTTAGTGATATATTCACCCTTCACTTTGTGTTCATCAATGTGTTTGTGTTAAAAAGGGGAGAATTTGATACTTAAGGATTTTTTTAAATTATTATTTATTTACAAGCCGTATGAATGTAGTGCTCTAAATATTGTGGAAGAATTGGCCCAGAATTTTTTTTGTTGCTTTTAGAAACAGCACTTGTGTAACTTTTTTTTAACCTAGTAGGCTGCAGATAGAGAGCTCAGTTGAGAAGAAGGTTTGTTCCAAGCGGTGATGCATTCAGCTGGAATATCACTAGAGAAAGCTCTCCTTTTTTCCTTCCTTTTTTTTGTAAACTCTGAATTTTGCTGCTTGTAGTTATGCATTAAGTTGCATGTTACTTCACTGATTAAATTTGGTCACTTGGGATTGTAAGGAATAAAGAAAATATATAAACTTTTAGTGATTATGGATCTTTGGCCAGTATAGAGCCAATATTATTTTCTCATTTTATTACAGGGAAATACCGATGCAATATTTTATGCTAAACTTCATCACATTTTGTACCTTGTTCTCCAACGTGATCCTCCTTGGAAGTCCCCGTCTATGTTAAAGTATTATTTGGATCTTCTTCAGTGTCCTGTCTGTAAGAAAGGCACATGGTCCTTGATAGAGGTGCTTGTAAGGTAAGAAAGTTTAATGAGGTGTTGGATGCAATAGTTGTTATGTTAATCCAAACTCAGGGATGGGGAAGGTGGGTTGGAATTCTATTGTATCAAAGCCACATTTTGACCAGAACAAGTTAACTGTATGTGAAGGTCTAGAATTGTAACTGAGATTTGGACCTTTCACTTTATGTTTCAGTATGTGTTAGCTCACAGGCAGAGGGATTTTTTTTGGAAAGGAAGAAATGAACATTTTCTTGTCCTCCTTCCTTTTATAAAAATGATTTCTTTTATTTTTTAAGCTTTCCACAAATTATAATTATGTATTATTGCTGTTGTGGTGTGTATGTATGTATGTACGCACACATATATCTGCAGTTACAAAGCAAATTCCAGTCTTATCTTACCAAACATGAAGCTTCATGTTGTATTTTGATTTTAATAATAAACTTTACCTTCTTGTTCAGAAAGTCTGATTATATCCTATACATCTACAAATACAAGACTCAGTACATAAGAGCTGTTTGGGTAGTTAGTCTATGCTTTAGCTTGAGAACTCATTTTTTGTAATTTACATCAATAGTAATAAATTCTTCCATTCATTTGGAGGAGAAATTGTACCTCTTCTTATTACTGTCATAAAATCTTAAGTAACATTTAAAAACTTCGATACAACCGTGATTACAGATATATGAATGTGTATGATTGTAAGCATGTCTGTAGTCTTGGAAGGGCATTGAATCACTGTACTTGAATCACTGTAATTGGACATTTAATAGTTTTTATTAGGAACATGTCACATGGAATGGAAAATAATTTATCTTTTAGATAAAGTATTTTTTTTATCTTTCAGTACTTAATGGCAGAATGTGAATACCCAGCAGTTGTATACCTGGTGGTTCCAGTACTCAAAATTCTAGCCAAAAAAATGTGTTCATCCTTTACTTCAAAATCATCTCCATCGTGTTAGACATTCATTAGACTTGATCACAAACTGTAGTCCTGTCAAATAGTATGTGTGAACTGTTATCTGAAGCAAGGTTTGTGGGATGTTACAGTGTCTATAAAATATTACAAGACTACCTTGTAATTAAAGCATTTTAAAGAAATTCTGTTAAATTCAGTAATTGTATGGTAACTCAAGTAGAGACTGAAAAATTAAATAAGGTTAAATTATTTAGTTTGCACTGTAATACAAAATCTTCATCAACAACACAAAGCCCCAGTCACAAACATGTTAATTTTGGGGGGGAAATACAGGTTTAAAAGCCAGGAATTTAAGTTTTAAAATGAAGAATGTTGCTGGGGAGCAAGGTATTGCCTTGTCAAAATTGTCAAAAGTCAAAGCTGACTTTTTTGCCGATAGATCAGACTATGATTTCTGTCATACAAATGGATTTTTTGGTGTTTATTTTTCAGGTCTTGCCTTTATTGCAAAGCCATTTGTCATGCAGTCCCAGTTTCAGGGAGAGGAGATGAACAGAGGGTAGTTCACAAAACATTATTGAAGTTTTTCTTTGATTTAGTAAAAGCTGAAGTAGATTTTCTGACAAAAAGGTGGGTTTTATAGTATAATACTTTCTTATTACTTTTTCGCAATTTCACATGCATTTCTGTATCTACAGCAGGTTGTATCCTGATTTTTTTATGTCCTTGTTCTACAGAGATGGCAGTTAAGCATTTCCTTTTATATTTCTCAATTCTTTTTTTATTGTAATTTGTATAGGGTTTTTTCTAATCGTGTTTTAAGGCTTCTCACTTTTCCCAGCCTATTATTTTAGTATATTACAAGTTTCAGTAAGCATTTAGTTTTGCTCATAAAGTTGTATTTTTAGCTTTGTTAAGCTTCAGTATTCATTCTTCAAGGTAGACAAGCAGCATTTTGAACATACTGATTTTTTTTTTTTTTTAAATTCAATTAACTGTTATCTTTTGCTAGGGAGACAATTATCTTTCCTTAGTCTATGAAGTATAAAAAAAGTCTTGGTTTTGCTCTGCCTTTATATAGTAAAGGCAGCCTTTACTTTATGTAATATTAGCACAATATTAGAATTCCTTCAGTCTGACTGTAATAGTCATCATTATTTTACTTATTATTCATCAGAAATTGTGTCTGATCTTTCCATACTTAAAAATTGCCAAACCTGTGTGTGTTTTGACAGAAGACAAGGTTTCTGTCTGGTAACTATAGTAATCAAAGTGGCATAAAGATTTAAGTTTTTTCACTTTGTATTTTTTACAGTTTGGTTGAAGGGTCCAATTCACAGCATCAGCAAGTCATGCCACAGACAGTTCTTCTGAAGACCTTTTGGCTGGGAAGCGAAACTTCAGTGCTTTTTACCAAACACATAAATATTCTAGCAGATTGGGTCATACTTTCCCATAGAGAATTGAATAGAAAAAATGATGTGAGTATGAATTTTATACTTTAAAATAATGAAGACCGACATATTTTTTTTAAAGGCGTTCCTTTGTTCATTCCTTTGTGAGGAATTATATGTAAGTATCACAGCTGCTTGTTATAGCTGCCTTTTGTTGTGAAGCATGCTGGTTTTTGCTCCACTAAGGGAAATGAATTGATCCATAAGATTCTCATATTGATCTGTAGAGAAGAAACGAGTCATGAGTAGCTTGTTGGCTACATTCAGATGTTCACATGCCCTTACCAGCAGGTATTACTGTAGTCATTAGGGACACCAGCTTAACACATCCTGTCAAACAATAAGGTGTAACGAAAGAGGTGATTATCTTATTTTACAGTGATTGTATTCAGGGAATGTTGGAAGGAGAAAGCTAACGAAACTAATAGTTTTTTGCTGTTTTCTACAGATAAGCATTATTTTATTTTAATAAATGCCCTAGTTTTCTTCCCAAGTCCTTTAGTTTCATTTGGTATCTTCCCTAGGTCTTTTCATAAAAATGGAATTGAAGGCAACTTAATTGCTGTTCTGTGACCTGCTGACCAGCAGGACATTGACCTGAAAGATACTGAGTGTCCTCTATACCTACCTCTTTCTTTTCAGAAGCTAGAGGCGTTGTAAAACATCTTTGACTTCTAGATTCTCACATAAAATACAAACTTACTGCTGTCTGTGCGTTCTCTTTTAAATTATTGTGAAAGCACAGAATAAATAGGTACTTCATTCACTTTTTCAATACAATAACAGAACAACAATAGAAAATCAAGTATTCCAGAGAAAAAAGCACTTTCAATATAATACCTAGTAGTTCTTCATTATGTTAAGAAACCAGAAAGATTAAACATAATGAGAGCTTCACTCATCTTACCTAGCCAGACCTCCTACCTTTTTTGAGGGCTATCAAAGCAAGACATTCTGAAACAGTGCTGCCTTTTATCCTTGGTCAAGATATTAAAAAAGTGCCTAAAATTAGGCTTCTATACCCATATTTATATTTAAACAACCTACCTTTTCAAAGGTACTGAGCACCAAGCAGGCTTGCATTCAGTTGGTGTCAGTGGCCACTCTGTTTCTTTGGAAAATGAGACTGCTTTCATATGTTTCCTGGTGTTGAATCTGCAGTTTAAGTCTAGGCACCATTTTCTTTTTTCTACTATGCCTTCTTTTGACAAGTTCCAGCACTGTAAGCCATACCTTTTTCATAAACCGTTCTTTGCATAAGCAGAATAATCACTTGTGTCAGATAGATTGTAGTACATATATGAAAAATAAAGAATAAAGCATAACATAAAACAGAGGCCTACCTCTTGTTTAGATTCTGTTTTCTTTATATACATGTATAAGAATTGTACTTCCAGCACAAAACCCAGATGCCTGTTGCCTTCCCACTTTGATCTTACGCACTGTAATGTACAATATCGCTGCAGATACGAATTCTAGCGTTAAAAAGCAGCTAGTTGCCTCATAATATCTGTAGTGTTGTATGTTCTTTCTTACAGCCTTATTCCTTAACTTCATATTTATATATTGCATTTTCTTTCCCTTTGCATTTTTTTGGCAAAAACAAACTCTAAAACAAAATACCATGTTTTTACATTCAAAACTTGTCATTATCATTTTCTGCATTCTCAATTTTGTTATACTAAAACTTGATACACTGATTTTTCCATGTATTCAGAGACTCCATTTAAAATTCCATGACATAGTTGAAAAGGTCATTCAGAAAGCCAGAGGAGCAGATCCTCCCCAGCTATGGAGGCAAAACTGTATTTTCTTTTCTCCTTCTTTTTTAATTATTTTAGAAATGCATAAATAAAACCACAGCATTTCCATGTCATTAAATATAGCATATTGGGTGCAAAATTTTCCTTCCTGTCTTCAGTTTAAGGGTGTGAGTCATTGTTACCAGTTTTGTTTTTTAAAAGCTGTTTGCTTAAGAGGCAACACACTGGCAAGAAAAACGTAAGGCCGTTCAGAAACCTAAATGAAAGCAATGACTTTGGGTATTCGTACAATCTCCATGGGCACAGAAATTAAGTGTTTTATAGCACAGTGTAAAGGGGTGACCATGTTTCCCAGCTTACACAAGCGTGTTAGCTCGTGGGAAGAAACAAACATGCCAATTGTGATACACCAAACTTCCATGCAATTCTCCAGTGAAAATATCTGTAAATAAAACCAGATGAATAATTTAATTCTTTTTTGGGGGCATATCTAACACATTCTTTTCTAAGTAGTAAAAGTGGGCAATTAATATTATTTTTTTAGCTTTTTATAATCAGATTATCCTTTTTTGTGATTCTAAGGGATTGCAACAAATCAGCACTAGTGGAGGGAAGATACCTGTGCTGATTTGTTGCACAATTATGGGGGGTGGGGTGGGGGTGTGTGTGCGCACGCACGCATGTGTGTATGTAAAAAAAGAGCAATCCAGAAACAGGTGTAGTATTCTAAGTGAGAAAATCCATGCTGCAATTCTGCATTACTGGTTTCCTTGGCTTACGTACTCTGCAGGTATTTCACTTTTCAGGCCCATTATAACCTACATCAGAAAAAAAGAAGGAAGTGCATTTGCTTTCTTGTGTTAGGTAGAATTTACTTTATCTTAAAAGTACCAGAATAAAATTAGTGACAAGAAATTGGATGCCCTCACTCATCACTGTGTTAATCTGCTGGGACAACTCGGTGGAATAAAACTGATACACTGTCCTTGTAGTTAAAAATGCACTGCCAAAGAACATAGAAGTTTTTCCATCACTTGAGATCTTCAAATCAATATTGAGTATAATTTTAATTTAAATAACATTTATTATTTAAATAGGTTTGATGCAGAAACTCCTGGTCAAGGTTCCTTGAATCAAAGCTGTTAATTCAGTTTTAGAATCTGCAAAGGAACATTATATTGCTTATAACACTTTGAGTAGCATTGAGCTATTGCATGGCTTTTCACAATGTCACAGATGGTATCAGAAACGCTTTTCATCCCCGATACTACTGGTGTTTTTTTAAAAAAAGCAGTCTTACATAGCCTGACAAAAGGAGTGAAAAAGGCATTCATTCCATTTTTTAGTTGCATCATCTTGCATATTTCTAATTTGTTTTCTTCCATGTTTCAGGTATTGTTACCTGCTATAAATTTGTGTGGTCTAAATTTGTAGAACTAAATGTCCTTCTGGCTATCTGTCACTTCCAGTAGCTTTCTTGGAAGTATGTTTTAGGCACTTTTGGAGTACTGCATAACCCTAAAAACATTTTACACCACGTGAAAAAGAACTCCAAAGAACAACTCTAAAATAACTCTGTAATTCAAAGTAAAAATGTTAAAATTAATTTTCCTATGACTTAAAAGCTTTCCTGTAAGAACTTTTATGTGTACTAAAACACACTGTGAAACTTCTGTCACTGTAGCACTTGACTTGGCAAAGCATTAAATGGAACAGCAATGTAGGAATTGCATTTGCTAAGCTGGCAGACATCAGTTGTGCTGATGTGACCTTTGTATGCTAACAGAGTCAACAGCCTCTTCCCACTTCAGCGCTTTTCTCGGTGAGATAGCTTTGATTCTCAACAATAAGAACAAGGAAGAGAGTTCTGAAGAAAGGTTTAACTGGATCTTACTTAATTTGCTGTGCATGGTGTAGTGGGTTGACCCCTGCTGGCAGATAAGTCCCCACCCAGTCGCTAGCTCACCCACCCCGCAGCAGGATGAGGGAGAGAATCAGAAGGGCAAAAACTAGAAAATTCATGGGTCGAGATAAAAACAGTTTAGTAAGTGAAGCAAAGCTGCACGCACAAGCGAAGCAAAACAAGGAATTCATTCACTCCTTCCCATCAGCAGGCAGGTGTTCAGCCATCTCCAGGAAAGCAGGGCTCCGTCACGTGTAGTGGTCACTTGGCAAGGCAAATGCCATAACCCTGAACATCCCCCCTTCCTCCTCCTTTCCCCAGCTTTTATTGCTGAGCACGACGTTTATATGGCATGGAATAACCCTTTGGTCATTTTGGGTCAGCTGTCTCAGCTGTGTCCCCTCCCAGCTTCTTGCACACCCCCAGCCCACTTGCTGGGGGGGCAGAGTGGGAAAAAGAAAAGGCTTTGGCACTGTGCAAGCACTGCTCAGCAGTAGCTAAAACATCCCTGTGTTACCAACACTGTTCAAGGCACAAATTCAAAACACAGCACAGGCTGCTATGAAGAAAATTAACTCCATCCCAGGCAGACCTGGTACACTTGGGTTTATAAGGAAGAATAATACTGCAGTTCTATTAATAATCTTTTCAGCACGATTTGAAATACTACCTTTTGTAGTAGTACATTATTTTTAGGAATTTTAAAAATACATTATTTATGGGGGAGAGGGAGAATCTTGAATAGTTTGTCCTACAAAAATCATGCTTTTGTTTGCCAGTTTATAAAGAAACAAACTGTTTTAAATCAGATTCAATTTTGATTAAAGATTGAAGCAGTAAATGATAGAACCAAAATCAGTGGTTTCTGAGTATTCTCAATTTTTGTTAATTGAAGGCTCGTGTTCCAATGACCAGTAGTCACACCATTATCTAAATGACAGTGGAAACAAAAACCTCTCATTTAAATGTGTTTTTACTTAATCCAAAACTGCATTTATTAATAAAATAGCAATTCATGTCATTTATATGGGTAACTTGTTATTTCATATCCAGGAGTAAGAGTTGCCATACAATGTTCTGGATACTGCTTTTTTGTATCTACCAAAAAATCAGGTGGCTCCTGTGCATTTACTTTTTCACTGATTAATATACATAGATCACTTACCTTTGTAAGATCTTATTCTGATATTCTAAAAATATTGTTGCTGAAACTGTTTTTATTTGTTGATATTTTTCCCTATACGTTAGTTTGGTAATTAAAAATATCATCTAAACTTAAGAAGAAACATATTTAAACTAGCAGTAGAGTTGTAAAGCAGTAGAAAAGACTTTTCTTTTTAAGATTAGCCTCTGGAGTTTGATAGCAGAAGCTATTTTTGTGCACGACGATGTTTTGTCATACATGGTAGCAATTCCCACATTCAATGGAAATGCTTCTTTTCCTTTTTAATATTGCATGTGTTTTCATTACTATGTTTGTATTGTTTTGTGGTTGAAAATGAAAATGTTTTTAAGATGTTAATATTGGAATATTTTTAGAACAGATGATACTTTCAGTAAATTAGAGCATTTCTCCCTCATTTGTAGCATTGAACCATTTATTTCAAAGTATTAAGGAGAAGCTCTTGGTTTGTACTACCCTTGTTTTACCAAAAGGTCAACCAAGCCTACACCAGTTGGCAGTATCTGGTGTGTCTTTGTCAGTGTGCAGAGATACTCAGCTGAGCAAACGTAGTTGCAACTAGCGTATCGGCCACATTTAATATGCAGCTGTATATCTGACTGCAAAACATTATTAATACTTGAAGTATTAACAGTCATTATTTCAACCTGCTGCCTCAAGGTCAGCTTTCGCTCCCCACTCCTTTCCTTGAAAATATTTTATAGATGAAGTAGTACAAGCTTGTGATTTAGAAACAGGAAAAAGAATGTAAATACTTGTTCTTTACATCTGTATCTACCTCAGATTACCTCTATATGTCCTTGATCCTGTCACTTAACTCTGTTAAAATTGTGCTTATTTGCTGCATTTGTGTAATTTATTTCCTGCAAAGAACTATTGATGGAATTAAATTATTCACCCAGTATTTTGCTTTGGGGTCCAACGATAAGAGGTGTGCATACTTAAGGGAAATTTAAATGCATTTCAGATGTTTTAAATTAGTTCTTCAGTTTCCATTCCTGAATCCTCGGAAGATAGGGAGTAATGTAGCTTTTAAAATATTTAAATTTTAGTTGAAAAAAAATTATTTTCATGTTGTTGACATGCCATATCAATGTTCTCAGGTTTTTTTATTATGAGATCCCACAGTTCATCTACAAGTATTATGATATGCTAAGCAAGGGGCAAACCAAATCAAGTAGAGCTTAACAGAGTAAGAGGAATTTGGGCTGGAAGTGATCTCCAAGATCACATTCTGATTTTCCCTGGCCAGTTCTTAAAAGCCTTCAGTGGTGGAGATTATACTACCTCCCCACACAATGTTTATTTGTTGTTGTGTTTATTCCTTTTCTTTTGAATGACAATTAAGTCTGTTAACTGTAGGGATAGTATTTATGTAGGTTTTCAACAAATGACTTTGTAATCTTTTTATAATAAATCTCATCTGTGTCACAATCTCTGTTGCTCTCATATACATCTGTTTGATTTATTGGTGAAGCTCACACTGTTTCAGTCTTTGGTGCTTTCCAGCTCCTGAGGGAACCCTATTAAATTACTTTAAACCAACTTTGAACATACTTTGTTCTCAAAGGAGTATTAGACAAACCACTGACTGTGGTGTGAGAGCACAACAAAAGACAGAAAAGTTTTGTTTGCTTTAAGTAATTCTTTAAAACCTTAAGCTGACAAATAAGTAAACACATATTCAGTTCAATTTCCCTTTTATCCAAAATTTTCCATTTTGAAATACTCATTCTGTTTCACTAACATGCAATACATCGGCTGGTGCTCTAGTGTAACAGTAATGATTCTCCTGTAGAGCCTTAGGTAGGTGTCTTTGGGCAAATGAATTTCATGTGTTCCTACAGTGGTGCACGTATTCCTCCAATTTGTGTTTTCAAAACTGACATAGAAATACTGAATTTTCTGTGGTTGTACATGTGGTCAGAAGAATAACTTAGTTCAGAATCGTTGCATAAAATATTTCTACGTGGCACAGAAAGGTGTTGAGTATACAGATCTGACTTTCCTTTGCACAGACTAACTCAGACACTAGAAGCAGTGCTTTTCCCAATCAATACTGATGAAGTGAAGTGCTCGTGTGGGTGAACAAATATGTTCATCTACTCATGGTACTTTCTGGATAGCATGTTCAAGTGCTATGTGTATATATATATGGATAGGACAAGGGGAAATGGCCTCAAGTTGTGCCAGGGGAGGTTTAGACTGGGCATTAGGAAAAATTCCTTCACCGAAAGGGTTGTCAAGCACTGGAACAGGCTGCCCAGGGAAGTGGTGGAGTCACCATCCCTGGAGGTATTTAGAAGACGTGTAGATGTGGTGCTTAGGGACGTGGTTCAGTGGTGGACTTGGCAGTGCTAGGTTAATGGTTGGACTTGATGGTCTTAAAGGTCTTTTCCAACCTAAATGACTCTATGATTCTATATTGTCTCGATGCCTCCTGAAGAAAATACGCTTTGGCTTTTTTACCTACACATGACCATTTTGTGCAGGTTCAGGGGAGAAAAAGGTAAGGCTAATACCCATAAGTATGTTCTTTCTAAATTTGCAGCTGCTAGTCTCTTTGGAATTTTTGGTAGCAGAAGAAAGTTTCCTGATCCCACAAACTGGCTGCCAAAGTTTTTTCTGTGCAGGAAACTAACACCTTGCATCCTTTTCCCTTTTGGCACAGACATACACAGTTAGTCACAAAAGGAGCCTTAATGTCATGATGAAATCTTTAGGAAAAGAGAATCCTTACAGGGCAGGGAGAATAAGATCCCTGTAATTGTCAAATTAAACACAAGGTTAACTAGCATAAATGCAGTACTTGAAATCTTACAGTTAAATTAAATTAAACAATTTAAAAAGAAATCACACTTTGTACTTGTAAGCTTTGATCCCATTTTGCATGTTGTTTTAGACAGGATGTTTTCAAATAACTTGTATTTCTCCAGTGCCAAATCTTAATTGATGTGGCATCAGTGGCATATTAATTTTGTTGACCTGGCTGCAACAGTTAGCTTTTGAGCAGAAAAAGAAAAGCCAGTGAAGAAGTGATGTGGCAACTGAGTGGGCTTTTATCTAAAGAAGTTCTCTAGTGTTATTTCTGGTACATTATCAGTGTGAATTTGTTTGTACAGTACAGGTCTATAGATAACTTTTTTTTGTTTGTTTGTTCATTTAGGCTTTCAGATGTGAAATAGCTGGTCTATTAAATGCAATTCTTGGAACTGTAGTGGAATATTGGATCATCTCAAGTTTGCTTATGGACAGAAATGTGTTTCATCAAATAGCTGATGACTTGGCACAGTACCTTGCCATTTCATGTGATGGTGAGTGTTTGAAAGGCCTCTCTAAGTCTTTTAATCAGATACACTAAAGTCCTAACTAAAATCCTCAGTTTACTTTCAAGTCATATTTTACTTTCTGTTGCAGCTGTGCAGTCTTATGGTGTGATGTGTACGTATGCAGGAAACTGTTTTATTGTGTATGTCTGTCTGTCCCAAGCAAAGACCGAGTAGAACAGGCTTTCTTATTAAAATCCCTCTAAATAAATCTCAATAGGTCTTAATGCAAAAGCAAGACTATACAGTGTGAAGAAGAAAAAAAAATCTTTGGAGCTCTCTTGTCAGTTTAGGAAGAGCTTTAAGCATATCATAATAAGCCATAACATCGGAGAGGCAATTGGAGACACCTTAAGGTGAAATTTTTCACTCCACAAACTTGATCTTGTTTGCTAAAGACACTTCATCCATAAGTCCAAAAGCTACGCTGAAGTCTTTGACCCATACAGACTTCAAATGAAACATTTCAGTGTCTCATTGCAAATCCTTAGTCTTAATGGACTTTATTTGGGGGGTGGTGGAAGATTCCAACTAGTCCCATGAAACACTATTGTTCCTCTTCATCAAATATACTAGATAAAGAGAAATGTCACAACTCAAACCATTATCATTTAACATGGAATGTCAGTTGAGGTATCTGTCCTTTTAGCAACTAGGGGACAAGGAAGTCAAAAGACCAAAAAAAAAAAATCTCAAAAAAACTACTGAATTTCCTTAATTTCATTTTCAAACTTAATTCCCACCAAAGCTGCCTTCCACCCCCCTGCCCTTTAGGAAATAGTGGGAAAACTGTAACTCAGCTGTTACACCTGTATGGATATCCTCGTTTCAGTCATTATTTTTTCTAAAGATAGATGTACGTAGGCTTCATTTAAAGTGTTGCTCCCTTCTCCTACCTGGACACTTGAGAAGAATGATCCTGAAAAAATTAAACTAAAATCAGTCTCTAGACAAATAGTTCCACTCCAGTCTTAAAGAAAGCAAATTATGAGAACTGTTAATAGCCTGCCTTAGATCTTAGAAGGGCAAATCAGTTGGAACTTTATAGTATTTAAATCCATGGAGCTTTTAGTATCTACTACTATTGCCACATCTCCAATGGATTTTCTAGTTTTCATATAATAGGGAGAATCTTGGATATGTATTTCTGTAAGGCTTTCGTACTTTCCTGTACACAAATGGAAAATTATACTTTCTATGGCTCTCCTTCACTGAGAGCATTCACAAGAACACCATTCACAGTCTGGTTATAAAGAGTAAAGATTCTTTGACCTATTGGTGATCACTGCCTCTTGGTTCAGTCCAAAGCACGTAAAGCCCAAAAAATGGTTGCAGACTTCTCCTAAATTCTGTCACTCTTAGAGAAGAAAACATGTACTCTCAAAACTTGTGTTTCTGTTTTGATTGAGTCTACAGATCAGTTAATGTATGAGCACTTCTTAGCAGAACAGAATATTCCCTCAATACAGTAAAGACTTTGTTCCTCATGGCACACCTTGCTTTCCACCTGTTTCAGTTGCTATTTTGACAGAATTATTTTGCTAGAATCAAAATACAAATACCACCCTAAGAAAAATCAGTCATTCTGTCTCCTTTTCCAAAAAAAAGAGACGTAGGCCACATGTATGCATGATACATATTGAGATAGATATAGATATATATTCTTCTGCCACTGTCTGTTTTGTTTTTTTTTAAAACAGTATGAACTGTTTACTACATCTGAATGGGGTTGAAATTTGCTTACTATCACTTTTAATGTAGAATTTATGGGTCACCCTGCATTACTTGTAGATTTCTTTGTTCATGTGTTACATATTTATCTAAATTGTGTTTGTATTGTGTCACAGATTTTAAAGGTGATCACTTGCATAAATTCCCAAATAGATAATTTCATTCTCAAAATGAAGGTGTAACTTCTATAAGATTGTATTTAGAACTTTTTTTAAAAAAGTTTCACATAAAAAGTATTGCTTTGCCTTTTAATATCTGTTGACCATTCTCTTAGAAGCTGGTCTCACTATCAGGTGATGGATAAAATCTTTTTTAATATGAGTATTTTTAGTAATTCTCATGGAGAATAGCTTCTGAATCTGCAACAGCAGGAAAAAAAAGTCTGGAAGGGCTATGTTCTAGATAACTCTAGATGTACAGGTTTGTATATTCTCATTTTAAGGCTCTTTTTTTTCCCCCTTTGCTTTTATCCAGATTTTTCGATATGTGAATTAAAAATGTTCATTTGTTCCATACCATCCCTCTGGCTTCAAATGTTTGTCGCAGAAGCCGTTTTTAAAAAAATGTGTTTACAGAGGAATATAACTATTTCTACAGAACCTCTTTCTCTTCAGAAAATAGTAAGTAACTCTTCTACTCCTTAATAACCTATCACACTTAAGTATTTTACAAATAATTGGATTCATGAAAGTCTTGGAAAATACCTTTCTTTTGTGGTCTAAGGTCATGCTCATTGCATGCGTGGTCTTCCACCTGTAGATAGACTCTACTGCATTTAAATTTCTCTTTGCCTGAGGTCTGGGTTCAAAACAATGGTAAGATTTTTCTTGCCAGAGATTTTGTAACACCTGAGTAATCTGTTTACATGCAGTTGACATGAAAAGTCACAATGAAAGCTTTTTAAAATAATCTCTGATGTACATACTTTTCTGCAATGTTACATTTGTAATTAAGGAAAATGCCAAATATAGTGTGATTTTCCTGGGTTATCTTTTCCTTCAGTTTTTTTGAAGAGGTGACAGTCTGTTATTCTACTGGGTCAAGCATTTGTTACATACAAGATTTTACGATTTTGAACCACAGTGTATTCCTGTGAATTTCTCCTCTGTTGTGGTTTAACCTGGCAGGCAGCTAAACACCCCACAGCCGTTTGCTCACTCCCTGCCCCAGGGAGTCAGCGGGATGGGGGAGAGAATCGGGGGAATTGGGGAAAAAAAAAAAAAGAATATACAAAATAAGCGATGCACAATGCAATTGCTCACCACGCTCTCATGGATCCCAGCCAGTCCCCGAGCAGTGGCCACTGCCCCCCAGTCAACTCCCCCCACTTTATATACTGAGCATGACGTCATATGGTATGGAATACCCCTTTGGCCAGTTTGGGTCAGCTGTCCTGGCTGTGCCCCCTCCCAGCTTCTCACTGGCAGGGCATGAGAAGCTGAAAAATCCTTGACTTAGTGTAAGCACTGCTTAGCAACAACTAAAACATCGGTGCGTTATCAACATTGTTCTCATCCTAAATCCAAACCACAGCACTGTACCAGCTACTAGGAAGGAAATTAACTCTATCCCAGCTGAAACCAGGACATCCTCTTAAAAACTTTCTCCTACTTGCAAACCTTTTCCTGCCTTCAAATCACAATTTGTGGTAGTTGGTGAGGAAATACATGATGAAAGCTGTGAAAGAAATTCTCAAAACCATGACTGCTGGCAGGATGCAGGCAAATTCGGGAGATGACACAGTAATGACATGCCCTAACTTAGAGCCTCTAACTAACTCTATACTAACAACTAAACAGAATATGGAATCTGTAACTGTTTCTATATGTCCTAAAATTCTACAGGTAGAGTCAAAGAAAAACAAATTTACACCTTTATACATTTTCCATACGTAAGTTTTCCTGAATTTTGCAAGAGTTTATTGTGAACAGAGGTCATTGTTTATTAATACATCGTGTTTAAACTGAGCTTGAACAAAAGACTGTCAGAATTTTAAAAATAAACCAACTATATATCTAATATTTAACATATGTTGCCAACACATATGCAGCAGCAATTGCTATTTTTAGTATTGCCATGACTACTCATCACTCTGCAACTACTTAAATGTAAATTTTTGTAGTGCTTGAAACAAGTTCTTCTGCTTTTTGTGGCTTTCCTTAGCATTACTGTGCCTCTTTTCTCGTTCCATACAATAAACATTAATTATCATCCAATTTTGCCAGCTCTTCTCATACAGCATCTTATCAGCTAGGCTTTTCTATGGGTGCAAATAGTGCCCTCCTACTCTCTGCTGGTAAATGTACAGCGAAGGTGCAAGTAAGGTGTCCCTCACCCATTGCAAGTTGCCTGCAGAATCTACAGTGATCTGCTAGATACTCAAAGCCTTCTTTAGTATCTTTCTTCAGATATTGAATGAGTCCCCTCACTGGACTTTTTCCTATGCTTTTGCCAAACTGCAAAAACTTATATGACTTTTTAAAATGAGTGGTGTAGGTTGCTTGGAAGCTCTGTATTACTGGAAAGAAGCCAAAATATCTACAACGTCCAAAGCTATCCTAATGATGAGAGAGCACCTAGGAGATAAGTAGCTTATTGCCTTCTCAATGCTCAGAGGCTTAATCCAACCCCTCATCTTAGAAGAGATGAAGGAAGTGAATGAGTATTTCTTTACCAAATTGCTCCCTGGGTTTTGCTCCCTGGGTTGGGAGCAGTAAGCTTGTAAATACTTTCATTAAGTACCTGAGAATCAATTAGCTTTACTTCAGTCTTATGTCCAGCTAAAATGATCAAAATTTTCTCAGCTACCAAAAAACCAAGAGAGAGGTCTAGAATTTCCCACCTTCTGGCTCAGATGCAACCCATTCACTTCTGAGGCCAGCATGAAGAGTGAATTACAAGAATATAAAAAAGATTGCAGAAGACAACTTTAAACACTCTATATATGCAATCATTTAGGGATCATATTTTTAAAAACTTAGATACAGCAAGCTGTGGGTGGTGGATGACTGCGTGAAGTGCAACAAAAGAAAATGACTGCATTTTAATTTACTGTATACAAAGTCATTGAAAATGTTACTTTTGCAACAGGTCTGTTCCTATTCGCCTGCTTTGCGAGAGGTAGGGATTCATGAGACAAGAAAGATACATAAAGCAAAGACAAAGAAAATAGGGCAACGGCAATGCCCTGAGTCTCAAAGGGCATTACAGATGCTAAATGGTGATAAGCAGAACCAAGTCAAAGTGCTGCCTGATCTACCGTAAGTAATATCTATAACATCACCGATTTTATTCTGCTTTGGGGGACAGCTTCAGACCTGACACATTTCTTGAACTTTGTATGACCTGTTTTGTTGTCTACAAATTACTGCAACTGACAGAAAGCTCCATTGTAAACTTGTAACATCTCTGGGCTGGGGTTCCCCCTTTCTCCCCATCCTCCATCTCAGTGTATATGCAAACTGACGTGGTTAAATTTAAAGTGTACGTAGAGAAGTTGAACTGTTCTTAGAATTACCTTTAAAGAAAACTTAATTGCGGGTAATTTAATTTTATTACTGTTTTAAATACGGTTATAATTAAATGACATAGAAATTATGTAATTAAGACATTTCAGAAATGGATAGATCTAAGTATGCTATATAGACACACATTTAAAAGCATTAAGTACATATACATTATCTTAAAATATGAAATAGTGATTTTAGACGTGTCCCCTTTGCTCTCTTTTCAGTGGCTTAATTTTTAATAAGTGCCCTCCATTGGCAAAGAAGCTTAGAGCAAAAGCAGAAGTTGGGGCTTCATACACCAAAGAGAATTGCTACCTTTTGGCTGAAGAGGTACATTTTTACAAGAGAAATACTAAAGGTATTCTATATATCAAATCTATGTTAAGAACTTTGTATGGTTAGAATCGACAGTTTCAGGTTTAAAAATCTTGTCCTGATGAATGCTGAACTAAAATGATGGCTTATGCCCAAGAATTATTTTCTTACGGTTTATGTTTCTTTTTTCTGATGTCTATTTAAAAGGAGGAATTGTATATATGGTGGAATAAAGCTGCCTTCTTCATTCCCCTCCCCCTCCCAGATATTAAATACAGTGTACAGCTTGTATGAGCTCATTCCAGTCTTGCCCGCCTTACTTTGCTAATCCACCTCAACCTGTGCTTGGTAGGATCAACGTCTTCTGATTTGAAAGTATAATTCAGTCTTCATCTCTTTCAGTCCTAGACATTTTGTGAACAAAGACTGCGGAGTATGCTATGTTACATAGCTGTGTTAAGCATATGGACTGTTTTCTTCCAGGCATTCAGCCCAGACTATGAAAGGCATTTGGCTTTTGTCTTAGCTATACTGGAACCCAAGTACCTAAGGAGTAAAACAGCACTGCAGTAATTCATCCAGTTCCTACTTATTACACAAATTTAATAAATCGTACTTTATGTGAGCCTTCACCTGAACAGAATTACTTGCTGGAACTACTTTTTCTCATCTTCATCATCAGAAATTTACCTATATCCCTTAAAACACAACTATATTAATCATGGCACCCAAGAGAAGGCTTAGAAAAAACTGGCAAAAGCAAGTTGGGATTGTTCAAAAAATTAAAAACAGAATTGTATCACAAACACTGAAGGACAAAAAAAAACTCACCCTCTTTTGGGATTTAAGAGAGCTTCAGTAACAGAGCCAGACCATGCATTTTTAAAATTGGTTCCCTTTCTCTTTATTGCTTTTGCAAGTAAAATTGATGTGAATTATTACATGCTGACTTCTGCAAAGAAAAGTGAGCTGAAGGACTAGGGCAAATAAAAAAACCAACCTGCTTTTTTTCTATTCTTCCCCTGCCAAAATTGTTAAGTAGTGTCTTCTGTTGAAAGAATGAGTATGGAGCTGACAGATTTACATAGTGAAGGTATTAATATGACAAAATACACCATGTAAATCTTATCGCAAAGGCTGGGAGATTTAGCCTTGAGATACTTTCATTTCTGAGATGTTTGTTGCATCATCTTTCACCTGGCATCAAGATTTTCCTCTGGCTCTTGTTCAAACCTAATCATTTAGTGAAAGCAAAACAGCATTTAGAATGGGTCTGAAGTTTTTATCATGCAGAAACTAATGGTGTCTTTGCATATAAGCACCAGTTCTCAGTTGCTTGCTGTTCAATTTTTCACACTTACTTCAGCTTTACCTGGTACTACGGCTTGGGGTTTTTTTTCCAGAGGATTTTCTTTTTTTTATTATTATTATTAGGACCCCTTCATTTATTTCTCTCTTTCCTCCCTCCCTTGCTACTGTAGCCAAGTCAGACAGCCTATTGAGAAACAGCAAACCATCTGTTAACGGATTTGAAGTTCTGAATTGTACTTGAGTGTGTAGAGGCACTCGTGCTTAGCCAGAAACATTCATTTGAATTAAGCTATAAATGCTGTGTAAAAAGAACTATACATTTTAACGTAGGTTCATGAATAAATTTAAGGGAGGGCAACTGCACTCTAAAGTTTTATTGCTTCAAAACCCAGTATTTTTGGTGTTCTGTGATCACTTGGTGCTTTTATAGTGTGATTGAAGCTTTAAACCTTGAACTGGGGGGAGATAATTCCTGTGTTAAACCATTTGCAATACAATTTCATTGCTGGATCTCTGGTGGAACAGAAGCTCTGTGGGTTTTTTTTGAATTTTCTTAAAAGATGGTTAAACAGGATAAAGGAAAATCTTACTCATTATTGAATTTTCTGGCATATAGCCAGGTCTCCTAGTTCCAGGCACTTTGATTATTTTCTTTAGTTGCTATCTTGCCTAGTCTAGTGTAATCTATTAATTTTTTATGGTAGGAGAGACAGCCCTGCATAAAGCTTGCATAAGTAACAAAGTGGAGAGATTGATTCAGCTTCTCTCTTTCCCTGGAACAGACATTAATGCTAAAGGTAAGTTATTCATTTTCTCTACAGAGCTAAGAAATTAAGCCAGATAAAGAACTGTATTAATATCTGTTTGGTAATAAAGTTTGTATTTATACTATTAAAACTGTCTTTATTATTTTAAACAACACAAAATGAGGACTTCATGGCAAAAATTGAGGAAAGGTTAATTTATAGCTAAAGTGTGTTTTAACATCACATTTTCTATTGATTTTTAAAAATGCTATTTAATTTTTTCAGATGTTTTTCAATAGAATTTCCTGTTTTGAAATCACAAGCTGCCACTGTAGCCATGATGAATACTAAAAAGTAAAGTGTTTTGCTGTCTAATGAATTACATTATTAACATTTTAGTACTACTTCTGCTGTTTTAAAACTTCCCTTGATTTATAATTCAGACTATGCTGGCTGGACGCCTTTACATGAAGCCTGTAACCATGGCAGCACAGTGTGTGTCCATGAAAATTTGCAACGTTGTCCAGAGGTAGACCTGCTCAGTCAAGTGGACGGGGTGACTCCTTTGCATGATGCACTGTCAAATGGACATGTAGAAATTGGCAAGCTGCTACTTCAGCATGGGGGTGAGTGCATTTATGCTAAACTGGTTTAGGGAAATTATCCACTGTTCCGAGTCCATATGAAGTTCGTGGTGTTTTTCTTAATAGTTGCTTAAAATACAATGTTATTATGAAATATTTATTTTAAAACATTTTTAAGCCAAGCTGTTTTGGTCACAATAAAAATAATACTGTTTTCACACTTATCTTGATCAGCTGAATATGAAATTAACCAGGATTTTCACATTTTTTTCCAATATGGTAATGTTTTTATTCTGCATTTTACACCATATGCATTGTAACTATATTCTCCAAACTCATTAATGAAGATAAAGATTACCTAGTCACCAGGCAAAGCTAAGGATTTTCTTTTGTTTTGATCTATTTTTACCACGATGCAAAAATAGATCAGTAAATCTCTATATAATCATGTATTTCAACATAAATTTGTTCAGCATTTATGAAAATTAATGTGATGGTCTTTGAAGAACACAATTAGCTTGGTAATTAGTTTAAGAAAGGAATCTATATTGTAATTGTGATAACTGCTGTTTAGGGATAATAGTGGGAGGGATGCCTTAGTTTCTAAAAAAAGATACATTGCCCCTTAGGCAGACAGATGATAAATGTTTTGAACAGTATTTTTTGTTCAGTGACAGGGAACTTGTGTCTTGTCTTGAAATATACTGTATCAATATAATTAACTTAGCGTGTTTTTTTAAAAAACAACTGCAAAGAATGGTCTTGGGTATCAACTCTTCCTTCTTTTAATTCATTTACTAAAATGAGTATTTGCGATATCCTTACCATTGACCTACTGTGTCAGTTTAATTTCTGTGCATTATATGCTGAGTCCAAATTTTTTCAATAAAAATCATTCTGCTTATAGCCATGAGGCAGAAGAATGCACTGTATTTAGATGGCCTATTACTTAATTAACGTAGAGAAACAAAATTTTATTTCATTCTTGGCATAAGACCCTCTGTATTTACAGTCTTCTCCTGCCCCCTAAAGGCTATTTCTGAGTCTGTTGTGCAAGCACCAGCTTATAATCAATACATTCCCCTGCAGTTCTACCTCTGTGTTTGCTGAGCTTCAGTTCTGTGGCTCCCAGGTGTTTTATATATCTACTGAACCATGTATCTGACATGCCAAGCCAATACCTGGGCTCAGTTCAATCGGTCTAAGTGATGCAATAGCCAATATTATAGTAAGCCCAGCTCCTCAATTGGAAATGGCACTGCACTGACAGATGTGCATTTTTCCTAGGCTATTGTGAAGAATAGGTAGTGGATGATCCTGTTGTCCTAGGGGAAGAGCTCTACTTGCACTTGCATTCATCAAGGTTTTCTGGCAACTATAAGGCTGCGTGTACCCTTATCTTTGCCTTTGTCATCCTCTGGGTTTTGGCCTGTCAAATAGCTGACAAGGCTATGGTAGAAAGCATGTTACCCATTCAGTGTGTGGATTTACTCAGCTCAATAATTTATAACACATCTCTGCAAAAACTTTTTTCACTTTCTTTCTCTAAAAAACCTTCAGACAAAATTTAATTATATTGCATAATCAGTGGTGGAGTAAAGCAATACAGCTTTAATCACGGCAAAGTTAAAACCTCTAGTATGGATATGTAATGCGGTGAATTACCTTTTGTAATTAAAATATATTTCTGAAAATGTATTCAAGTTAAAATTGCGTCATTACTTTAGTATAGTAGCCCAAATTTACGTAAGAAGATTCCTGATGCTTTCATCTTTGAAAAACACCACCTGCAGTGTGTTAACTGCCTTCATTTTTTTCTTACTGATACAACCTTTCATAAACTTATCAAGACATCTGTAAACTATTTAAATATTAATAGCTCCATTGTACTAATAAACAGGAAATACCAAAAGATTGTAGTATAATCGGAACAAGTAAAACATGTCCCAATTACTTACTTTAAATCTATTTATTAGAGAAATTAATTTTTGCATTTCAGAAATCTGTTAAGACCAAATTTTGAAACTCGGTTGTTAGGGGAGATTAGGATTCCTACCTCAATAGTTTACCTTGCTGCCTAGCCTAGGAAAAGGTTGACCACACCATCCATAGTAACATGCTATTAATTTGGAGTCAGTGTCAGCAAATAACCTGGTCTATAAAATACTTAATGGAATTTTACAACAGTAATAACATTACATTTTTACATACTCTTATGTATTGTTACTTGAAATTTTAGGATAAGCAACATTTGCATTTCTTTCTATTTCTATACGATAACCCTTGGCTTTTAACCTAGCAAAACCAGGAAGAAAATGAAGAAAGTACCATAAAGAAACTGTTAAAAAGGGTCTCTCCACATGTTCTAGATTGTATTGCAAATGTGTAACTCATCAGTTACATCAACATAACTTAGTACGAAAAGGAATTTAAACAGACTCCTAGCTCCTGGCAAAAACCAAACCAAAATCTTGTTCAGCTGCCAAGTCGAATGTGCTGTTACTATTAATGTTTATATTTTCCCTGCAGGACCAGTCCTTCTACAGCAGAGGGACTCCAATGGAAAATTGCCACTGGATTATGTTGAGTCCGTACCAGTGAAGCAAGAACTTTTGAATGTTGTTCATCCAGAAGAGAACATTGAAAGCTTCTGTGAACGCACAGAACAAGATTTTTGCAGTCAGCAGAGAGAACTGTGGTTGATTTTATTTAATAAGATGCTGCTGAATTTTTGTTCAGTTTATAATCTGTCTTCACCCTTTACTTTAACTCTCAGAGAGGTAGCTTGTTCAAATGTACTTCAAGCAATGGATCGTGATAACTGTAAGATGAAAAATACATTTTCTGCAGATTGGTTAGTAGATACATATTTTAGAGAGCTAGAAACTTTTCAAAACCTACCACAGTTTCTTCAAGAAATATCTGCAAACATGTTTTTTTTCCCTGGAGAACAGATGAAGGCTTTATTAGCAACTCTGGAAACTATGGTAGAGGCATATAAGCTCTTTACTTAAATCTTTTTAACAGTTAGCTTCCAAACAAGTCACATTGATTGAATCTTGACTGTTAACCCTTGGTACTGGGCTAACGTTTTTTCCGGCAACTAAAGAAGTACAAATTTTACAGCCCTACACGAGCCTTACATGTTAGTATCTGCCAAGTTGTTAAGACTTTCCTCTACCACAACCTGGAAGTCAGATGCATTGATTCAGTGCACTTTTTAGGCAAAATTTTTCCAATACCAATGCCTTCTAGTTGTCTGACGGATCTGGATGCGTGTGACCACCTCAGGAGGGTGCTGTATCATTCGCACTAAGTTAAACTTTCTATTTTCTGTCCTGGAAATCTTTGTTACCCATCTCATGCTATAGTTCACTTTGGTTTCCAGAGGTAGTGACTTTAAAGTTAAACCGAGTTGAAACACTACAACAAGGAGTTTCTCCTTGAGAAAGTCTTGTGCCTACATATTTTAATATCCTTTAATAAAACTGATATTAAACAAAAACATATGGAAAAGCAAATTCCTTCTATCCATTTTTGTCTTATTTATCCTTGTCTTGTAAAAATTAAAATTACGTTGTGTAAATTAATTACATCTTGTAAAATTCAAAACAGAAGGTAGTATATCTGTGTTTACAGAATCAGTGTACTGGCATTTCCCATGGCTTTGTTAGTTTGCTAGAAACAGTCACACAAAGCCGTGTGGAAATCTTCTCCCTCGTTAGCACCGCGGCGCTCATGGTCACATTCGTTTGTGCAGTGACTGACTTGAGGAGACTGGCCCCGATACTTGGGTGATTTGCAAAACTCCAGTGGGTACCACTGACTAGAGCTTTAAAACGATCAGGTCGTCTTGCTGTTTCGCAGGAGAGTGATGCTGCGAAGGGCCAAATCCGCCCTCAGCCTAACTTATGATGTCCTTGGCTCTGCTCCGGCTTGTGTTGGTTTGCAGTGGTTTGATAAATCCATTACACTGGCAGTGTATAAAATATCTGGTAACACTCCTGGGATTCCCTCAGCTAAAGATGCCGGTGGAAGCAGTGGCACAAATCTAGTTATGTTGGCAGGGGAATTTACAAAGGATTAGACAAGACAGTTTAAGTATGTACTGGGCATCAGATTCTGACACTAAGTATGGATCTCCTTAAAAATTACACCCCATTTAATATGAGAATTTTGTTCTCCATTCTCCGTTCTGTGAATACATGCAAACTACACATGATAAATCCTCTAAACTAATCCTCTAACCTAATTTAGGATTGTGTGCTACAAAGTCTATCAGATGGTCCTTTTAATTAATTAAGAAAAAGAGAAAATCCTATGCTGTTCTTTAAAAGTATTGAGGCTCGTGAGGCAGCTGCATGGGGTTGGGGATGCGGCAGAGTTACGTGTTTTGGAGAGCTCATTGCACATTTATACAGCAACAACTACTCTTCCTGCCTTGCATCTTTGTAGAGATCCAGTGCCAAATTCATGTCAGACTAGGGGCTGGGAAGAGAGACACTTCTAAGGGAAGCTTATCCCTTCCCCTTCCAGGGGAAGAGAATGAAGTGCTGCTTTAGAATGAGGATACCTGATTTTTTTCTACCGGATTCAGTATCTGATCTATATCAGGAGTAATTTAAAATCTTAGCCTTCAAAAGGAAGGTACTAATTAGCAACGTTTCCAATTCCAATTCTTCTGTAATAGCAATTTATAATATTAAAAAAAGAACCCTAAAAGAAAGGGTGTGGATAATAACTGCTTCTGAAATTGATGTTGCTTGACTAGAGGGAGTAAGTCACATTGATGCAGCTGGCTTGCAGCACATTAAAACTTCCATTTAGCCTTTCTGCAGCTGAGATATATGATCTCATAGCAATTAATCCGCTGAAGATGCTCAGACTGAGTTGGTCTTGGAACCAGACCTTCATTACAAATGTTCAGTATTTATTAATGACTGATTATTATTTTTATACATGCATGCAGAACAGCCTGCTCTAATAGAATAAAGGGTCAGCGCATACTGGCTTTGTTTTTGTTTGTGCGCTTTTGATCTTTCTGTAGCAAGAAAGCGACACCAAAAAAACCTTTGCGTGTATGAGATGATGGACTAATAAACGTCACTATTCCCTGTTGCAGGACGTGATGAAAGAAATGCTACATACTTACTTTCTAAAGAATGCAAAATATGCATTTAAGTTGGCAATATTAACGTTTTCTTTAGTCATGAATTTGATAGGTAATTGGGAATTTAAAATAATTGGGACTCGGAGAACCACAGAAAAAGAATTCTGGTGGATCTGGAAAAGCAAATGCTTCAGAATATTCATATCTATTCCTAATATAATACCTTAGTGACTGAAATGAAAGCAGGAAAAGCATTATTCTGCTCTGATAAAGAGAGTGATTCTGCTTATATATCCAAGATATTCCCACAATTATTTGCTATTATGTCATTTAGACAGGAAAAAAGCTCATCAATCATTTATAAGTCCTACTTACCTATTCAAACTGATTTCAAGTACATCTCTCCGAGATACTGTAAAGAAAAGTAGATAACATATGCTAAATGAACATTATTAACACTGCAAAATGAAACATTCAAAAGTTAGCAAATGTCTGAATTAATATTCCACATGTAGCCCCAACTTAAATATTGTCTGTGTGCATCATCAGTCTTTAATTATATGGTGACACAATTTTGTTCTCTCTAATGTTCTCTCAGTTTAAGGATCATACACTGAAAATTTTCCTGTTATTTGCCAGTTATGCTCTTAACAGAGTTCAGTTTTATACATACTGAGTTTTATATATACTCGTTTGCAAACTCCATATCCTTAAAAAATCTTAAGTATATCTCAGTTGTTTTTAACATGACATTATGTGCTTCATCCAATTTAGTAGAGTACCTGTTCTCTTTCAGAAGAGCAAAACTTTCCTGTTAAATCATGATTGCAATAAAGTGAGATCTATTAGGTGATTAAACTGTCTGCTTTTTAAAATCCCTCTTGGTATGTAGGGTATTTCCCACTTCCTGGCTTAGTTAAAAGAACAAACAAAATCAGCCAACCAGCCCCCCCTCCCCTTTTTCTCTCTCTGCCCACGTTTCACACGCTGACATGCTTCACCAGCATGAAGGTACCTCTTCGTCCTCAATCCTACTTTTCCCAGGCCTTTAAAAGGTTCTTCAATATTCCCCACCTTCAGCATAGAGCTGGAGAATATCCCTTTTGCACATGTACCAAATGCTGCCCAGAGAGGCGAGTAACAGTGGTCAGCAGCACGATGCTTGGTCGCAGCAAAATAGAAGGCAGATCACACTGGGATATGCAGTTGGGCATTATAATGGCACGCAAAGTTGTTGGTCAAGCTTCAAAAGTTGCCAAAAAAGTTGCATTAAGCCAAATTTCAGTGTTATATTTCTCTGGCGCATATTCTTTGCTTCACACTCCTGCCCATTACTAGATATGAAGCACATCAGTTCATGTGCAAAAATCTCTGTGATATTTGTAAGACTTTTTACAGAGTGTTTCTTGATTTCAAAATGATCACACTCATTGGCAAATAAATCACTACTGCCAGTATACTAGGAGTCTGGGCTCAGGAGTTTTGCTGTTGATTTATTTTTCTTTAGGAGTAAAGGTTAGCTTATAAAATTTAAATACTCCTGTGGCTTCAATAACCATTTAAAATTTGTTATAACAGAGAGGAGGTTCAAACCTCAGAGCCTGAGCTCCCTTTAAACTATCTAACTCTTAAGTAGTCCTGAAGCTCTTTCCTGCACCATCTACGATCCTGACTGATGCTAAATTGCTGCATTGCAAAAGAGCAGTGTCACAAATGCCCTGCGCAGGGTTAGCATCAAACCCCTGCCTCGTCCCCCTGTACTCGGCACTGGTGAGGCCGCACCTCGAATACTGTGTTCAGTTTTGGGCCCCCCACTACAAGAAGGACATCGAGGTGCTGGAGCGTGTCCAGAGAAGGGCAGCGAGGCTGGTGAAGGGTCTAGAGAACAAGTCTTATGAGGACATGTTATCTTATCGCTCTCTACAACCACCTGAAAGGAGGTTGTGGCGAGGGGGGTGTCGGTCTCTTCTCCCAAGTAACAAGCGATAGGACGAGAGGAAACGGCCTCAAGTTGCGCCAGGGGAGGTTTAGATTGGATGTAAGGAAAAATTTCTTCACCAAAAGGGCTGTCAAGCATTGGAGCAGGCTGGCCAGGGAAGTGGTGGAGTCACCATCCCTGGAGGTGTTTAAAAGACGTGTAGATGTGGCGCTTAGGGACATGGTTTAGTGGTGGACTTGGCAGTGCTGGGTTAACGGTTGGACTTGATGATCTTAAAGGTCTTTTCCAACCTAAACGGTTCTATGATTCTATGACAGACTGCCCCTTTGCCTATACATTCAGGGACCACACTGGGCCTTTTTGCCTCAGCACCATGCCATGCTCCCATGTCGTCAAGAGTGCCCGGTAAATTCAGAGGAACCCACCTCCAATTTATTGTCAGGTAAGTACAGCCTTCATTGTGTGGTCTTACGTTTAACTTGCACTGGCTGCATTAAGACACATTTTTTTTTAAGAGGGATACAATTCATTGACTGAACCTGACCAATCTGTATGAGCGGTCATTTCATCACCTCCTGTGCCCTGTGCAAACGACATGCCAATGGCTGCGTATTTACTCTCTTGGTGAAACACGCCAGTCTGAGTGGCAATCCCAGAGGAACACCATGAGAAACATTTCACGCTCAGTGATTATTCCCCAACGCATACTGTTTAAAATCTGTCAGATAACTCCTTTTTCAATCTGTTAAATGCACATTAAATAATTACAATCATCAAACTGTAATATATAAAGATCCTTACAAGTTCATAAATTTATCATCGTATTTACCAGGATATGAAAAGATGCTTCTTCAGAAAAACAGCTCTAAAAATTACACTTTGCAAAATACTCATCTCTGCCCTCATATTCAGATAAAGATAGTGAAAATGCACCTAATTTATCAACCAAACTTTTAGTCTCTGTGAAAAAAAAAATACAGATTCTGGTTTGTCTAAGAAGTTGCTTTAAGTCAGGATATCAGTAGATACTATTATAGTAGCATATTTTAGGCAACTGAGTAAATGCAAAATGCCTTCTTTTAAAAAAGGATGAGCTGAGGACTATTTAGCAGACTTTGTCCTGCAGGCAGGTGGGGAACCCTGTGCAGAAAAGATGAAACAGTAAAGCTGCACAGTTCCAGTAACATCTACACAGGCATCTGTGAACCAGCTGTGTGGAGAGCATGATTAAATTGCTCAAAAAATAATTAAAAATATTGAAAAACAATGCTTCTGTCTGCCTAAAACTGATGATAATATACATTTGGAAAAAATAGACTATTTTGTTGGTTTTTAACAACATTGGGAATTACTGTTTCTACCCACATTCAAAGAGACTGCTGGCTGGAGAGGGAAAGAAAGAAAGAAGAAAGAAAGGTGCAAAAATACTACACTCAAGTCCAGTTAAGAAATTGAGATCCAGCTTCAGGGTTCTTTCAATGCAAGTTTCATTAATCTTTCAGGAGAGCTATCTTATTGATGCTGGAAAATTGTCATTAATCTTGAATGTAGGAGAAGTGAAAATAAAACAGTGGAAGCGTGAAGAGTCAGCTTATACAAATTGTTAAGAGTGCTGACACAGGGAAGTTTACCTATTGTGGCTTCTCACTGCACACAGCTGAAGTCTAATTAATCTAATTCTTGTCTTACCTAAATGAGCTTGTATACATTTGCTAATGTCATAGTTTTTCAGGAGAGTCATGTAAAGAAGGTCTCATTCTTGTTTAACTCCCAGCGCACCTAAATCACATTGCTCTTGTATTTAAGAGTAGTGAATGTTTTGGTAAGATACATCTCTATACCAGCTCATCTGTAACCAGCGGTGCTTCTCAAAATTCAGGGAAGGCAAAGCTAAATAAAAAAAATTAAACTAATTTAGCGACATCTATATTAAAATATCATAAAACTTCAGTGTCAATAATTCAGCTTGGTGGTTTGTTATTTGCCTTACTTACCCATTTAGTCTTAAAATTTGACATTTTCTACTTCTCAGTTATGCTCCAACTCCGATTTTCTTTAATGATGTTATGCTATCTACCCCAATATGTATGTGCATGCCTGCTGAAATTTTACTCTGAGAACAAACATGATCTGGCAGTTTGAGGTGGTCAACCAGTCACCACTTTCAGCTGTTCAAAGCACACCCTCTCTGCGCGGGGGACGTGCTATCTATAATGGCTCTTGAACTACTGAAGATTGAACTTCATATGGATACCATGTGGACTGATGATAACGTATCTTCGCTATCAACCCCTTCTGATTTCAGGAGTGTTCATAGAACATGAAGAATTACTTGTTCCCTGATGGGCCTTTGCAAACTCCACACAAAAAAGCAGGGAGGGAAACGATAAGATTAAACGGTAGGTACAGTTATCAAAGGCTCTAGCATACCTCTATTTATAGGGACTTCACCACCATTATTAAATTAAGGTTCAGGTTGGGGTTTTTTTTTGCTTTTGTTTTGTTTTTTCAACAAATCCAGAAAAATCCTTTCAAATGCATGTTGTGCCCCAGCAGCACCAGGTTTAAGACATGAAGCTTTGATATGGTATTACCTCGTTTGCCTACAGTGAGTGCTAGCCATCAGTAAAACTGTTGTGCTGCTGGAGGGGGCTGTCTCGGGCTGCCCAAGGGGAAAAAAGGAAAACTCCTGCTTCGCCTGACAGACTACAAATAGGCAAGCAGACTGCCATTTCAAATGTTTCCTTTTTATAAACTGAAGAAAAAAATTTGTTTTTCTTACCCTGTGCAGCATCCTGAAGTAAAGGCCTGTAAATAACAAATGAATAACACATCGAGTTGCTAGCAAGTGCCAGATCCAAGGAAAAACTTTCAGGTCCCCTCTAGGCTTCTGTGTAGCAACACAGGGGGAGAGAGGTCCCTACAAAGCAGAAAGAGGATTATGCTTATCTTTCAAAACTGTACCCTCCCCAGAAACCTCTACAGGCTAGAGCATCTCCTCAAGGGGAGGAGATACTTGTTTTCTTTTCTCCTGCAGGGGAGCACATGCACACTCTTGTTTCTGCAATATCTACATGAAAATTACATAAATATTTACCAGTTTTATTTCCAAGTTTTTCTGTTACCCACTGGAAGCATCACCCTCGAGGCTGCAGGCCGCCTCCTGCCTCCGCTGTCTCTTGTACAGCTAGCCCTGGATCCTCTTCTGCACTGAGCTGCAGCTGCAAGAGGATTGACACTAATTAATTAGGACCCCTCTCCCCCCATCTGAATAGCCTCGTGTCTGCCACATCATCCTCTTAGGAAATACGCAGCATGGGTTTGAGTCCACTCAGACTAAAGAGAAAGCAAAAACTGAGGTCTCTCTTCCATCTTGGGCCAGTGCCATGCCCACTACACTGAAGTTAAGGTGCTGCACGCCGGGTCAGCGTCACGTTATCTGACCTGTGGTTGTCACCATCACAGCTCTGACGGTCTGTACCTGCCCTCTGGCAACCTTGCTGAAGCTGACCTCTGCGTGCTGCAGGTAGAGGTCAAATCTGCAGAGCGTTCAGGGCCTTTGCTGACAGAGGCAGGAGGCAGCAGCTGAGAGGGAAGTTTGCCGAGTCAGACTTTTTTCTGATGTGGGAAGACGACCCCAAAAAACTTACAGTTTATGAGAAACTGAAGGTTTTTTATCAGGCCATATGGAAACATGGTCTTCATTTTAGAAGAGCTACTACGTAAGATTGCATTTCCCATCATGTTTCCTTTGATGAGTGGAAAGTATGGAAGCTTTGATGTCACCTGCTCTTCTGCCTGACCCCTTGTTAGTATTTCAGCTGTGGGGTTGGGTGGTAGGATGCTTTCAGATGTGCTCTGAACCTAAACCTTGCAAGTTTTTAAGCCTTCTCCTTCTTCCATCAGTCGAAAGAGACTTGTTTTTGAAGACCTGGTATGCTTTCTACAAAAGTCTTCCAATGCCACTTGCTGTGCATCTACCTGCTAAATCCAAGTTATTAATGTTTTTATGTTAAGTACCAACCAGGAAACAGGCTGCCCCTGCCAGCTGTGACAAGAGCATAGAATCACAGAATGATTTGGGTTGGAAGGGACCTCTAAAGGTCATCTAGTCCAACCCCCCCTGCC
>NW_008796211.1:3668336-3670028 GCF_000699145.1 Aptenodytes forsteri
CGGGGGTTGCCCCGACCCAGGTGCAGGACCTTGCACTTGGCCCTGTTGAACTTAATGAGTTTCACATGGGCCCACTTCTCAAACCTGTCAAGGTCCCTCTGGATGGCATCCTGTCCCTCTAGTAAATCAACCGCACCACTCAGCTTGGTGTCATCTGCAAACTTGCCGAGAGTACACTCAATCCCACTATGTCATTGATGAAGATATTAAATAGTACTGGTCCCAGGACAGACCCCTGAAGGACACCACTTCTTACTGATCTCCATTTGGACATTGAGCCAGTGACTGCAACTCTTTGGATGTGGCCATCCAGCCAATTCCTTATCCATCACACAGTCCATCCATCAAACCCATATCTCTCCAATTTAGCAACAAGGATGTTGTGTGGGACCATGCCACAGGCCTTACAATACTACTTGTCCACCTTTTAAGTTTATCTGTGTCCTCTGGCTTGAGTAGACTGATTCTGGGTTAGGACTGAAAATTTATTTCCTCATTTAATAGCAGACTCTACACATGCTTGATGCCTGTAGTTCTTCATTCCATGGCTAAACATCTGTCTCTGGTAGTGGGCTGAACAGGGCTGAAATTAAGAGACAAGCTGTCAACTGCATTTCACCGTTGAATGTAGGGACTGAGAAATTACTTTTAAAACACATTATTTGGAAATAACATCAGAATTTGCACATTTCTCATCATTGAATCTTAGTGAGAGAATTTGAGACGCACGGCCTTTCCTTGTTGCATGGATGTGTGATGTAAGGGGAACAGCTACTGTTCAGCATCAGCGCTGGATGCGCACTCTATAGGGGTGTATGCAAATGAACTGCAGTATCAGTATAGGAACTGATGTTTCTAAAAGCTCAGAACTTCTCAAATAGCTGCAGTGGTGTATGTCACATTTCCTCAACTGTGTACTGAAAGCAGAAAGAGAGTTTAACATTCAGGCTGAGATGGAGAAAACACAAGAAACTCACATTTAAGGCTGAGAATTCCTCCTTCCCTTCCACCGTTGCCATTTTCCTTTTGTAAATTGGTCATTTAAATCAGCGCTCACAAAACCAACGAACTAATGCACCTGTGTGAGACGGGGCAGCAGGGCAGGTGCTCTATAAAGCTCTTAGAGAAAGGTAACAGTGCAGCTCATGCCGCCTCTGCTACAACCCTGATCGGCTCATCCCGGTAACTGTCAGCCGTGCAGAGCATCTGCTGCTCCGGGAGAGCACACGTCAAGCGCACAATTCCCTGTACCCCCAATAGTACGTGAGACCAATTTCCTACCACTGACAGGCGGCTGCAAACTCATGGCATGACTCCGGATCCTTTCTGCACCTCTCCCTTTGCTTTATCGCAACTTAAATCAAAAGGTAAACAGAGACCCTGGCTTCAAACTTCCGGGCATTTGACAGCTTCAGCATCAAGTGTAACTGTCAACTACTACTTCAAAAATTAATTTCTTTTTAAAATGCCACTGTTTGTTCTGTAGAGTTTTTGGACAAAGTGCAGCCTCCACATTACCCTGTAGAGAAGGAGGCCAAACTGCAAAAATCAACGGTACTGTTTAATATCTTCATCAATGACACAGACAGTGGGACCGAGTGCACCCTCAGCAAGTTTGCAGGTGACACCCAGCTGAGTGGTGCAGTCGACGCGCCAGAGGGATGGGATGCCATCCAGAGGGACCTGGACAAG
>NW_008796211.1:3670629-3684574 GCF_000699145.1 Aptenodytes forsteri
ACTACAAGGGTGGTGAAACACTGGCTCAGGTTGCCCAGAGAGGTGGTGGATGCCCCATCCCTGGAAACATTCAAGGTCAGGTTGGACAGGGCTCTGAGCAACCTGATCTAGTGGAAGATGTCCCTGCCCACGGCAGGGGGGTTGGACTAGATGATCTTTAAAGGTCCCTTCCAACCCAAACTATTCTGTGATTTTATGATTCTATGATTTTAGTCTCCAGGCCCATTTCTTCTGATCAAGCCATTATCTCATGCCCGTGAGCCACAGCTCCTCCCGATACGAGTATGACTGCTTGTCGAGCTTGTTATGTGTCCCAGGGCTAGCAGCCCTGTGGGGAAGGAAAATATTTTTCCCTTTTGTTACCATATTTGTTCAGGAGGCAGTGAAAAATCTTCCTTTATGTCTTAACTCAAGGATAGGTGTGCACCGAGCAGGCTGGCTTCTGAGGTGTGAACTTTTGCGAGTGAGAGAAATGGTCAGTGCGCTGCACAATGAATTAGCAAGGCCAATCCTATAATGTGACAAAAACACCACTGGAAAAGAGTTTTCCCAGCACCTGGTTCAGCAAAAAGCCAATCCCTGTTTCTGTTACCTTTAGGTGAGATGCTGATGGAGGCCCAGAGCAGCCTGTGGGAGCTGCGGTGCAGATTAAAATGGGTCGGTGTCAACTGAGGAGCTTCTGCCGGAAAGCGTTCCAGCTGTGTTAAACTACCAACGCTACAAGTCAGTTAGACCACTTTCCTCCTTTCTTCCAGTAATATCTAGCAATGAGGTGATACGACAAGATATTTGTTTGGCATTTTCATTTTCTTTTCAAAGTTCTGGCACCCACGGCAGTTGCCATGGCATGCACCAAGTAAAGATGGGAAGCTCCCAAGTTGCAGCTCTCGTCCTCTTCCCGTGCAGCTGCCCAGTGCTTAACACTCCCTATACATTTGACCATGGTTTTTTCCAATATGTTTGGTCTTTCTTTACTACTTTTGACTGGGGATCTTTCTTCATCAGTTGTGGATCTAAAAGGCTTTGGTTTTTTTGGTGACATGCCTGAAAAAGATCATGTGCAATTACGCAAAAAGTAAACTTTTAGGAATGTGTCTTCATGGCAGTGGTAAAGCAGGTCAGGCAGTATTGACTTATTAAATATTTCCAGAAAATATTGATTAGCACTCTTTAATCAAAATATATATCAATGATCAACATTTTAGTCATTCCTTTAATCTCCTGCTGATTAAAGACCTTAAGTAAAAGCTGAGCAAGAAAAGCAGTTCTAAGTTTCTTTTGATTATATTAAAAGGGGAAAATATGTATTACCATATGAATCATGACTGGGTTTCAGGCTTCTATAATCACCTGCTGATTAAAGACCTTAAGTAAAAGCTGAGCAAGAAAAGCAGTTCTAAGTTTCTTTTGATTATATTAAAAGGGGAAAATATGTATTACCATATGAATCATGACTGGGTTTCAGGCTTCTATATTGTGCAACCTGAACCATAAAAATTTTTTGACATTTAAATTTCATTTATTACTAAGGCTGATGAGGAGAAAAAAGTAGTTATACTATTGTTCGCCCCTTTGGTAAAAGAACTAAATTTCAAACTTCCAGAAATTTAAGTTGGACACTCAAGATTCATTGATGGGGAATTTGTCCTGTTTGAAATATGGCTAAATCTGACTTTCTTTGAGCATTAAATTCTTACAGAGAAAAAAGAAATTTTCCAGAAGTACAATGTCCTGTGCAACAGATAGTTAAGATTTATTTCATTTTTTGCACAATGACAGCGTATGGATTTTTTTTAATTAAGACCTAAAATCATTAGTTTATGAGAAACATGCCTTCTCTTTCTTGATTGATTACTATGACACGAAAGAGGAGAAAACTTCTAATGCCTCTTGCAGCAAGAAGTATCCAACCTCCTGATCTGATGACCTGACCTGTACCTGCTCACACCTTCCATGGCTGGCAGCAGCTGCGCTACATAACTTTTTTTTTTTTCCCTTTTCCTGAGCGAGAAGCTGCTTTTAAGGGAAGGGATGTCGTATTCACAACAAAGGCCAAGTCTAGCCAACTGAAGCAGCTCGCCACATTTCCAATGTGGAGAAATAGAGCTAAAGGTGGTTTAGGACAGCTGCACTGGTCTTCTGGTAGGAAGGATCTTTTCTTTCTCTACCAAGTGCAGAGGGAGAGCACCGCCTCGAGGTGAGCCCTTGTGAATGTCTCTCTCTGGGTCTAAATGTGCTTCTCCAAGCTGCTCCCCATCCTCATTCCTTCTGCTTGGCCCTTAACTGATTCACCAATTGCATGACCCTTTCAACCAGTTGCATTTCACTGAGTTCTGTGAGTGAGAGAGAACAGTATGCTTTGTTCAAGGTTTCACATTTTTCTAGGTTGATGTCTAAAGATTGCACTTTAGCTGGGAGTAGCTGAATTTCCCCTTTGGGAGCCTGAAGATACGCTCCTTTTATGCTATACCTTAATGAGGCAGAAAGCAATAGAAATCTGGTGTTCCACACTGAAAAACAGCTATAATTGCAACTGTGTTTGATGGAAAAAGTTTTGGTTTTTCACCTTTGCAAGATTTCAGAAAAATTCTGGAGGAGGAGGTATTTATTGAAAATTTGCAATAGCAGTTTTGGGGGTGGGGTGGGGAGATGAGCTGTCTTTAATAGAAGTAGCTGCACAGCAATCTGGAAATTAGCCCAGTTGGGAGAAAAAAGTTTGCCCTCAAAAGAGAAGCAGGCTCAGAAATGGAAAGAAGTTTGTGTTTGGTTGTCAGCAAGACTCCTGCAGCCGAGCAAGGAAAGGGGGCACGGGTAGAAGCTGCCCCTCTCCCACGAGGTAGGGATCCCCGGCTGCCGGGCAGAGAGCTGCAAAGCTTTTATTACGTTTTGTGTGGCAGGTATGTGATCTAGCACTGGTAAGAGAAATAATTTTTCCTTTCTCTCCTTTGCTTTGTGCTCTGGGGCTATCCCAGAATGAAATACTTCAGCATCACCTAGTACATTTGCTGGCAGGTTCAGCAGCTCTTCCTCTTGCTGATAAAAAAGCCTATGCTCTTAGGGCCCACACTAGCAGATACGCTGTACGCAGCCTGCTTAATGACTTTCTGATTATTCCACTGTTGTTTTAATTGCAATAGAAAAACCTTGGGTTTTATTCCACTTGGATTTAAAATGCTGTTACAGTACAGTAGCTCTTCAAATTCAAGCTCATTGCTAATATGAAAAACACTTAGTTGTTCCTTACTACAAAGAGAAATAATTGTAAAAATAGGGTAAGTTCTGTGAGTTATCAGCAGAAATGTAACTAGAACCTCTCAGACAATTAGCGTCGATGGATCCTGAGTGCTCTGACACCTACTGTAAGTGTGGACCCCAATTAAGTTACTAATTTTCACTGGACTCAAATACAGTTGTTGAATTTTATTTTCTGAGAGCAGAAAGAGTTTCATGATTATGAGATGCATTATTCTTCTGTGATTGCTTATGAATGGACAACTTGGTTAGGAATAATACCCGGCAAATCTAACAGGTTAGAAATTGACTTCAGAACCCATCTGGAAATGGAAGATATGTTGAAATATTTACGGCATAAGGCAGGACTGATTCTCTACAGAGGCCTCCCACACAAAGCAGAGTAGACAAACTGCAAATACTGAAAATGCGTTCACTGACAAACTATTTTAAAATGTGATTTTAAAATGTCCTGTTGTGGCAGGAGAATCATATTTAATCAACATGCATTCTTAGCCTTGCCTCTGTGTGTTATATTTTCAGTGAGACCAATTTTGAGTGATTGAGGCATTAAAAGTAGTTCACCAATTTTCAACAAACAGATGTCCTTCTCCCCTGCCCCCTCCACTTATATATTTTGGGGCTTAAAATACTGAAATCCTGCACACAGAAATATGATGTTTGCATTCTCTTGCCCTTCACACCACTCATGGGAAAACGATAGCGTAGGACTTCAAAGAAAGAGGCTTCCTAATACCTAGTAGAGAGATGCTTAAAACTGTGTTTAATGCAGTAAATGTGTATAACTAACTCAGACATTACCACCAAAGTAGACATTTGAAATTGAGTACAGAAAAAAACACAACGGGAAATCGCACGCAGACCAATGGGCAACATTAATAAGGTACAAGGCTTGCAGCGTATCAAAGAACTCTGCAAAACTGACAACTGGCAACAAACATTCGCACATTGTCAAGTCAAAAGTTTGGCTTTTTTTAAACAAAATAGGCTCATCAGTGATTCTGACTTAATCAATAGTATGTCGCTCTTCGGGCAGCATACAGTGAAAAGGTGGTTACACAAGCTTCGCAAATAAATTCTTTTAAAGTCATGATGTAACAAGAGCATATTTAGGTCCAAGACTTTCTGCAGAACAGTCATTTGATTGGCATTCTTTCAAACATACAAACAGAAGATCAAAATAACTGTCACATCAGAAACCGGCTATCAACGTATCTGTAAAATAAACAAATCCAGAATGATCTTTCATGAGCAATGCAGCTAACACATAATTCTTTAGACAAATATATATACATTTGCTTGCAAAGTATTTCTAAATAGTCTTTTCAAAAAGTATTGTTAGAGTAGTGCAATATAACTTTATCAGCAATTGCAACCAATGAGAGGTAACCCAGAGAGGACCACAGGAACAGCTCCTCTCGAGGATGCAGTCCTGCCGTTCTCCCCTGGGCAAAAATCCCCTTTAATGTCACTGGGAGCTACGACTAAGGGCTGTGCACAGGTAGTCCCTTAGGAATGAAGTCTCTGCTCACTACGCGGGGAGCTGAGCGTGGAATTCTACATGCAGCTATCAGAATATATCCCCAAGTACTCATTATGCAGTGGCCACTAAGACATTTGAAATGTAAACGTCTCTCATCTTATGTTCAATGTAATTTATAAAATAATGCAGTTTCCATGCAGTAGGGCACAATCGTATCAGAAGAACTGACTACATTATTAGCTAAGGAAATAAAACTGGTATATCAGTTTTACCACAACTGCATTTTTTCCTCTACACTATATTTCACATTGGTAACAGGTAATGTGTTATATCATAAAGCGTATTAATATGATCTTGTGATTTGAAAGCAAAAACATTTTCTGCAAGATTTCCATATTAAAATAGTTATGTGCACAAAAGGTGTTCATAGCATGACACCCAAAGCAATATGGAGTTAGTTTGATAGTATTTCCATTGCAGCAGAACTATGAACTTCATTCACTAAACTATGTAGTACAAATGAAGATTACTGGTACATATAGAAAAATCAGATAGGCAATCATCAGTTACAAACCTGGCAGTATTTTGAGAGAGACAGAGATTTTTAGGTCTTATAATGGAATGATAAAAACGGCAGGAACTTCTTTTGGGAGCTCCAGAAAGAGATTTGCACTTGGTGTTTCTCATTATCTTATAAGCAGCCCTACTGCACAGGAAAACATTGCACCAGGAGTTAACATCAGGGTCTGGAGTTCAAAAAAATCTGCTAAAACTTAAGTGCAGTAGGCTCCACTACATTGTATTTCTCTTGAAATGTATAAAACATAGAAAATCGTAATGGTGACTTACTGGATAAAAATATTAATGCTCACAAATAAAATCTGACTGAATTTTTGAGTCAGATTCAAATTTACACCTTTTGTAGATTTAGTCAGCATGATTTGAGTATTTCAGGTACCTGTGACCATCAAGTAGCGGTGCATATTTACCATTTTAGATTGATTCCTTTAACGTGTTATGCTGTTTCTAACAAGGCTTTCAAACGGCAAAAACTCTACTTGAAACCTTCGTCAAATGTGTCTTTACAGTGTGAAATGTATCTTCAATGAGAAATGCCTTTTTACAGTATTTACAAAATCTCCCCATTAGATAAAAAGGCAAAATAAATAAAAAGCTTAGAGAAAGGAAACGCTGCTTAGGCTGTAGGCTTTTTCTTTTATCTTCCCCCAGCAGATGCTAGTCTCCTCAACACATGAAGTTGGCTAGCCAGGATTGTTTTTCTTCCTCTTGCTCGGGCTGTGACTGGGATCTTGTTTCAGTTCATGGTATTGCACCTGTTTAAACACAACGTTCAGAAAGAAACCGGTCAGGTGGCGCTTGCTAGAAAAAGAAAGAATTCTGTTTTTTTCCCAGGGCAAAAAAAGAAAGAAAAAGAAAACTATCCTCCTGCAAACTACGTGGGATCTGCAGCTGTGATTCAACAACAACAGAATGACAGATCTAGATTAAGAAGGAAAAACAGCATTAGGAGAATCCTGCCAGGAAGTAAAACAGCGTTCTGACGTAAACTTTAAGGCGGCTACTTTTTTTGTTTTCTCCGTGAGCTCTAACAGAGAATAAACAGTATACTCTTTAATGACTTGGATGAATATTCTTTGCAATGTTTCTTAAAAGCTTGCTTATTTTCACAGGCCTACCACAGAGGGGATCAGACCCAGACGTGCGCCCATCTCTCCCATTTATACCAGCTCTGAACTGAAACCGTTACCTAGAAATACGGAAAGTATACAATCTTTGTGATACTGCAGGTGATTTATATGCCTGACGTTATCTTAATGCTTGCACCTTCTCAAGAGATTGTGTACCGCATTACAAAAGCTTGTAAATCATAACCAGCTTATTTTTAAAGGAGTTTATGAGCACAGCTGAACTGTGGCCACAGCAAAAACTTTCACCCCAGGAAAAGAAAGGCTGAAGTGCTCTGGGTGCTGCCACAAGGCACTGGGCAAAGCCGCCCGCCGCTGACGCCGTGTCCGTGCAGCTCTTTACATCATTCGACCTTCCTATTCCCTCTCTGCATGTCCTGACGGCCTCAGCTCCAGCGTTTCCTACACAGTGCCTTATCCCAGTCAGATTCACATGGTGCCTCAGGCTGTTTAATACAAACTCTAGCACCTGCTACCATCCCCCAAATACTTGTCTTTTTACTGATTGCTCCTAAGCATCCTCAAAGGCACAACCGAGGTAGTAGCTAATTCCTCGCTGCAAACAGTCTAGCAGCCTACTTAAGGTTCATGGACTATCCCCAGCTTGAGTTTGCAATTTCCTTGTGCCAAAGAATATAAAGTTGAAGCAAAATAACTGCTTTAAAATTTGTTTAAAAAACCCCAGAAAGTCAAGATGCCACATATCAAATTAACTACCATACAGACACTTTAAAAAATATACACACCACTTGCACATCTGAAGGAACTCTGGATAGAAAGTCAAGTAGCTCATTGTTATCAATTGCATACGGACTTCGAAGCTTCTTTGTAAATTTATTGATGCCTGCAAAAGTGAAAGTTCAAATGTTACTATCACAACTTAAAAAAAAAAAAATTTGGCAAATTTCTAATAAAGATTTTAGGATCCATTTCAAAGCCTGACATTAGCACTGAATTAATGAAAAAAATGAACTGTAAACTCATGCTCGAAAAGTCAGAATCTGCTGCTGTCGTTCCCTCTGCTTCAAAATGCAAAAGTTGCAGGGACATTTTCAAATTCCTCCAACACTTTTTTTTGAAACTAATAGAAACTGTGGTTACTATGTGGAGTTGCAAAAAAGAGAGGAATAAAGTGTACTCCACTTCTGTGGCGGAGAGGATGAGCAGTATTGGGCTTAATTGCAGGACAGAACATTGTTAGACACACGGAAAATCTTTCCAATGCTAAGGATGGCGAAGCATACGGGAAGCAGTGAAGTCTGCACCACGTGAAGACTTTAGGTTGAGTTTACACAAACCTCTGTCCGGGAATGACAGATACAGACGATCTGATGGCAGTGCAGAGTAGGGATGCGATGTCTCCCTTAGACATCACGGTCTTACGATGCACACGATAATTAGTGTTCAGAAGCACCAATCCTCCCCAAACTAAGCAGAAAGCAGGCTTTTAAATTAGACTCATTTTCTTGTCATTACATACTGGGTCAGATTCATACACTTTTCACAGGAGAACCTCGTGCGTGTGTGCTCTGGGAACACATGTCTAAAACATGGGCAGGAATGGTACGAACCGCACCGACTCTCACGTGTGTGGGAGAAAGCCGGGACAGCATTAAAAATGTGCTGTTCTGCGTAATTTATCAAGGCTGTATCAGAGATAAGATAATACAGTTTATCTTCCACGAAGTTTCTGGTGCCCAGGCCTTTCAGAAAGCTTTAGCAAGGACATAAAGCTTCGGGACGGAGTGCGCAAGCTGCAGTCTTGATAACACCCATGGCCTCCCACTGCATGAATTCTCAGTTCTGCGGTGTAGACATGCCAGATGCTGCCATCGCTTTATCTGGTGATTGAACAGTGAGTGTTGAGAAAGAATATCTGAGATTCAAACACCTTTGTTCAAGAAGATCCTTTGCATCAGCAAGTGACTGAGAAATTCAAGGTCTACCCCACTGTTCATTGCACGTGGCCACTGAACCACACACGGGTGAATTCAGGAGTTGATATGGTCTCACCTTGTCACATCTGACAAAGAAAAGTACCAGTCACCCCGTGAAAGCAAATGCAAGAATAAATCATGGTCAAGGCTCAAGAAAAGAAAAGAGCCGAACAGATGAGATGGGACACTACAGGAGAAGTAAAATACGACAAGGTGATTAGGTCTTTTCCAAAAGCTTGAAAATTTTCTCATTAAAATAATTTTCTTTATACTCTTTTCCACACAAACAGCTGCAGCTGTTACCAGGGCTCTGCACTCTAACGAATGGGATTAGAGTGCAGAGGTGGTTCCTGCTCCACCACGGCTAATGCATCACATGTTCAAGGACCAGCAGTCTCCACGGGGAGAAACATGTCCAGGAGGGAAAGAACTGAGAATTTCTTGCCAGTGCAGGCCAAAAGAAGCAGTCCCTATGGATGCACAGAAGAAAGGCAGCTATAGAGAAGACGAGCCATAACATGGAGGACTTTTCATTTAAAAACTCCTGCCTTCCCAAAGAACAAAATGGGTAGATGCTGCTACAGACCAGTTCAAACTTTCCTATGGATGGAAGTTGGACAACAGAGGTCATTTGCTTTCAAGCGCAGGATGGATGAATGGAATCAAGAAATGTATATACGTGGGGGAGGCTAGGAACACACAGTAATGGAGAAAACAGGCATGCGTTTGGAATACTACATTTTTTGAAGGGACAGCTGCTCAAAGCTACACAAAGCGCGACATGGTTCTGTGAGAACGCATTTCACCCCGAGGAGGTCTGCACTGCTGGAGCTGCAGCTATGCAGTACCTGTCTGGTCTCCCGGCCCAATGCAAGAGAAATAGGTCCCTAAAGAAGGGACCCCCAGACACCCGCTCAACAAGAAGCCACCTACACTGAAATGGAGGAGAACAATGTGGGGCTGAAACCTCTAGTGAACAAAGGTGCTTGAAGTCGGATCTAGATAGACTGGATAACTCAGGGGCAGGCAGGGAAGAGATGGAGGGAGAGAGAGCAAGGTCCATTTACAATAACTTGTGCTTACGTTATCCATCCATGGTTGGGGAGGCATGGACTCCAGTGTGGGAGTCATGGCTCTGCCTTACCTGAAACACAGACATTTCTAGGGGAGTGTGACCCCTCCCGGGGTATCGCAGGGGTACGTGTCAGGAGTTTTTCAAACAACAGTGCTGCCCGTATAGTTTTGTGGGTCTTGGCAGGGTATTATAATCTCAGGGTCTTGCATGAAATCAAGGGGATGTATGAAAGCAAGTGTACAAGATACCAGATCTGTCTGAAAAACGACAGAAAAAGGACATAGACCAAGTACTTCAAACTTCAGTAACAAGAGGCCTACCATCTTGTGTGCACTAGGAAGAATGACATTTTGGGAACAAAGAGTTTGGGCTGCACCCAAGTGACACAGGTTATGTGGGGCATAAGTGAAATTCCGAGACAGGAAAAGACACTTGCTTCTTCGGTTCCATAAAAAAAATTTTTGTTCAAATCCTCCATATTGGTTCTTCTCCATTTTGTACATTCTGCCACATTTATTTGTGAAGAGTCTGTAAGAATATTACTAATACTGACTGATATATAACAAATACATTCTCTGGAGTCAGGTCAGTGATTTTATGTTGTCTCTTGAGTTCAGAATTTTTTACAAAGGCATGTTATTCTTTTCTTCAGAAAGAAAATCTAGACACAGATTTAATTGAGACAGTGCTCTTTACAAGTCTGCGCTACTGAATAAAGGTACAGCTGCTGGTGGTGTAAGATCTATAAAAAATGTACAAATGAAAACTTGGAGCATTATTTACAACAGATGTGGTAACAGTAGCTGTTTAAAATCAGTATAAAGAATAAATATAAGGACAAGTAGTGAGAGCTTGGATCAATCATGATTCCACCCCCCTATCCTCCCCCTCCCCCCCAGTTTCTGTTTATTATCAACCAGCCAAATACCACACACACCTTTCTGTCGGACTAAAGGTGACCCTTTAAACAGGTTTCTTGTTGCCATGTTTACATACGCTTTCACAAGATAAAGTACTGCAGTAAAAGGCATATTGTCCTAAATGCACTATATAGATTGAAATGCCTCTGTTTGTGTCTAAGTGGTGAAAATAAATCAGAGTAATATCTAGACAAAGCTACACTTTGATATATGAAGAATCCTCATGGCTACATGTTTATAGTATGATGAAGTCTAGAATGCCAACCAAGAAAAATGCATTTTGCAGGTGGGCCTAAATCTTTACGCAGTTGTGATTTTTAACTAACCTGTCTGTTTCCATCATGGGGCAGCTTCATGACCATAAATACAGAAAAGTACTGACAATGTAAGTCATCCCTTAAAAACCAGGTTTTTTTAAGTGGCACAGGCAGTTAAAAAAGGCTTTACTTACCCCAGACAAGGACAATGTATCTCAGTGGAACGAAATACAGGATGATGGTGAACACAGAGAGGGCAACAATCGCCAGCCAGCTCAGGAATGGGACAGTCCAGTTGAATGTACTAAAAGAAAAATTAACAAAAGTCAGAACTGTGGTCACCTGACAGAGCCAATAAAAGAAAAAATAATGGGCAGGACAGGGGGAGAAGTGCCAGTTTCCATGAGCGAGAACAAACTGAAACTACAAATGAATGTACGGATGCTGGACATCAGGGCGAGCTTGGGCTTGGACCCACCCCCAGTGGAAATGAAAGGAGGTCCTGGCTTCACCCACTCGCCTGCTGAATGGCACCTCCCCCTGGCCCAGCTCCGCACACCTTCCGGAGGAGGCATTGCTCTGCTTTTCGGAAATGTCTGTGCCCACCCTCAATTTCAGCATCAGGCAAAACACACACATTTCCCTTCTCCCCAAAGTAGGTACCCACACAAGCAACCCAGATTCCCTCCTTCAATGCCAGTGCAGAGGCAGGGTGTAAGAGAAGAGTACTGCTAAGGCTCTCTGTTTTATCTCCTCCCTACTCTACCGTAAGGACAGAGCAAGCAGTTAAAGGCTGAGCAAGCACACGTCAAGCCTTCCCCTCTGCTTGATGCGTCCTGTGCCCACAGGAGCCCTTCTGTCTTGGGGGTTACATTCAGGAAAAGGCAAGTGTGCGGGTATGCAAAGCTGGAAACTCACCCATGCACCTAAGAAGGAGAGGGTTAGGGAGAAGGAGGGGACAGAACAGTCGGTCCTGAAGACAGGGATAATGCAACAGCAGTGGATGAAAGAAGGAAATAAAAACACTTTGGGTGGCAAAAAAAAAAAAGGGAGAAAAAAAAGGAGGGAGTGGCATAAGATAAAGTACCTTGCAGGAAAAGCAAAGAAAAACTTTATCATTCCAGATAAAATCTAATAAAATAAAAATTATTTCTTTACGGTTAAAAGGAAGAGAACTTCTGGGATGTCATCAGAGTTTCAGGACATCAGCTTTCCAAAAAAGCCCCGGATCAAAACATCCTTAATAGGGGTCTGAAACTCTACATGGTGATAAAAAACCTGCTGATCACCTCGTTTTGCAGAGGTTGAGGTGTGGGCCGAGAGGAAGTGAAAGCTAACGAGTCTCAAAACAGCCGTGCTGTGGCTCTCCAACCTCTGTGTGCAGGGAAGAGAGAAAGGCCAGATGGCCAGTATATGTGTATGTCCCACGGGAACGCTGGTCAAAGGGAGCTTGGCTCAACGGGATCGTTCCATGAAGGCATCACAATGTCAAAGGTGTTGCATGACATTTATCCAAAAGGAAAATGTGGCTTTGGCTCTAAATAGTCTAATGATACTCTTTAAAGTATTACCACTAGCTACATGCCCAATCAGTGTGATTACATTATTTTGGCTTCTCTGGCTGAATAATTGCAATTATCTGAATTGCTAGCCATATTTTTCATAATGAGCTCTGGCTTCCTGTGTTTATTTGTCTTCTTTTCTCCCTGGCAATTTTGACATGTCTCCAGAGTGAACATTATGTTAGTGTCACTTGGTGTAGGATCGCTCCCTTTCTCCTCAGGGGACACCTGCTCTTTTCCGCTCTTCTGCATGCATTTGGGATGAACAGAAGGTTGAGGGTCTGCTCATGTTCCTGTGACTCGGCTTTGTGCAATGGATCACAGACACGCCATGTGTGGGAACACTGGCTCCTCACTTAGCAAACCTCCTTATGTGCTGTGTTAGCACAGCATTCAGTACAGGTTTCCCATTATAGTTTTAGGAACAAATTACAAAGATTTATAGGAAGATTCGGTCTCACTCAGTTTAGAAAATTCTGTTGCTCTCATCTGGTACATAATAGAACAAACCCTACTTCCAAAATGCACAATTAGAAAAACTTAATCATCAAGACAACTTCCACGAACAGCCTTTTGATACAAGACTTCTTTGAGAGAGAGGCTCATTTTGCTTGTCTGGAAAACTTGTGCAGTACAATGTGCTTGCGCCTGCCTCTGCTGCTGTGAACATAGCCTGCCTGGAAGTGTCCCCATGGGAATGTTTCCCAGGCCTTCCTATTAGGGACTTTGCTCTTAAACGCATAAATGGCAACCTCCTCTTCATCCTGATTCTGGTATGCTTGCCATTGCTGATGATAGATTTAAAAACTAAAAGGCAGAACATGACAGATGATCCTCCTGTTTCCTGCAGGTTGACCTCCACCCAATACATCAGTTTCCTAAAATTCACTTCCAAAATTCAGTACTTATTTTGGGGCTGTACCCCTTGCACAGGCTACGGTCTCATAGGTGTGGAACACCAATGCACTGCAGACGGCACCAGCAGTGGATGAGACAGGTGCCTTACGCTCCTAGATCGCACCCAGAACAAGGGAACACACAGCTTTAACTCTCCTCTAAGACGCGCTGCGCACGTCAATCAAAGATTTACAGCAAAGCCTCTTGTGAAGGTTTTCTGACACGGCGTGGCTCCCGGGTCATCTCTCTGCCTGCACCCTCTGCCCGCAGCGGGAAGGCAGTTGCGAAGGCACTGCTCCCAACTTCTCATCCGGCGAGGATGAGATGCTCTCGGCTTTCGGGGTGCAGAAAGCCAAGTTAATCCTGTCCCTGCTTCACAGCCGATGGCTGGAAGATGTCTTTCTGGAACCCGTCTGATCTCAAATAATAAACCTTACACTGCTGTTCACTGACCATGCCAAAAATACACCAAACTTCCTGCAATAAATCTCAGAAGCTCTCTTGCTAAAGGCCTGAATTTGTTGGCAATTCTTATATATCATGTATTAGGTGTTACAAATTACATATGCTCTAGGAGGAAAGGTTTTGTTAACTCACATAAATACAACGCTTCCAGCAACTGAACATATGTATATCCTTAAAATCTGAAACCCCTATTCAGCTCTGCTTATTTCCTTTATCAAAGCTGCATTTTTTATTATTACTTTTAAATAACTACTGTTAGGCCTCAAAACAAGATTTTCTTTCTGTTTTACTTCAAAGTCCTAGTTCTGATTTTTTTCCCAATTAATATATATCTAAATTCCAAAATTAATATGACAGGAATTTCATTAACTGAGGGCCTCCACAAAGCAAA
>NW_008796211.1:3684821-3764256 GCF_000699145.1 Aptenodytes forsteri
GATCATCCAAACTGGAGTCCCCCACAAAAAAAAAAAAAAAAGAAAAGAAAAAAGGTCTAAAACTTTGTACCCCAGCTTGGAAAAAATACAAACAGTATCAGAGAGCAATCCAGCACCTGTGTCAGCACTTACTTCTTGATCCTTTCTCCAAAGGAAGCCACTTCATCAAGGATATTCTGGACACTGACACACACCTCCTGGATGGCATAAAGTCTATTCATAAATCCTTTTTTTTCACTGTCCTAAAGAAAAGAATAGGAGTAGTTGAATAAAAGAATTTCTGACTGTAGGACAAGGACCAAGTGTCCCATCAGTCAAGTTTCAAAAGCGCATCTGTTACAGATTCACCTAAAAGTAATTGGTAAAACCCGGCCATCAGAAAGTGTTTTCTTGTCCTTTAAGCAGTGCATATTGACAACAAATATGTTTTAGTATATAAGCTGAGCACCACACAATTTTGTTTGTCATTGCATTGGTTTCTAAATACATATTTCAGTAAGCCAGGTCTCTGGTTTATAAACATGCTGAAAGTGCCAACCTCCTATGTTGTGTGCTCTCTTAAGTGATAAGAGTCAAAAGGTGGACTAAGGGCAGTTTGTCGAAATGCTGGTTCTTGCGCTGATGTAAGCACCAGGAAGATAAAGATTCCTTGTGGGAGGCACTGAGTGAGAAACCAGAAACACCTCACTCCTACAGACACGATCCCCTCCGGCTCGCGAGGCTCCACATGGGATTTTCGCCTTCCCTGCTCCTTCAGACCACGTTGGCCCAGACCACAAGAATGAAACAGAAAAGGCCCAGCAAAGTCATCTGGACATGATATGAAGATGTGCTGCTCTTCTGCTTAACTGGGACAATCAGAGGCATTTTAGACTGGGAAAGATAGATACACTCATATTCAGCATTTTGTATCACACGCCACTATTTTATACATAGTTTTATGTATCTATTACACACAGCCACTCTTCCAGTCCTTCAACACATCCTCCGTGCTTCTTTTACTCCACCCCAGGCAAACCTGTGCACATCATTCAGTGGCAGGCGAGCCACTAAATACGTGTTTAAGTTGTCAGACGTACCCGTGCCCCCCATCTTCTACCTTTCTGCTTGACTGGTGAGCATGCACTGTGTTTAAGTTCAGACGTACCCGTGCCCCCCATCTTCTACCTTTCTGCTTGACTGGTGAGCATGCACTCGCTCGCTCTCTCATTTTTCCTCGCTAATATTCAAGTGCTGCTACGCATGAAATATATGGAAGCTGTAACTCCGACTGCCTTTACAATATGATTAGTGCAGCCCATGGCTCCAAATGCATATAAAATGCCAGCCATGGACGAAATGAAAGATGCAGCGGAGTGTCATTGTAGGAAGTAATTTAATTACTTCCTTACTTACTCAGGTTTCTATACACTGTTGGACCTTTATTCACAAAGCCATCAATATATGGTAACGTAAAAGTCTAACCATAATTTCATTTTTGTTAAATTTATCGAGAGCCTTTGTGCCCCTAAAAATGTGGCGTTTTTTTCAAAAACAGAGTGACCATTTGTCCCTCAAAAGCAGGAACCACCCTCGTTGAGACGTTTTCTGGGGTCTTTGATAGATTTGCCATCAGCGAATGTTGTCCTTCTCTCTGCCGGCTCAAGCAGACTTTGCCTCCTAGAAGAACCCAACAAGGTGCTGCTTGGGTACACCAATGCACTCCATGGACCATTCCTCAACTGGGCCTCCTCGCACTCTGATGATCTGTTCTTTTTTCCCCCCGATAGCTTTCTACCTCTAAAACCAGACAGGCTGCAGCATCAAATCCACGCAGAGCCAACAGCACTCTCAAAAAAATGCTGTGTTAGATGGAATTAACATGAAGCATCCCCATGGAAAAAAATGACAATTTCTCTTCATTTTTGCCCAGACTACACGTAAAAGTCAAAAGTTTGTGTTCAACATTTTCAATGGATTGATGCCATATTACCCTATCTAGTTTGAATTTGGTTAGTGTTTTCTCAAAATAAGAAATGGAAAGAAAAATATTTCAAGATTAGCAAAATATTTGATAAAAAAAGTTGTTCAAGATTTTGCCATCACAAACCTCACAATACAACAGTGTCTGTAACTGACTCCAAAGTCCAGCACCTAAGAAATTAGCGAATGTTGCATTTAATTTTTCTTTTCTTCTCCTGATGCTTAATTAGCAGACAGGATATTGATTCACTTATTTTGTTGTCATTTTTGCTGTCTTAATAAACCAGATTGGATGAGGAAAACATAATTTAACATTTAATCATCTGAAGTTACTTCAGCGATACTGGTTCTGCAACTATGTTGTCAAGATTTCTTGTGAAGGTGTTGAAAGTATTTAGCTACAGAACACAGATCGTCTAAAAATAAACAATCATGAGAGAGACAGACAGACAGACAGAGATGGCAAAACTGCTTCCAGTGATTGAGTGTAATTTAAAAAACCAAACACTTGAGAGACAGCAAACCCACCAGTTTCTCAGGCAATGTGAAAGAGCTTATGTTCTCAGTCAAGTTTAATAATTATTTCTATCATGAAGAAAAATTTTTGTTTTTTGAGGATGACCATAACCACAACCACTGATACCAACTACATCCAGTGCTGCACAGCAACACCGAGTCATTTGTGAAGTTATTTCCTTAGTATTTATTACATTCTTGAAGCCTTGGCAATGAGAGCATTATTGTCCTCAGGTACACAGCTTCAGAGGAGGTGCAGCAGTGTGCACCATTTGTGTTTGATCCAGTGATCATTGATCCATTTTGTTTGATCCATTTGATCCAGTGTGTTTCATTTGTCATCAGGAAAGAGGTACCTGCTCTATTCTTTCATGTAAAACACATACTTCCAGTACTGGAGAAACATGAAAATAATGTTTTCTCATACAGCAGAAGCAAACAATAAGCCATACAGAAATCACAGGTATTTTTCTGCTTTTCAAATACGTATACACTTTGCCTCTTCAGTTTTGTTTAACAGATTCTGCCCTCTCTGTAAAGTTATCTTGATTTATAATTAAGTTGTGTGAGAAAAGAATTATGTCACTGTAACAAAACCAGCACCCTTTGTGACATCTCCAGAACTCAACTGGGATTACGTTCAGAGGTCCTGAGGCTGTTTTTCTTTACAAATATTTTACAAGACAAACTTGTACCTTTTCTTGAAAACACATCTGTTTTAAATCATTCCCCTAACCCCCCCAAAAAAACCCCAAAAGACAGAAAGAGACAGAAAGAATCACTATTTCCACCCCCCTCCACCTTCTGAGCTTAAAGAAAATTTGTTGACATACTCTGAGGCAGGAATAGACAAAACAGCACAGGAAAGAGGAGGCGGTCAGAAGGATCAGGGTTCGGCTTTGCTTAAACTAATTCCACATGCCCCACAACTATTAGCTGTTTTTTATTTCCTGCTCCAAAGATTTGTGGAGAAAATAATCTGGGCTAGGGAAAAGCTGCACTTACTTTCTTCCAGCAAGATGCTGTGTTAGCAAATACAACATATGAGCCACCTTGAGCGAACCAAGATTCTTAATAATCCATTTTTCAAACACTACTGGTATTTCCTTTCCAAAGAAAGATAGGCTGTGACTGGAATCAATTTAATCATTTGTATGGCTACAATTGCCAAGTTTCTGGAAATAATTGCCATTTAAATAGTAGATAAAATTTATTATACAAAGCTAACAACAGCTTTATTACTATTTAATTTCCATTATTTGTTTGTTTGCAGTAGGCTTAAGGTATCTGGAAAGCAAGATGTTTGCTAGGGGATGGCTTTAAGCATAAACTGTGAAAGCAAAGTCAAATTGATGTTGATAGTCTGACTTGAATTCACAAAAGGGAATGAACCCAAAGTAAAGACCTTCCTCCTCCTCCTCCTCCTTCATAGGAAACTGTAGATTACAGATTGATATACTGCTGGCCAATAATAACACTTAACTCTTGTATACTGATTTTCAGCCACAACCATATTTTACATTTGGTGAAGCCAAAGCAAAACAAAGTAAATGACTGGCTCTAGACTGTGTGGAGCTTGATTCACATGAAACCTTGAATACAACCCATGTTGTCTGAGTCTCTTTAGTCAGTGGACTACGCTTCCAATCCCATGATAAAATAGGGTCATTCAGGAAAGGATTATATCTCTAACCCCAAACCTCTCTCTAGGGGTTAAAGTGCATTTACGAAACAAACACTTCAAAAGACAGGGAAAGCAGGAGAAATAAGTAAGCCAGACTCAAAAGTAAACTTTGATAAAGTTAATGGAATTAAGCCAGCAAAAAAAAGAGCTTTAAGTGAAAGGAGACATTTTTAGTATAGAGAATAAAGCTCTGAATATTTTATGGCGGATAACTGTCTTATTAATAACTGCTAAGTTGGAGAGAAAGGCACAGATCATAAAAACAAAAATCATAAGAGAGTTTCAAGAATAGAAATAAATTTTGAAATTTTTAGGAGATGCTGTCTGGGAAGACAGAGGCTCCAGATGGATCTTCCAAAAACACCCCTCGTTGCCCAAGCTGGTATGATAGAGCACCTCTGTACAAACCAAAGTGACTGAGACAAAGCCAGACTAACTTGTGATAGGTAGAGAGAGAGGGTAAGAAGCCACCACCGAGAGCAAAAGTGTTCACCTGGTATGCTGTAAGTGCTACGGTCCTGTCACTTGGCCACCACACGCGCTCTTCTTTGCTTGTGTCACGCTGAACTACCTATGGCCACAAAAGCATAGCCCCGCAGCTATCAGTGAGGAACCTCTCTAATCACCCCTTCACCTTGAGTAACAAGCCCGTAAATCTCTATTACTTGAACAGAAGAATACTACTTCCATGAGGAAACACTGCAGATTATTTCAATTAATAACTGGTCTCCAAAGCAGAGCCCAGCCATAGGCCCTGTGTTGTCCCCCAGCACGAGTCTCAGCCATGTGCAGCGCTGCAATGCCCTGGTAGACCTCCCTTTGGAGACTAACAAAGTAGACCCAGGAGCGCCGGTAGGAAATGCGTTAGCCCTTTAGTGGCAGGATTCATTAGTACCTCCCAGTGAGAGCATGCAGACACCGACTGTTGAATACCATCCTATGGTCTGGCTGCTACTCAAAAACCTGTCACTGGGGATTAATGGCCTCAGCAATTACCTCCCAGACTCTAACCTCTGCTTTCTGGGAAGGTCACTCAGAAGAAGATAGTAAGCCAACACTATTGCAGCTCTGGAGGCATTTGACCTCCTCCAGGTCTTCTGTGCCCCTATCAAAAGGCTTCAGATCTGGTGATGGATACACAGGTAAGTCATTATTTTATCATTTTTCTCAGGGAAATGGAAAGAGGTCAGACAACCATGATGATATTGTTATCTTAAAGCTGACTGTGGAAGTGCGATCATGAGGTAGAGCTGAATGGTTTACAGGACCTGGAAAGGTGCGTGGGGTGACCTGAAACTGGCCTCCTCCATTAAGTCTATAATGAACTGAGAGGGTCAGGTTGTTTTAACCGCTCTTCCCTCTTGAAGGCTGCCACTGGTGGAGTACCATAATCATCTGGTCTTGCCACTTCTTAAACTGAAAAAGTACGGGAAGACTCTTGGAGACATTAAAACCTTTCAGTGGGACCTTAATGATTTAGAAGTTTCCACCCTTCCAGTAAGCCAGCTCGTAACTCTTCAGATTCTCAGTTATTTTAAATAGTGACTGACGGCATGCCAGGCAGACAGGTACCAGCATATGTTCTCCCCTTAGCATCAACAAAAGAGAAGGCCTGGCTGGTACTCACGCTACCCTGAAAAGAAACGGTGAGAGCAGGCTTCCTTACAGCGCTGGCACAATTTCACATCGGACATCGAATCCCAGGGTTACACAGATAACCAGAATTGAGCTTTTAAACTGAGGGCTTCACTTTTGCCCCTATTATCTGGCACCACACCTTCAGTGACCACATTTTTAAGATGCTATCAGTTGTTTACAAATGCTCAACGCGTCATCTCTAAAGTCTACCTTCTAACATGGGTCTTTACGCGTGCATGGAAAATAGGTCCGAAAATAATTGCTCATGCCCAAATGGAAATCAGGCTGAGGATTTTAAAATACAGACAAAACCACATAATTATTAAAAAAGCAGCATTTTACAGAGAGAAATGGTGTTTGTGGTCACGATTATTAAAGAAAGAAGCAATAAAATGTTATCGCCTAGTAAGCATTCCATATTTAAAACAGCAGAAAGTAGGCACAATAGAAACCATACAAACACACGGACGAAAACACTGAAGATTCACTGTTTATGAAGACACCATGCCTGTGAGCATGAATATTACAACAATCTGTTCTTCCTCAAACATACACTGCGAGTTGATAAAAATCATTTTGAACCTTCTGTGACTTTTTGGCACTACCACCTATATAATGAATTAGACTTTTTCATGTATAATGAACTGCTGCAGTGCTAGAACGTAAATATAAAATCAGCAAAAAAAAAAAAAGTCAAGAGCTACAGTAATAATTCTAGGGAAAAAGATGATATTGCAAGGTTTCTACGAAGTAAAGAAATAGCACTTTAATGGCAATTCTTATATGAATTCTTATTAAATGGGGAATTCTTTGCCACCGCTTTTAATTTTCTCTTTCTCCCTACTACATTCCACAGTATTGCCAAATGCTGTTTAAACCTGTTCCTTCCTGATCGCTCCTTCACTGCACATTTTGATACCGTAAAGATAACACTCCAGATAAAACACAGAAACACGAACGCGATAGAGCCAGTTAATGGAGTGACGTGCCATTTCACTGAAGGGCCATCTAGTGGGGGGAAACAAACACTTAAATTTTCCTTGCATGATATGTTTTTGGCTAATGCTACACCTTTATGAGGTGTTCGTTTCATAAATACTCTAAGCAAATACTTGAAAAGGGTGGAAGCTTGTTTGTTCATGGTGATACATTCGGGGCAAAAAGTCAACAGTGCCAAATAATGCTGTGCCTTTCTTGACATTATTTTGGAAGGAAAATTAAAGATTAAGGCATTGTGGGGTTAAGCACTGGGGTCATGAGAATCCAGCAGTTGCATTTGTTTTATGTCCAAATTTGAAAAACCTGAAATTTTTCTCTCGGCTGCCTCTTTTTCTCCCCTTCACCCTGTTCTACTGTATTTAAACAAGGGAAGAGAGAGTTTCTTACTTTATGCAAGACAGAACTACGCTGGACCTTGACAGTGATCTCATTAATATTCCTCTTGTATCCTGTCACATCGACAGGGCCTAAGACAGAAATCTTGGTGTATTGTCCAGCAGTTGTTTGCAATAGCTAATTTCACTAGAATACAGTCCTGAGGTTCTACTAATGAACAAACTTTGATTTTATAGTTGGATTTCTAAATTCCAGTGGTTCTAACAGCATTTACCCTCTATCTATGCTGAATGCAAAACTGCAATTAACAATGTGTTCATTAATGCAACACTTCATGTTCTGTGATACAAATGCGAGGGATGGCAAATTTAAAAGTTAAATCTCAAAGCTCTAATAATCTTAAAAGGCAAGGAAAGAGCCTGCTAGTTCAATTGGAAAGAGTTATTTTAAATAAGAACAGCCCGGCTATGCAAGAGCCTGGAAGGATGGTGGGGTGAAAACAAGTCATATCAGCTCGTGTAAAAATTCTGCATTCAGGTGGAGGTAAGAGAAACAGACAGAGAAACCAGAAAGGGATGCTGAAGGATTGCAGCTAGTAAAACACCTGAATTTTTGAAATGCTTATCTAAATCATACCCACACGTTTTTGTTGTCCACTTGTTACCAACAAGAGCCTCATCAAAATAATATGGTGCTCTGTTTTGAAAGTTTAAAGTAGCCTCAGAATTTATCTTTCAATAAATGTCTGTACAGCTGTCACTGATTGATACGAAAGGAAGATTATGGAGTTCTGCTGGAGCTACAGTCATTTAAAATTTCAGTTGCAGTCCTGAAATACATTGCCTTGAATGTAGCATTTTTAAAAGTTAATTTGATGTTTTAGTGTATGTACTTAGAACATAATTTTAATTTTCTCCTTGAAAAGATTATGATAATAATAAACATGCTCTTGGGCAGAGGATAAAGACTAACTATTCAAGATCACCTCCATACCGGGCTAGGACACTATCTCTGCACCAAAGTCTGCATTTAGATTTACTTTACCATCTCTGGAAGTTTCCCAGTCCTGTGTTGACAGGATATTACGATCTTACAATTATTACATAAGTCGTTCACCTAAACAAACAGAGATAATGATTTTACACTAATTTATTGGCCAGACCAGGCAAGCCTATGAGTTAGCAGCTGTAATTGTGTCTGCTGCCAAAAGACCTGCTTCTCCAATGCAGGACTACAGAGGGGAACCTCAAAGTTGTCACCACCACTATATGAACTGCCACCAAAAAGTGGTGGAGCCAGCAAAAGGAGTCAAATACTGATCTAAAAGACAATTCAGCACTCCAGCCTTAGATTTCTATTTTGGAGTTGATATGAACTATTCTCTGGTAGTGCTGTCCTCAGGAGCAGGAATGTGGTCTTCCTTGATCCTCCTCCTGTATCACTACCATCGATTAGATAACTAAACTGCATATCACAAAGGATTAGTGAGAGCAGGCTTACTCCTTCCCTCCTGCCTTTGGTTACCAGGCTAAAATACCCAACTCATTTTGCAGCAGGGCTATTGCTCTGACGTTTCTGTCTTATGCTCACAGTTATTAACAATATGTTTAGATCAAACACATACAAAAACAATTTTGTATTTCAAAACTCACGTGATCATGACTTGGACTGCTGATGTTTTTGGTTCACAGAAATCAAAAAGGATTTCTTCCCCTGAAATTTCCTTACCCAAACTGGCATACACAGTTTTAGTACTAAATTACCTGTGCCTAGTCAAGCAGACTGCTGAGCAGAGGACTATAGAAATGCCTTTACCATTAGTATTTGCTGCCCAAACTGTGCTCTTTTGGGACAATCAATCCAAACTTTTTGGCTGCTTTGGATTCCAGTGATTTAACTCAATGGCAAGTTGCTATGAAAAATGGCGAATGAAAGCATTTTCTTAGGGACAAGCTCAGAGAGCCTCGAAAAGAACAGGCGAGATTCTCAGCAGCTGCATGTTGCTACCATATCCTGAGGTCAACAGAGCCCAGACGGTTTACACCAGCTGAAGACCAAGCCCTAAAATCTGAAACACTTGATTGCTGTCAAATGCTCAAGGTTTAGACAAAATTCCTCTCTTAAGGAACCTGATCTGGAAGAAAAACCCGTTAGGCCTCATGCTCAGCTAAGCCAGCAAGTGTAGGTTATCTGAAATATTTCATTCCAAACATGAACCTATAGCAATGAAGGTGAAAATATTAATATGTGAGATCTGGGCAACGTTCTTCGTATGAGTTGGATGTTTAAAGAAGATCATCTTAGATGCAGTCTGGGATTGAATTCCATGGTGGTGAACAAGATGATGGTCAGAAGAACCATGCACATTCAAAACCAAAAAGCACACCACCATGATCGTGTCACTAGCTCTGCTACTTCAGCTCAGAAGAAATCCTACCATGTCTAAGTAACGTTCCAAAGACAATGCACATATAAATGTAGCTACAATAATTCAAGGAATATATCAAATATTAATAAATTGAAGAAAGAAAGAGAGCCTTTCAAATCCACTCTTTTTTTACATAATTCCCCTGGATAAACGTTCAAGCTGTGCTTTTGGAAAATTACTCAGTGTAGAAAAATAGTTTGGCATTTGATGCAAAACAATATAAAAAGGAAGAAAAGAGCAGCACCTAGAAAATATCCCTGCAAATATTCCGGGGGTACAGTGGCTGAGGAGCGTTGAGTGAACCAAGAATTCTAGGGTCCCTTTGGAGAAAATCCAGAGAAAAGCCTGAAAAGGCTCCACTGTTGATTTTCTCTCTATGCTTATTTCACTGAAATGGGGGGTAAAAAACCCTCTTTGTTTATTAGGAAGTACTGAAATTTTGGAAAAGATCTAAAGCTGAGCCATCTAGTGAAGATGGGGTGGGTCCCTGAATATGCAAAATCACAATGAAGGGTAATTTGTGACAATGTTATTTTAATGTTTAACCACTACAATAGTCTGTTCTACATTCATTTTAAATATGCTTCAGCATGCTAATGTCTCAGAAGGAAAAAAAGAACATATTTATGCCGGACCACAGTAAATTATACTCTGACTGAAAACTTTGTGAGAACTTCTCACGTTCTGGTATTGTATTGCAGTCTACAATACCAGAAAGAAAAAGAGTAGCTCAAAGGCAAATATTTACACAAGTGTCTATTTGTTTTTTCAGACAAAGATTTGTAGTTAAAGCAAAAGCTTTGACTGTGTCCTGTATGTATATATCTGTTACTTTACAATAAAAGACCTTGTAGAAAAAGCTACCAGCTCATCTTCAGTCACCTTAGGTGAATTTACTTTTGAGAAATGAATAATGAAACCTGCTTAGTTGAAATGGTAATGAGTGGCGATACCTTAGAATGAAAAAGGAGAGCAAAGTGTTGTTAAAATTAAATACAAGATCCAGATGATTACTGTAACATTGGAATGACAGCTGAAAAAATAAATGGAGGAAACACAAAAATTTGTCGTTCTTCAGGCAATATTAACTTGACCACTAAGCACTCATGACATAAGAAGTATACTGGATCACAGATGGTACTATTTATACTAAACCCTGCAACCAAAGGAGAAAAAAAACAGCTGAGATACCTAATTTACAGAAGATGAAAAATAGGCGTTCAATGGAATTTATCTGCTTTCCTAAAGAAACAAATAAACAAAGTACTCTAACCAGTCACGATGTGACATGCATTTCCCCACTTCACTTTTTTTCTCATCATCTCCTAACTTCCACTCTGCCTATTTAAAAACTTTAAAGTTCCAAGATCATACACATATACAAATGCTGGAGGAGGAGGGCTGGGAAACCCGCAGGGAATAATGAGCCTGACAGCAAACTAACAAATTGTTGCTGTTTAACAATTCAGAGCGGATATTGGGCATTAAGCAAATGAATGAATGGGACTGACTCTAGAATGAGCTAAAGGGGCACCCAACAGCATTTAGCTTGAAAACCTGCAGAAAGAGTTGGCATTCAACGCATGATGCACCCCTGTTGGAAGTGGACCCTTTTGAACAGAGTTATTTTCAGGAGAGAACACAGGAAATTGTAAAGAGAATTGGAGATCATCTCTCCCTTCCTAAATCCCTGATCCTTTCCTGACATTTTCACAAATGCCGGAGATCCACGTAGGATGACATCAGCTTCAAAGGTTTGCCGGCACCAGCTGCTCACAGATGCATGAGCGCCGTGCCACCTCCTGTGTCTCCAACTCCACCATTGCCGTCTAATTGAGGGTGTTGTATAGTGCATGATCTCTAACAAGGTGCAGTCGGTTTAGAATAACCTGTTTTATTCCCACAGGCCTTTTCAGCAGAGAAGACAAATTAGGCCTCCATATTTAAAAAAAAATGCCTCCCAATTAAAAAAAAAAAAAAAAAAAAAAGCTTGTTTCTTCCAAAACTTTAAACTCATCGTTTATTTTAGTGACACCCATAAAAGCAAGAACCACCAGCCAGAGCGCAAGAATTCGGTGACGGCTCTCTTCTTCAACTTTCAGCAAACAGTCTCTGTATTATTTATTGTCTAGTAAATAAAGTTTAAATGCTTTTCAGCCTTGGTTGCAAACTCGGTACCCATTTGCAGTCCAACAACAGCAGGGAATAAAGCTGCCATCGTAAAATGTCTTTTTTCTCCTGTGTGTCTGCTTTCCATAGATTTCATTATTTCTCCTGGATCTGCACACACTGTCATATCTAGGGCACAGCAATGCTAAGTAAACAGGGAGAAGGGTTGTGAAACTTTTATCATCCTTGAAACAACTGGCTGGGATGTTATGCCGTATTCAACCTTTTTCCAAAGAAAACACGGAGGAGAGGAGGTGCCGTTCCTCTCGAAGAAGAGCTGCGTTATTCCATCCTGACAGTCTGAGATTAAGCACGCAGACACTTGAGGTATTTAGACTTTGTGGCTCAACAGTTAGCAAAGAGACTGCAATAAGCAACTGCCCTGGATTAAACCAGCTTTTTGTAAAGGGCCAGACTGGTGTGATATTTAGAAATACCCAGACTGTACTACAGTTGTTTGCTATTAAACACATGGATGCATTGGATGGACATATGCCTGTACAGAAACAGAGTGGTCAAGAGCAGATACCCACAGAAATGAACAAGCAGAGGTCAAACAGATACTTCGACATCCTAGAATATTTCTCAAGCTTTCAGAGAACCGTGGTTCAGAAGTTTCCAGCGCAAAAGGAAGCTCCTTGTTCCTAATAACTCTCAATGGGTTTTTCTTCCACGAGTTCGTCCACTCTCATGTTGGACCTACATAAGCTTCAAGCACCCACACCACTGTTGGTGGTTCAACTATTTCCCCTCAGGTCCCTTCAGAGCTTCTGGGCAAACACCATCCAGTCCTGATAATTTGTTATTGTTCATTTTGTTGATTCTTTCTACAACTTCTTTTACCAACACTTGATTTGAAGCAGATCCTCTTGTCACAAACCCTGTGGAAACCTCCCCAAGCTGTTCCACAATGAGTACACATGCAAAAAATTAAAAGTAGGGCTTAAATCCAAGGCCCCCAGGTAGCTTGTTTTTAAAATTCCTAGTACCATACACAGACCTTTTTAAATTATTTATGACAAATTTCTTGAAACTTTTTAGAATTTAAAACCAATCAAATCAATACTGGGAAAGCAAGCGATAATTTACATTGTGGTTAAAAGAAATCTTTTAGACTGTTCCTAAAAGAAAAGGGATATTAAAATAACTAAGCGAGGAGAAAGAGGTAAAAGAGCAGATATATTTCAAAAGATTAATAGTAAACTATCATAAAATTTGGTACCAGATCTGATGTTTAATGTATTTATCAATCTAGATCAAAAAGAAGGAAGGTTGAGACGCCAAGTTTATAGGTGACAGAATTACTTAAGGACGTGATGTCAAATTTCTGACGAATATAACAAGGTTAGATGAATGACTAACACTAGTGGTTTAACTTCACCTAGTACCATTATATAACCTAATGAGATAATTTCAGCTGAAGTACTGAATTCAAGTTAAAAAATAAAAATAAAAAAGCAGATCCAGAAAAAACGCAGACATGAGCTATTGAAATAATGAAAATTGTGTGAGGAAAAATAAGACAATAAGCAACAGAGAGTACTAGGACATTTTAATTTACAGAGAAGATGAATGAACATAATGAAAATATTCAAAATAATGAATGGTTTAGAGAAAGTAAATTGGGACTCTTAATTACTCTCATAAGGCAGTAGAGAGAAATGTTCCATGAACTTGAAAGGCAGCAGAGGTAAAACTGATAAAAGTAAATTCTTTTTTCCATACAGTGCAAAACTCACTGGTGGAACTCGCTGCTGAAACAGCATTAATATGAAGAGCTTAATAAAACTAATAGCAGAATTAAGCACATACACCATCATTTTCCTGTGAAATTATCAAAATAGTGGATAGAACAACTATCTGCCATTTCAGACAAAATTATGGCACAGTTAAAATCTCTTGTGGAACTCAAACAAGAGTTTGAGTCAGAACAGAGAGCAGCATATACAATACATACATGAGCTGAAACCTTTCCTGTTTATTATTTGAGATACTTGCATCTTTGTTAAAATGTGTCAGAGCAGTAGTAGGAGAAGAAGAAATCAATTGACAGCATCATGGAACTGCTGCTATTGTAGCCTAGAAAAAAAATACCGAGTACAGTCCACTGCTTGCTAGAAAGGATTGCACAGATAGGCACACAAAAAAAAATCTCCTGTTTCTTCACCTCATCCACACAGTGAAAATAAATTTCCAATAAACTTTCTCAACAGGGTCACCTAAGTGTTTTCCAGCAACAGCACTGATTTCTTCTAGAAGTAAAAAAACTTGCAAATTCTACTTTTGGCTAACCGTTCCCATCCCAGATGAATAAATGGTTATTTTTACTGTGTTTTTTCTAGTTATGGAGACTGGGGTTAACAGAATGCATGACATGTCCGTGGTTGTAATATTAGTCACTTACACCAATACTTACATCCTAACAGCTATTTTATGTTTCCTTCTCTTTTAGTCTGCCAATCCATGCTTTGAAATCAATTCATTTTTATTACATGGTTGTACAATAGCATGTACAAAAACAAACATGTAAGAAGATCTCCAGCATTCTCGGTAGGGAGGTAAAATCTGAATACCTTCAACCGGATCTCAGACTGAAAATCACCCGAGAACCTCCGCTTTACTTATAAAAACGCAACAGTGTTTTCCTTTGAATTTGCTTACTTTTTATTTATATGATAGAAGAGCTTAGGAATCATCTCCTACCAGTCAGTGCCCGGAAACTTTGTAGGAATTTCTTCTTGGTATGAGCTTTACCCTCACACGGACTCTGAGCTTCGGAGAAGCCGGCACTCCAGAGCGCACAGCTCCCGCACAGCATCCTACTGTATTCCCTTTGTATTGACTTTAGTGCTTTTGATTCCTGTGCAGTGGAAAATATTAATGTATGCAGTGGAAAATATTAATACAGTGCTACAGGGAGAGAAAGGGAGGGAATTCACTAACAAGGCTTACTCAAAAACAGAGGAGCACAGAAGTGTGTAGTGTGCAAAGCATTTCTCTTCGGTACCAAGCACCTGGGAGATTCCCCCAATGTGTTACGCCAATGCGAAGGGAATATAAGGAAGATCCCGTCGCAGCTGGAGGTGGCACAGCCTGACTGGGCGCACCTCCAGGGTTGTGTTTGAGATCGCTCCCCACCGTAGTGAGATGGATCAAGCTCTTTATTAGTAGCCGTATTAATAGGAAGAAGTTATAGTATTCATAATATTAATAATTGTTATTAATAATGGCCATCATTATTGAGACTTTTTTTGTTGTTTGCCCTAGGAAGGGGAAGGGGGACCTGTCAGAGCAGAGCCTGCTGGGCCCCAGCATCCCCAGAGGACGAATCTACCCTGAAGCAAGGGGCAGAAAAACAACTGGCTGCACCAGAGAAGGTGGGTGAAGAAAGTAAAAGAGCATTAAATACTAAAAGTTATCAATTACCTCTGAGCATGCAAAGTAACAAAGCAAGCCCAGTCAAACCAAGGTAAAATGGGCACCACTTCTCAGAAAAGTAGTATAAAAAGATGGCCACCTTCTTCGCAGCTGGTAATCATCATTATTTTTTGTATTTCATGCACAGGCTCTATTTACCCTCGTCAGTTGTTGCCATGTTGTGTCCTTAGTTGTATTTTGTGAGTGCCTAAAAGACCCTTTCAGTATGAGGGCACCAGCATGCAGAGCACTGTGTCATTACGTGCAGTCCCAGTGTCAGAGGGTTGAGATCTGCTCAATGGCAAGAGGCTATTATTTATTACACCCTTCCACGTGGTCATTTGTTTCCAACTTTTTAATACTCCATTTATGTGGCATAAATCCTCTTGGCTGATTCCAGTGACAGAGTTGCACTGAGCTCTCCCCTCCCCACCTTGTCTAATATTATGGAGTAAAACAGAAGTATCTTAATTAGAAAGGGTGTATATTATTAAAAGAAAGATCCAAATTATTCACCTTAAATATTATTAAGAAGCAGTATGTTTTAATCTCATCCACACACATCCAATTTTCCTTACTGTTACTACAAACATTACTTAGAATAAACATTTTAAAAAACTCAGCCACCATTTAAGTGGTTTAAATAGACATCTAAACCTGTAAAACAACAGCAATAACTAAAGGCTGCAAATTATATGTAGTTTATGGTGGAGGTAGTTTAGCATATCTAATCATGGTTCCAATTTTCTCCTAGAGTGTAAGAGTAGGAAGAATTATACATGGAAAAGAGGAGGAAGAAGAAAGAAAATGAAGATTTCCTAAGCCTGAAAACTTTTCAAAATCCTAACAGCAGGTAACCTGTCCAGTATATCGTACCTCATAAACTCGTGCCAGGTCTGTGGCTATGCTTCTGCCTTCTGTCCTTACATGTTTTGTTAGGATAAAACTCTGAATAAAGATATTGATAGCGCCCAGAAGAAATGTATAGTGTCTGGATGGTATCGGCATCTCCGAAGGGAAAGACCACCACCACGTGTGCCGAGGTAGCGGAGGAGTGCTGGAGTGCTCCCTGTCCTTGACTAACCCCTCTCTATGTAAATCATGATGGAGAAAGCAAAGCAAGATATTACTAGAGCACAAGTGTAACAATATTTCTGCTGTTTAGTTTCATCTTTGAGGAAATATATCCTTTCTGTCTCCCTGGAAGCCATTACAGACCTCGTCTTTTAAATGACCTTATTCAAAAGATAAAAAAAGGAATATTGAAATAAGAACATGGGGTAGGATCCCACTGACTGCAGACTCTTTTATTTTTTAGTCTTTTTTAAAAGGTAATGTTATACTTTCCGAATGTTTTTCACGTTCAGATTGTGAAAACTAATTCCTCAAGCCTCTTCGCCTTCCTGGGAAGCTGACAGGAGGTACAGAAACCATCCTGGGTGTCCAAGTCCTGATACTGATTTTGGGCACCATTTGGATCAAAAATAATCATCACAGCCTTTGAAACGGAAGCATAGATTTATATCATAATTCTAATAGTGGTGACTGGGATTGTAAATATGTGTGGTAAATCTCATGATCTGCAAATAGTTTAAGGCTTTTAGATACAGAAGTGCATTTTATGATGGGGAGCACACACAGAATATGTGGTGCTCACCGACGTCAATGGTCCCAAGGGTTCGTCATGAAGTCGTCTGAGTTTCTCTGTCTGAATATGGGAATAAATGCACGTTTGGCCACTTTTGTCTTCAAACCTGTTCTATCATTTACAGAGGAAAAACAGATTAAAACAATAGTAATTGTCAGGATCGATCCCCTCTTCAGTTTTAAAAATGGAAGTATAACAGACTTCTATCTTTCAGCACTTTTGTATTTTGCCATGACTTTTGGATAATAAATGTCAGTAGAGCAGTAAGATTATTAGATAATTCCCTTAGTAGCCTAAGCATCACTTCCAAGCATTCCCCCAAAATAGTCTTTAGAAATGTAGCATGTTTTCTTTTCAACTGGTATTTTTGTCCAAAATCAAGTAGTTTTTAAACAATTAATTATATTTCCCTCCTCATGCAGTAGGGATACATTGTTTCCTTGGCATTTTCTTTTTCATTGCTAAAGCAGAAATCCCTTCCTATTCCCCTCCTGCCCTTCAGCTGATGAATTTGTTGCCTCCTTACCTCTTTCCCTAAAAAGTCTTAATTGACTTTGTAGTCCAGCTTGGTCAAATTCTTTTTATCTATTCTCAATACTATTTTGTTTTAACCTTGGCTCTTCAAGCAATCTCTTGTGAAACTACAGAGACTGGGTGCTTCTGGCTGTCCTTTCCACCCAAAGGACTTCTGAACACAGATCACTTAGGTTTTCTGAACTTCAATGTATTTTGTGGGGCAAAAACCCAAACCCCCTTGTGTACTGAACTGTATTAGCTTGGCCACAAATTCCAAGTTGCTGTGTGCTTATCCTCTTAGAGACATAATTCACGTAAATTATATCTATGTATTGGAAATGCTCTACAAATACGGAGCTCTGCAGACAATGTCCTTGTGAATTCTTATCCGTTGTCCCCACCTGTCCCAATGAAACACAAAGCATACAGCCATTTTCTTTCTTTTCTCCTCTCTGCCTTCCCCATACTTTTTCCCCCGAACCACTCTCCCCATATTTGCTCGCAGAGTTACTCCGCTGTGCTGCTCCTCATCAAACAGTAATTTCCTAGAACTATTAATACTTGTGACAAATGACACCATTCACAGACTCACTCCCGCCGGGCTTTGGCACTGTGCTTAGCCAACGCAGAGGAAATACATAGGAGAAGAAATGTTTAAAGGAGGGAGAAAAGGCGTTTCTCCACTCTAGTTCAGGACACATGGATAGACTGCTGAATCTTAACAATCTGAAATCACACATTAAAATGTCTCAGTATTAAAATGAGAATAAAGAAGAAAAGTCTGTAAAACATTCCTGTGCGCTTGTGGCACTTCCAGGAATATTTGGGAATCACCTGGAAGTACAACATTAAAACTGCTTCTTTTCCCCAACAAGCTTGGAAGAAAATAGATATTCCAGAGTCCTAGTTAAGGATCTCAGCAGTTGGCATCAAAACATGAACTGCAGAGCGAAAATTTGAGGATTTGGGGATTGGTAGGAAATCAACAATTTGATCCCCAAGCCACAGAAAAGAGAAAAAAAGCATCAGCAAAGGAAGTTTCCTCCACTGTTCTGACAATAAAAAATAAACACTGTATTGGCAGGAAAAATAACTTAAAAACCCCATATATTTGATTCAAAAAACTCTCTAGGGTTCAGTAATTACTTTCTACCTTTTATAAATACTCTGATTTGGTCATCTAGAAAAAAAATCTGGCTCTGTTCTACATACTTCATCAAATCTTGTATAACTTCTACTTTTCCTTGCATTTTAATGCTGACCTGCTTTTAAAAGCAAATGGTATTTCTTCAAACTCAATAGCTTATGTCTATCTGTGGTGACACCTGAGCTCCTTATCAAAACGGTAATTTGGAGATATAAAAAATGTTGAACTTTCCCTATATTACTCTTCCAGCGGGCTCCCAAGAAGGGGTTGTGCTGTTCTTTGACTAGATCAATAGATGCAGCGTCAAACAACTGCATTACTAGCAAAGGGGTTTCTCACCAAATTTTTGGGGGGAGCTTCAACAGTGTGAAGTGCTGCTCTTGGATCTGCTGGATTTTGTCTGGGGCTTTTTGGGGCTATGGCCTGTGAACGGGCAGTCCCTGAAGTCTGAATGGCATCAGAGGAAAATACGGTCTTGGCCCAAACCCCTGTGTTTTCCTTTCACAGGCAGCCAGTCCGAAGACCAAGGAGTCTCCAATGGTCCCTGTGCACAGGGGCCCAGTCTCCCGAAACGGGGTGTCTCCAAAAGACCGGCATTTCACACCTTAAGGTGGCCTTCGTTTGCTTGGTGGGTTGTGCTTGAGCACAATGTTAATTGCATTCTTGATTAGATTAGTTTGAAAAGCACCTTTAGTTTTGTTTGAAAACAACTTTCAGCGAGCCATTGCAGTTCCTCTCCTTAGCTTGCAGGCATTGATTTGCAAAGGCAAACCGACAAAAGGACTATACAGCTGTCATTTGAACACTTTTAGTCCATTATCAAATAAACAGACAACATTTCACTGGGGAAAAAACAGTATCTTCAGCACTTTCAGGAAATAACATTTCCGTATTTATGCATTAAGACTTCAAAATTCAGCATAAAACTTTTTTTAAAAAAATTACGATGTAAGAACACATTTTATTCTGAATCAATGTATCCTGAGGAACATGGGTGAAAAGGTTTACACAATGTAAGAGCTGTTTGAAAAAATTATTTAGTAACAAACTGGCTCTTGGCCTATAACAGTATATAATGTAATTTCTGATAATGCAGCTTCAAGCTTTCCCTGAACAGACTATACAACCTTAATTTTTAATACACTGTCCAGAAACCACAACTATTACTATGCAAACCATTCCTCTAGCAAAATGCATGGGTGTGTATTATACTTCAGAAAAAATAGCTGAGTAAACTCTTTCTGGATTTTCACTATATGCTATGTATTGATCTAAAATATTCAGGCAGCATTTGCTCTTTGCGAGTGGGAAGGAAAGCAGCCCTGGGTCTTCACAGAATAGACAAGAAGATGCTTTGGTGCACATGAACATACGCACAAATTTCAAATTCTTCCAAAATTTAAAAAAAAAAATCCAACCACAAATCAGCCTCCTACTCAGCAGCAGAGAAGGTATTCCAAAGGATTTCTATCTACTCTTTCCCTATTGGTATTTAAAATTTTAATCAAGTGGTAATTAAAGGCCAACAAACAGCTTTTCCATACTTAATTTTAAATTATAGCTAATACCATACACTAAAGGGATAACAACACACTGCCGTATATGCTGAAGGTAGGAGGAATTGCACCATTCTTTTGTGTAAAATACTAAAAAGCACATCTGCTGAGCAACCAATCTTAAATTACTATTTCTGATTGCAAGAAAGCTTCAGATTAGCAATGTTGTTTTGACTTTTTCACACTGTTTAAGAAAAACAGAAAGCAATACTTTTTCGACAGAATGCTTTTTTCTCAGAGCTCTGTGTTACCTAGATGCCATTAGATATCTGTGACATTACATAAATGAGTGGTGTCCACTTTGTTTTTCTAAACTTGTTAGCCTTCAGAACAAAACCAGTTTATTAACATAAAATCTGTTTTTCCCATCCTGGACTTTGTTACTTTAGCACTTGAGCAGGCCAAGAAAAGATAAAAAGGGAAAGGAAATAGGAGAAAGAAGAAAGAAACAATACTTAAATATTTATCAGCCATTTTTCTTATATGTTTTTCAAGATGTATGAAAATAATCCGTACAGATTCCTCAGCTCAATTACTTACAAATAACTTATCTGCAGAATCAAGTAAATCTGTCAGTTGTGCAAGTTTATTTTTCCATGTGCTATCTCGAGATAAGCAGGTCTGTAATATTAGATTTCCACTGACATAATTGTGCATGAATTCTGATCTGATTTAGTATTCCATGGTGCAAAAGGTGACACATTTTCTTTAATATAGCCCATTAGAAAAGGAAAGGAATTGCCAGTGTATGAAATCCGAGGAGTTTGATTGAAAGACTCTGGGACTTTGGGGTCAGCTCAGTGGAAAAGTAACTTGCTCAACTACCCCAGGCACTAAGCACTGTGACAAGCAAACCTAATACCCAGTGTAGTTACTCAGTTAGACAATCAATAAAAACACTGCATTATCAGACTGCTACAGCTGTATGTTAACCTATCGTATTACCTCATCTGCTCCCAAACCAGCCAAACATGCATTTGCTGATCATGCAGATAACACAGATACCACCCCAGTCCTTAAGTCACATTTAATACTAAGACAGAGTGCTAAAACAACCGTTTATTGCTTTTCCATACGCCATAAATTCTAATTTTCCAGTCTATCTAAATTGTACACCGAAGGCTACATTCAAAGCACTACTGAGATGGCGAAGCCAACCGCTCCAAAATTAACGTCTGTGAGATTTAAGGTAAGCTCTGCACTTCCCTCCACGGATGCTCAATTCACGCCTGTTCCCCCAGCCCTCCTCCACCCGGGACTTTGTGGCCTCTCCCTGCCTTCTCGTCTTCTCCTGCCGTAGATTTCGGCATCCTTCCCCACATCCCTGCCTGCCCAACGCCCGGCCACCCCTGCTTCCTATGTTGTCTCTACATTTTTTTTTTCTTTATGTCTGCATCTCTTTCTGCCTGTTCCAGCTCTTGCTCCCGCAGGCTCCTCGACTGAGAGCTGCTCCCACAAGGCTCATGGGTGGGCATCTGTACCCTTGGTGTGTGTGACTCAACAGAAAAGTCAGTAAATCCACAGAAAATCCGTTGCCCCCCCCAGCATGTGGTTCCAGTGCTTGACCTCTCATGAGTCCACACCAAGCAGGAGCAGCCGTGGCAGGTCCTTGCCCCACTTGAAGGATGCTCTGCGAGGATACAGGTGGGAAGTCACAAATCGGCTACTTGGCTTCAGCAAATTTCTGCTGAAGGTTGGCAGACTGCTGCCTCTTCCCCCACCCCGTCCAGACCTCCCACCAAGCTGCACAAACTGTCCAAAAAGAGATAGAGTTTCACAGGAATTAGGAAAGCCTCATCCTTCACATAGCAGTCACCTGTCTCTGTGGTTATTTTCAAGTCTCTGCTAGCAGGAGGGTAGATATCAACAAAAATATATACTTTTTCCACACTGAAAACCAATATATTCTTCCCTGCACTTATGCTTTAAAATCTACAGAATTGTTTTTATGGAAAGTTCCCGTGATTAAAGAATCATCTCTAAGGCTGGATTGTGAGTACTGGAAAATAAGCACATTTCATACGTGGTGCACACCTGATACCCATAGACACCAAAACCAAGAAGCTACAAAAACGAAGCAGCAAAGGGCTGCTTTAACCTCTGTCCCAACAGAAAGTGGGAAGAGACAGTGCAGGCCAGCAAAGGGCTGCTTTAACCTCTATTCCAACAGAAAGTGGGAAGAGACAGTGCAGGATGGAGGACTGGGCAAAGCTTTTTTCGGCAGAGATGACGTCGTCTGATCTATCAGTGTTCTAATGCAATTTTTTTTTCCCCAAAAGGCATGTATACTCCTGGGCAGTGGATGGGAAGATGCCTGGTAACAAAACTCCTGTTGGAAAGTCTCTAGGCATCTACAGATACCTGCTAGTTAGGAGCTGAATGTCCACGAACTTCTGCTGGGATGGGTGGAACCAGTTGCCTTTTCTGAATGGAAGTGTATTTAAAGCTTTCTGAAGCAGATGATCACAGTACTTCATTCAGAGGACAAACTGCCCTGGTAAACTGCCACACCTTCGGAGCTTTTCTAGTAGTTATCAGTAAATGCATAAAATTCATATCTACGAAACGAAAAGGAAGTAGAATGAAGCTAGTTATATGCACTATTTGTCCACAAGCTTTATTTATGCCAAATTTACCTCTTCATCTGCCAGCAGATGAAACCTGAGTAGCGGTGGACTCTGCTCTCTATCACGCCGTGTTGTGTCCTTGTGGATGCTGCTGTACAATGCCAACTTTGTAATTCCATACCACACTCCTCTAGGAGGAGCTTTGCACTTAAATTCTTTGAGGCGGGGGTGCCTCCTTCATTTTCTCAGGATTGTATTTTGCCTGGATGATCTGATCACTTCATCATTGATCCACACATCAACATTAAGTAAACAATACAAAATCTTCTACTGACACACAGATACTTCAAACTGCACAAAAAATATATGCATATTGTTTGCAAAAACTTGCAATTTATTTTCCCATATTCCTATATCTTGCTCCATAAAGCACAGCAATGCCTGATCAACTGTCCTGGCAAATTTTTGTAGTCGAGATTGCAATTTTTCTTACAGGCATTTCAGGGAAGTCAAAGGCACACACCTAGCTTAAAAGGTAGATTTTCAGTTGTGCTGTGCTGCAAGCCTCAGCATCAAACCTCAGCTGAAACTCCAGACCACGACATGCCATCCATTCTGCAGAGAGCCACGTTGCTGGGCATCATCATCTCCCACGGCATCATGTCTGCTGGTCCTTCATTCTCATTCACGTATGCTGTCAGCCACATGTCTGCCACCAGGGACCAGGTCCATGCAGCACTCATCCTCATGCTAGCACATCTCAACCATCACTTTTCTTCTACCAAGCTCCCAAAGTTGCCTCTTACCCATTACCACCTCTGCTTTCTGTGGGACTTAGATGAAGATTCGTTCTGTATTATAGGCTCTACACTTTGCTGTAGAACAAGTTCAAAAGGCATCTCTCTAAAACAGGTGTTTGGGGCTGTTCTTTGGAAGGCTAAAATGGGGAGCTATGAATAAACCTGAAGAAACGCTCAAGTGGCTGGCAAATACTCATGTATCAGTGACCACATGGCTTGCTTAGAGTCTCAAGTGGCTCATGGCAGTGGCTTAAAAGAACCCAGATCTCATGATTCTGTGTGAAACTACACTGAAAAATTCTGTTAGAGAATGAGGAATGGTCCCTTCTCACCACTTTTGAAGCCACATAACAAATGGATGCCTTTGGAGCTAAGGAGTAAACCAACCTGCACACGTAGGAAGGTTTCAAAGAGAACCCAGCGGTAAAAGCTTTTGGTCGTTTCCTTCAACACTCATCATTTCTCTCCCCTGAGTCACAGAGAAGACCATACAGACATTTTTACTACACCCCATTTTAGAAAGTTACTTTCTGAGGAGCTAGGTGAAAACAAACCTTTGCTTGGTCTCAAAGAATTTCAATCTGGTTAGTTATATTAAGAAATAATATTAAGGGTAGAGGAAAAATGTAGGGCAAAATTATGTCACATTCTGAAACAGCTAACATAATTAAGACATATTCTTCATTTGATTTAATAATTTATTGAATTATACTTGGATTACTTAATAAATGAGGAACATTACCCACACAGTATTAGTCACAGGTGAAAAAAAACACGTACATGGATGAGTGTAATTCATTCAACAGTTTATAGACCCACGGTCCCCCAGGGACTATGTCACACACACACCTCCTCGAGTGCCAAACTTCAGATATAAATCTCAGATTCTGATCTCACTAATACTTATTTTACTCCACTAATTTTGATAGTACTTCAGGACTGCACCGGGATAAAGGAGCCGGATCTCTAACTAAACTTCTCAGAAGGCTGTCCAAGTTACTTGTTTTCAAAGGTGCACACTTTGATCGTGAAGCCCATCGATGCCCTAGTACAGGGCAGGATGAAAACTGCTCTTTGTGGAAGCTCCTGTGCAAAGGCTCCACAGGATCCAAGGTACATCCAGGCAAAAGTAACTCCACGGCTGTGACTTTGGGGTGACCCAATGATCAGAAGCAGCATCAGCTGATATTCCAGTGTATGGGTTGAAGCAGCCTACACCATCATCCCTCCTATTATGTACAATTTTGATAAAAACCACACGCCTCTTATCACCATCTCATTATGAATAACTAAACTGAGCTGAAACCAAACTGCACTGAGAAGTTTGACTTCTGCAGCTATGTGCTCTAGATTGACCTGTTGTAGGTTTGTTTGATAAATACACATAGTCTAGCTAAGCTTTTAGGGGACAGCAGTTTCATATGCAGCTACTGTTTTCACTGGAAGCTGTTAGTTTTTTATTTACAGTTAATATTTAGGCACTATGTTCATGTACTGAGCTGAAACCAAACTGCACTGAGAAGTTTGACTTCTGCAGCTATGTGCTCTAGATTGACCTGTTGTAGGTTTGTTTGATAAATACACATAGTCTAGCTAAGCTTTTAGGGGACAGCAGTTTCATATGCAGCTACTGTTTTCACTGGAAGCTGTTAGTTTTTTATTTACAGTTAATATTTAGGCACTATGTTCATGTAGAATTTAATGGTGGAATCAAACCATAGGTGAACCTATGGATTTATTCGTTCTGGAATTTTCTCCTCACTCCACTCACTCCCTATTTCTTTATTGTTTTTCCACCATTTATTTAATAAGAAATAACTGCCACTACAATAGATTACCATCTTCTCTTTTATAGAATATAATAATATAGGCCACATTGGAGTTATCCTTCCTCCTCCTCATGATCTACTCATGGTAAAAATGCAGGGCATGCTTCTGAGACAGGTAACGAACGTGCCTTGGCTCGAAAACAAAGTTGGAACCTCTCAGCAGGAATGATTAAAAGCTTTAAAATATATTTTAATTTGACTCAACTATCTCTTATTATAAAAGCTTCTAGTTATCTCGAAACATAGTAACATTGACTGAGAACTGCAAAGAGTATTTCAAAGAACGAAAGCCTAGAGAGACAGTAGCCAAAGGTACAAATGATTTGCATATTTTGTACTAATAAAATACTGTTACTGTGAATAAAAAGTAAAATAAAATAGTTCTCGTACCATGCATCTTCCTCCACTTAAATCTGCAATAGTAGCATTGCTCACTGGCCTGATTCTGTGGCATGCTGAGGGCTTCCCACAAAATGTTGAGCTGAAATTATGTGTGATTATCTGAAATCTTATCTGGAGCTTGTTCAAAGAAAAAAGCTATGTGAAAAGCATACCTGAACTTTTTAAATGACAAACTAAAATCTTACATACATAGATTATGCATATTGACCGCTACATTATTATAACATAACTGTGTAAAAATCCTTTTGATAGCTTGTTGATAACTTGACTTCATGTAATTTAACTGACCCTTATTTGCTAAGATACTGTGTAAGCCAGTGTTTGGAAGGGAGCCAAAAAAAAAAGAGAGAGAGGAGAGAGAGAAATCAGATTAAACTGTAAATCTGTGGTTGGCACAGGTTTAGCAAGCGGTACGGAGCATATGGAATGCAGAATCCAGTGCTATTTCTTGGAAAAACTAGTATTAAACTAAGGACAAATGCCTGAGCCAAACAAACTACAACATCTTTTTCAGCTCTTAAATACACAATATGACAAAGAAACAAAATTAAAAGTGTTCCACTGCTAAGCACCACTTTGTAACTGATATAACAAGAAGTATACTTGCCATTTTAGTTTATTAGTCATATTGCAACTGAAGATGAAAGTTAATATTCTCCAGTAAAAAAAAAAAATCCTATGACCTTAAATTGACAGTCCCGTCTACCTTAATTGCAGCAGAGGGTGAAAAAAAAGTTACTGAAATCCAGAACGTTAGAATGAGACTAAGTAATACGGTAAGTGCAAATCTACCTTGTCAAACTCCTCTCAGAACTATTAAACAAAACCCTTATTAATGTATTAATAAAATTCATTACTTTAACTAATTACGTATATTTGAGCATTCACCATCCTCAGTTTATTACTTCTGTAACTCTGCAATTTAGGGATGTCGAGCAACGTCCCTCCACCGCGCATCCCGTAACCTACATCGCTGCATGCCCACACGGACCTCATCAAGTAGCCAAAGAGTTGCCCTTTCACTGTGAGCAAGTGACTAATATCTAAGCTGGCTCTAAAGAAAGACACTTTTCATAATCGCCCAACAATCTGCTAAGTGAAAACATATGGATAGGCTTAGGTAAAGCCTGCCAGGGGTCTTTACTGAATGGAAAACAGGTGCTCCAGTTCTGTGCCATGTAATACCCCATTTACCGTTAAGTCCAAAGGTTACAGGACTAATAGCTGCCTTGTGGTAATCAGGGAAAGCAAAGACACTGGCCATGGTCAAACATCTGGGACATATTTTACATACTTGCAACATATGCTTCAGTTTCAATTAAAGTGAGGCTTTGGCACATTTATTAATCTTTTTACTTTTATCGCATAAGAAGACCCATTTACCTGACTTTTCTATTATACCGTATGAAAAAACAGAGAGATAATAAAAGCCAGAGGCCACTACCAGCTGGTGTTACAAAATGTGCATTTGTTTTCTCAGAAAACTTCATTTTGCACATAGCTTTACGAAAATACATATATGAATTAAAATAATACAAAACTGCATCCTTCCTTTTTGACAAAAAGATGTAAGAGGAACACCAGTAGCTAACAGAGTATGTCTAGTGCACCAGAAAGGAAAAAACACCCTACCAGCTTCTAACGACAAACAACTCAGTCCTAACTATGCGCTTACGTTTTACAGTTTAGCCCAGTGCAAAATAATGCCCATTGCGAAGAGTACTGAATATACGTGGTAGTCCATACATGATTATTTTAAGAAGTGTAATTTTGTTTTCCATTCAAACAGCATATTCAATCACGAGAACTCAAGATGTCTGCAATAATAAAGACAGGTTTGAATTTATAAAAATTGACCTAAACACCTTCTGTATAGAAACACGGCTCTTAAATAGTCAATAAAAGGGCTCACCGAATGCACTCAGTAATGTCAGTACTCACTTTTATTCAACCTTGGTAACTAGATCTAGAAAAATGTTTGAACTCTGGTGCCAATTTGAGAAAGCTGAATATTAGATCACAACATTGAAACCTAGCGTGATATTTCTAATGGTGTACGTTTTGTCTGGCATCTGTTAATCGCCAGAGAATTGGGGGGTGGGGGGACTGACCCCTGCCCTCATCTTCCCTTTTAAAGGAGTTTGTTTAGCAATTTCCAAACCCACTAAGCGGTAACTACATAGGCTGGCTTAAACTACAAGCAGTCAAGCACTATTCTTTGTGAACTAATCACAGTTATTAAAATATCCAGGAATATACACACTACTGGGATGATACTTTTGCACCAGCTATAATAATAAAGGAGGAAGAAACGGGAGAAAATGGCTTTAAATGGGTGGCAGATCAGTGTTTATCAGAAGAGAAATGATGATTCAAAGCCAGCATGTTGAGTTAAAATACAAGCTCTCCACAGCTACATGACTGACCTTTGCAATAAATCATATATTTTATTGCCAGAAGTGTATGCTCATATCATTTAGTGTTAAAAACCATCACATACGTGTTTTGTAAAAGAAGGTTTTGTTACTACAGTGTTTGCCAATTCTGAAATGATGTAGCTAACGATTTAAGTGATGTATAGAAGAATTTCACATAATAACTTTCTGTCAATTGTAAAATGTTTGAGCTGGCAGTGGAATGAGGAAAATACTCTTTTTTTTATCATCTCTCAGATCTTAGGTGTTAGCTAACAGAAAAATAATCATTCAGGAGATTAACTAATCACGGTGAATTTTCTGACATTTCAAATGCTGCTGCCAGCATATGAATTCTTACAGCGGTATATAACTGTACATCTCAACTAGAAACAAAGGTCAAGGGCATAAATTAAGATACACTGTTTTTCTCCTCTCGAAAAAAAAATTCATTGCTTTACTACAACAGAAGTGGCGGAACGTCTGTGAAGGTCAAAATCGTCTGTATTTTAATTCAGAGTTCTTGTAAAAGCATCTGTTTTTCCCCTTTTCTCTTCTTCCACAAATATCACCTTCCTGGTATGAAAATACCAGCAACAACGGGGCTGTCTTCACTGCAGTCGTCTCACCAGAAAGCTGTCCTGCCAGCGCTAGCCATTGCTTCAGTGGTGCAAGGTCATTCTAATTTCTTTTCTCTGGTTTTTCCCTCTCCCTGGGGGACAACCAATCCAAGCAGTCCCATAGCTTGGCTCAATAAGATGTGGAAATGAGCTGTTATTTACTGTGGTTGCAATCCTCAACCCAACCAGCAGCCTCCAAACTGAACCACGTTTGCTCAAATAGCTGACTGATCTGCAACAGTTTCCCGGCTTGCTGGGCGACAATGCCAACTTCAAATCAAGTGGACGTCTATGAGAATTGTGATTATTTAAATGTCATACAGAGTGCAAAACATTCCAGCCATTCTTTTACCAAGTAATTCTTCGAAAATTATAGATGTCAATATCCCATCTTTAACCAGTATGGAGTTGCTATTTCTACACCATTTTTCCCCTAAAGTGCAGCGCTATTTGTAATACTCAAGACAGGACAAATTTTTGTCCTTCAAAAACAGTTGTCACTGCAGTTATCTTCACAAGAGCTATCAAGTTCCAGACAGGCTGAATTATTTTTGTTCCTGGCAGAAAAAATATTTGACCCAGCTCTGGACCAAGAAAAAAAAAAAAAAGCAGGATTTATAGTCCTCTATCCCTTCCTGCAACACACTGTAGCATTGTTAGGGTGATAAACAGCTCTGTCCAATTTTCTGGACTAAAACACTTCAACTCCTTTTTTAACTGTCTGTAAAAACAGTGTCATGTCTAAATTCTCCCATCCCCAGATACCCAAGTGCTAGGAAAGATAATTACCTTGTCATCTCTGTCATCCTCTTCTTCCTCGTCCTCTAGCATGTCCTCCACTACCTGCAGACAGAAACAGTAGTAGTTGTCATGATTTAAAAAGGAAGAGTTTTGTTCTGTCAATTCTAAACCTTTTGTAGATGAAAACTTTATTAACATTTGAAATAAATGCACAGAAGGAAAATGTACAACAAGTTAAAAACACTTGATCGAGAGATTCAAATTTAGGAAAGTGTTATAGCTTTAATTGATCTATATTAGGGAATTATATACTGAAAACACTCCCTGTACAAAATGCTTGCTTGACAATTTAAGTATTTAAAAGGTAGTTCAAAATTCAATGTACGATTGTTTTAACTAAAGGAATCCTTTTATAGCTCCACTGGTGCCTATGCAGCACACACAAATGCTTGCTTTAAATTTACTGTTACCTACAGAAACGTGCAACATTTTTAATAGAATTTACAGCATTCACCAAGAGATTTTTGAAGAATACAAAGCTGGGAATAAATTCATACTAGCTTACCTGCTTACGATCTACAACAATGATATATACCATATGCTCTATCAGCATTACGTTTCTTAATAGTGATTTTATACAATCTGTGCATCTAACTTTCTACGCATTCGTTGCTAGCTGCAGTTGTCACATGTCTGCATCTATGTATTTTTCCATTTAAACAGTCTTTTCAGTCTAACACTATGAAATATGCACAGACATTCAATTCATTCCCCAAATATTAATAATTATCAATCACAGCATGAGCATGAAGTAAACCACTATTACATCTAGTTTACAGAGAGATTAAATGACTTTCTGAAGATGGTCAGTGGCAGATTCAGACTTAAAACTCACAAATCCCTCTATCATAACGCTGTGATCAAGTATTCAGCCTACCCTACGGGAAAGATTCTCTGTTGGTGGAGTTGAAATAAAGTTGCACCTCCCTATAACCGAAAATAATGTGGCTCTTTACATCATTATTTATATGTAAATACTTATTAGGATGTAAGAACATCCATAATGAAGGTCAGCAAAGATCCACCTAGCTCAGTGTCATATTACGGGTGCAAAAAGTGTATACTATGTATTATAAAATACGCATAAAAAGGACAAGGGAAGGAAAAACTCATTGGTATGAAACATTAATACTTAGGTCTATTTTACAGACTTGCCACCAATGAAAACGGTAGTTTACTTTGTTATATAGGAGAAGCTACGAACAGTTTTAGTTTACTTGTCTTTTAAGACAACATATTAAAATTATAACTTCATAATCACCCCCGCAAACACAGCTGCAAGGACATTCTCAAGTCCAAATCCATGTCCAAGAACTAACTAAACACTATCCAAGAGCCAAATTCAGGAAAGAGAAGAACTTAAAAAAGAAAAGTGTGTGTATCAGCTGCCTTTCTCTGAGTTAGCTCAACCATCAAGAAAATCCCAGTTAATCGTGTTACATGGGCCCATGCAAAATGTCAACAACACATAGATCGATTTAATATGCACAGAGCACTCTGCATAGATGCAAGTCAACTGCACAGTTCAAAACACTTCCAATTTCAGCTGTTCATCCTTGTTTGAACCCAGTCCCAAAACACCTCTAACAACGAGCCTGGGCCTTTGGAGGGGAAATTGGGCCTCCAATTCTGTCTTCTGGCTACTCTGTCCTGCAGCTTAGAATCAAAAGAAAGACTAAAACCACAACAAAACAGTAAAGAGTGAGCACGTCCAAAAGCCCAAGGAAGAAGCATGACCCAAGCAACTGAGGAACAATTGCTCTTGAATTCTTGCCTGCCCAGAAGAACAATTTTATCAGGAGGAGCCTGACTGACCGAATCTTCTGCAGCCTCTGACCTGATGCCAGCCAGGCAGATGTATTTGTGAATCCCCTCAGGCTGAAGAAGGAATCAAGGCTGGGCTCTAGCCACTATCCATGAAGAAGAAGAAGCCTCCCTCACCAGTTTCTCCTCTGTTTCCCATTTAGGCCATCTCTGCTCCACTTCTTAAGAAAAGGGGATCGGAGACAGTGCCCAGAGAGTTTGGGATGGTCAAACCTCTCAGCACTGAGAGAGGGAAATGTTGAGAGCATGTTGTCAAAATGCTTGTCAGCTCCTGCTTAGCTCAGTATGCCACTTTACACATCCCATTTGGAGCTGTCTGAGAGGTCCTATCTTCATGGACCTCTCTGTGGAAGCAAAGGCATCTTCAGTTTCCCGTGCACCTGCATCACCTCCTTCTTCCCCTCCTCCCCTGGTAGCTCACTGTCATGTTCCAAGTCTTTGGGGAGCAGAGCTGCAAACTGCATCACTGGACTGATCGAGTTCTTAAAAAAACCCCCCACCCTAAAACTTTTAATGCGGATGGTTGCAGTGACCCAGTTTACAGAGCAGCTCCAGAAATGCTGGCATCAGCTCTACCGACGAAATGGTGAACTGAGAAGAGAGGATGACAACAAGCTGTTAAGAGCTGCAGTGAGATGGAAACCCTCTTAAATCAGTTTTGCCACACACAAAAAAGTCTGTAATTACATCATTAGGTGACTAAAGCCCAAGGTATAAACCTGAATCTGTTGACTCAGATACTGCCTACGCCTGGAGCTGACTAAACTCACTAGGTCTCTTACTTTTCAACATTAATATTCCCCAGACACTTAAAGATCTCTTTTATGTACATCCAGAAATTCCTTGTCTTGACAGGATTGAACAGCAGAATGCCTATCTCACATTAGCGCTAAAGTTAGCATGGAGACAATTAGTTGAATTGGAAACCTCTAAAATTGTTGCAAAAGATGGCACCTCACTGAAATCACTTGCATGACAATACCCATTCTAAATTATCCAGATAATAATATTTCAAACTCACATTTTTTTTTCTTCCCCATCTAAAGATCTCAAACTACTTTACAAGCTTCTATAGAGTGGCAAAATGTTAACTTGTTCAAAGGACATAAAAAGTCCTTCGAAATCACTTGAAGCCCAGGACTGAGCCCAGATTTCCAGCTCCTCCATTCCATTTTTTAATTCAAAAGCCACTGCCAGTCTAGGCTCTTGTTCTAGGTTAGTCATATCATCAATTACATCATTGAGCTTTAGAGTATTGAATTGTCTGGAAAGGAAAACAGAATTAAACTATTGTAGCAAAATAAAATGTAGTAAAAGTGTTCCTACGGCCAAGGTGCATAAATGATTCTTTAAAGTATATGAAACTTAGCCCATGCTTTCACTTGTCTTGGAATTCAAAAGGAAGCGTTAAAAGAAAAAAAACAAACATGAACATTCAGACAATACGGACACAATAATACAATTTATTAAACCACAAGTGCTTTCAGAAGTTTGACACAAATTAAAACAAGGAAAGTAGATTCTTCATAATCTTATGATATATGAAGAACAGGTATGCTGAAGCCTTGCAAAAGCTGTATACTGAAGTACAATCTATTTCTGCAGAACAAAGCAAGGCTGTTCAAGAGAGGTACAGTGAATCTGAGCAACAGATTTCAGTTTAACATTGTCGTAAGAATACTATAGGGAAAAAATGCACAATGGAGTTTTTTCTCCCTTGATTCTGCCTCATTGCTATTCAAATAAAGTGCACATGTGCTGCTTTGGTTTGAAGGAACACAGTAGTTATTCGGATCTCTATGTCAAGCATTGTACCTGGGGGAGGTACGATGTGGGGAGGGAGGAGACAGGGAAGGAGGTAGAGAGAGAGGGAGGACAGGAAAAAGCATATGAAGATAAAATGAAACATTAGAGTTATTTTATTAAAAGTTCTATGGCAAAAATCTTAGATTGCCCCTAGAATACTCTCTCTAAATTATGCCTTCCGATACCTTGCTTGAAATCAAGTAGTATTAATCAAACAAAGGAAGGGCACTGGGGAAATCAGAAAGATCTAATGCAAGCAGTTAAAAGTGACATGACCTTCTGTAATGTCACTTGTCACAGACTTATATGCCGCATACTGGTAGAAGGTCTTGAAAGAACCTGTTTCTTGGTACTGTCCCTTGAATGTAATACTAATACAGATGACATTTTAAAAAACACACGGCCTCAAATACGGCATGTCAGCTACTTCACAGCCAAAGAGTAAGCAGATTATGTTTAAATGTTGCAAAGTAAGATCCTTCCTGTGCAAAATAGCCCTATTAAAAGCTTATCAATCATAAGGAGCATGCAGTGTAATTCCTACGTACTGCCATTGTTCCTGATCCATTCCCACCCCCTTTGAGGAACTCCGTCCATAAATACCGTACGATTCACAACCCGAAGGAGATGGGAGGAGCGTCTGTTCTGTCGCAGCAGCAGCGGTGCGCAGCTACGTTACACCGGGTCACCAGAAGAAGCAAAACCGCCTCGTTTGCATGCTGAAGAAAACCCCAGTGTTTGTGGGCTAGAACGCAGTCTTCTGAGGAAGCTGACAATTAAACACGACTTGCGTTTATTCTAAAGATGATCTATTGACTAACAAACAGGATAGGATTTCTGAGAAACGAATTCATCTTGACTTCTAACCTCAACCCCTGCAAAGTATGGTTGGATTCTAGTTATTTACAAGCAGGTTGAATCAAAATCCCACGAGAGAACTTTAAAATACCTCCTGGATCTAAAGACTCTGTGGAAAAATGACACATTGAAACTTAACACCACTTTTAATGAAAGGTCCTTCTCTCTTGGCATCAGCCTGCCGTTTCTCATACAAAATGTGCAAACTGCAAGTCACTCCATGAATTGTCTTCTGTTCTAATTTCTTTGGCTGATCCAACAGAAACACCTGCACAGAAGATACTTTGACGTCTTTACCTGTTAAAAATACCAGATATCTGCTCTGCACTAATACGCAAAATACAGAAAAAATAAAAGGAGAGGCACTACTAGATTGCAGATAACCCTGATGACTGTTACCTTAATATTCTTCTTTAATGTGAAGCAACGCCCCCCGCCTGCCATTAGCACTTCTCTAGATTTGCTTATATCTTACTTGATGTAGTTCTTCAAACATAGGGGGTTTCAAATGAAAAACAAAAGAAAACACTTTTTACGCTGTATCACATGTCACGGTGTCAAAATATCTGCAGACATTTGTATTTTCACATAAAGGTATTCATAAGACAAAATAAAAGAGAGAATGAGATTTGGTTCCGAATTAAACACATTTTAGATGTGCAATGAATGTGATCAGAATTGTACTGCTCAGCACTGTTTGGATTTCATGTTAATTCGTACTGTCCTAAGATAAACTCTACCGTATGTTTGTGAGTCACTCAATTCAGTGTTTATGTGTAAATGTAATACAAAATTGTGCAGTGTGTATGGATTAAGAAGGATGCATAAAACCACCTGGGCTCCCTCAGGTCATTTCCAAGTACTTCAAGTTGAAGCGAAGACGTCCATTGTCAATAAGCCCGCTATAGCAGCAGTTTTGTGCTCATTTTCACAACATGACGTCTGCTTCTTTCATGGAATTGTCGAGGAGAAACTTTACAGGAGATACAGCTTAATTAAAATGTCCACCTTTTTTAATGCCACGTTTATAAGGAAAATAAAAATCAAATTAACAGATTCTGATTTAATAGCGTAGTATATCTGGAATACAACTGATCCTGATTTATACTATTAATGTTTTGACCTTGGGGTATTTCATCTGCAGTAATCATCAAGATAACTGAACCACTAGATGTAATAATAATTAGTGTGATAAGCTTGCCAGTAAGGTTGAATATATTGCAGTACAGAAGACAGCAGACTAAAAAGAAAAGCATTAGTACTTTACTGCTAAAATACTTCCTGATTTTTACAGAGACACTCAAATACAATTATTTCTTCTTACAGAATGCATTTTGTTAGCTTATTCTGGGAAGTGCTCATGTTGTAATTTAGTCTGATTCTTAATAGGAAATGAGACTTTAATATGGCTATCAGATGCCTTTTGATGCATGCTACTGATTACATGTAGTTCTGTAATGTCAACAACAGAATTTTTATTTGCAGTGTAATAAATTTCTTGGCAACGTGCGTGGGCAGTAAATACAGTTTATTACACAAGAACATGTAACCTTTTTCCTGTTGTCAGCTTTATATGCCCTCAATATTCAGTTGCCAATGTAGTTAAGACTAAGTAATTTTTAACATAAAAATGGCACAAGTAGCAGGCCTTTTTCTCTGTATTTCTTTCAATATTTGGTTCTCATTTATTTTAGCTCTTTCTTCTATTTACACAATGCACTGTGAACTGAATATTAGGTGTTTATTTGAAGTATGTCTCCATCTAAAGGCTTCAACATGTACTGTACACTTGAAATGTCAGATGTCTCCTAGAATGCTTCATTTTTAGTTCAGCAGAACAAAAAAAAAAATTCTTTGCTTGGCTAAATATCAATGGCAAGTTTACTGTGCAGGACTATTAAAATTAACACCTTCACAAAATTTTGTGAGCTAGAATTCTCGGGCAAAACCTCACGATAAACTGTCTTATTAACAACACAATGGCTCAATATTGGTTTTCACTGTTATTATTACTTCTCTTCAAATAGTTTTCAGATTCTAGTAGGACCAGCTACGCTCCTCCTATAAAACAGCATTTATCCAAATAATTTTACGCTTGTGGGTGTGACACAGTCTATTACACTCAAATTTGGAGTTAACAAGCTTTTTGGTAGAAAAAAGCTGTGTTATGTGTTTTAGGTGACAATGTATGTAATACACATATTGCTGTAATTTCAGTTAAATTTTTATTTTTTTTCCAGGTATTGATACATTTTTGTAAATACATTAAAACTGCAGTGCAATCCCAAAGTCCTTAAAGTCTAGGCTGAATTAAAATGTGCTAAAGCAAAAGAAAACCAAACCAAAGATGAATAAAAATCTCACATAACTATGGAAATTTTTACTAGAAACTAAACTGGTGTTAGTTTATATAATATTGATTATTTATAATAGCCACTCCAACCTGTCAAGTGAATCTTGTTGCCATGTAAATCTTGATGCAAATGCAAAAAAAATCATTAAAACAGTCTCATAGAAAAAAGGCCTCTATGTGCAGTGAACTTCAATTTTATTTTAGATGCCCATAATATCGGAAGACTACATTTGAAAAAATGTGGCAAAATTTAAATTAAAAAATCAATTGGCTTATGATAGAAAAAAAATCCAAGATTTTAAATGCTGGGGATATCTAGGGTGGGGTTTTGGTTTTGGTGTTTTGTCTTCAGGTGACCAAAATCAGCCAAAATATTCCAATTCTGTAGTGCAGTTGGTTTTTGTAACTGCTACTGGGATGAGAACAGCCGCATGAAGTTTTAGCAAGGGGTTACTACATACTCCGATACTGTATGTAAACCTCTGACGCATGTATTATACTTGCAGCGCGGACAGTCTCTTTTAACTGCAGCCCAGATAGCCACTTGCAGTATTACATTCTATTATGCTGCAGGAGCGAAACGCTTTCTGCCCAACTTATATCTTTATATAGTGTAGTGTGTGACTGTTAAATTAGTGCATAATGCATTTAAAATATTTATAGTACCAACATTTAGTTAAATAACCTTTATGTAAGATTTATGTTGATTTGTTCATTTCTCATTTAATGGCAAATTATGAAGAGCATGTTTCATAAAGATAATTCTCCATTTAAATTCAGCAGGCCATTAAATATTAAAATTATGTTTCTGATGCAATCTAGAGCAAATTTGTCCAGCTTCAGCGATTATTTGCACTCATAAAAATTAGACTTGATTAATAAAATTTAAATGCTTGATTAAGCTGACATTTTCATGTTTCTTTTCTGATTTATTAAAAAAAAAAACCCTGTCCCGTGGTGGGGCACTATAGTGAATTTTTCCTCCCTGACTATATGGATAGTATAGAAAGAACAAACAGCCGCATGAAGACAGCAATGGTTCTCAGCAGACTATTTAATATTCAGGGGTGTGTTGCCGGTGGTCTTTGTGCTCTGATAGCACCCAGACTGAACGCACAAACAGACGATGACCTGTTTGCAAAAGCCTCTCTAATGTATTTTATTGATGATAACAAATGGAGAGCAAGTTTGCGATTCTGATTAATATGGCAAAAGTAAGGCAGGCTGCACGTTTTAAGAAAAGCTCGTGGACTTTGCTGCACCGTTCAGAGTGATGTGCTGATCGCCATCTGGCTCAAGTAGAAACACAATGAGAGTCACTTTCTATTTCAAGGTGCAGAGGAGAACATTAGTTGATGGTTAGTAAATACAAGGTAAAATAGTTTCTGCACAATGTTGAAAAAAATTCTATAAAACCAACCCTATTTTCCTTACTTCTAGAGGTGTCACAAATCCGACTAGTTTTACACACATACTGTTCTATGCCTAACTCTGTATTCGCCCACCAGCCCTGTGTTTCGGAGATTTTGTGGCTGGGGGGGGGGGGGGGGGACCGGGGGCAAAACTTCTCAGGAAAGTACAGTCAAAACGAAGTCAAGATGTAATTGCCAACCTGACAACGCCTTCGTATCATCTTGTGCAAATGACATATTCCAGACACTCTAGCTAGAATACAGGGAGAATGATGCTTATTTTTGCCATAAATCCATAGCAAGAATTTAGTCCTCAGATTAAACCCTTTGAAACCTTTCAAACTAAGAACTTTATGGACTCATGCTTCCACACTTTAAGCCCATAATGTCAAGAAACACCGAAAAACCAAGTTACTACCTTGTTTATTTGCTTGGTAACTCAGTTTTCAATTTGCAGGAGAACAGGTGGTTAGAGTCAGGCACTTTCCTGGTGGGGTTGATTTCTGTATTGAATGTACAGCAAAGAGGCACTCTCTGCCCCAAACAGGAGCAGCAACAAATTCACCAAATTCTTTGACAGGGACTGTTGCCTTGCCCCCAGAATAAAGTGATTCGGACTCTAAGCAGAAAAGCTCTTCTAGCTGCAAATGAGCTGGGGTTGCACAACCAACTTAAGCTTGTCAAGCTTACCATCCTTTCTTGAGGAAAGGAGGAATCCAATGAGTTGGACATATTTGTAAGCATCCTTCTTCCCATTCCCCCTTTTGTTTTTCTTTGTGTGGTAATTTCCAGAAGACACATAAAGACAAATAAAAAATCTGAGTACGCATACCAGATTGGAAGACTATATAAGAAGTACCCACAGAAACTGGTTAAAATCTCAAAGTGAAAGGTTGTCTTTAACAAAAGCTATTTTTCTTCTCTTCTCAAAACTTCATCCTAAACGTGTCCAGCTCTAACTTTTAATAGAAACATATACTCTAGAAACATAAGTCATCAAAGCCTATTTCGCAAAAAATCTCCAGTGAAATTAAAAGATGTATTGTGCCATTTTATATCACTCTTACAAGATTAATAATATGTGTATATACTCTATTATACAGATTCATAAGAATTTGTGTATGGCACATTAACTCCCAGCTGCTCACCATCATTTTCTATGCAATGACATGTGCAACTTGAAACTTCAAGAGGAAATTAGCTATTTAATATTTCCTTAAAGGCTCTAAGTATTAACTATAAATGCAGGATGTGAACTGAAGTGATTAAACCTCTTCTCCATAGGGGTGTATATAGCAGAAGAACATTCATAGGTAACTCCAGGCTTGTGCATTGTTCTTCTATTAAATTTTAAATTGCTTGGGAAAAAAACTAACAAATAATAGACCAAAAGGAGAGAAGGATTAGTATCTTCAGTCAGAGAGTCACAGAGTGGCAGAGTTTGGCAGGGACATCTTGAGATCAACCGCCCTACTCAAGCAGAGATCATCAAGTCCAACACCCCTACTCAAGCAGGGTCACCTCTGAGCCGGTTGCCCAGGAACACATCCAGTAAGGTCTTGAATATCTCCATGGATGGAGACTCCACATCCTCTCTGGGCAACGTGGTCCTGGGTGTGACCATACTCACAGTAAAAGTGCTTTCTTGTGTTCACATGAAATTTTGCGTATTTCGGTTTGTGCCCATTGACACTGTCCTGTCACTGGGCACCACTGGGAAGTACCTGTCTCTCTCTTCTTCGGCTCCCTTCAGGTATTTATACACATTGTCAAGATCCCCCCTGAGCCTCATCTTCTCCAGGTAGAGCAGTCCCAGCTTGCTCAGCCTCTCCTTGTGTGCCAGATGCTCTGATCCCTTCACTACCTTCCCTTTGCTGGGCTGAAGTGCAACTCTCCTTCCTTGCCTTCCCAGCCTGTACTGACTAAAGAGCCAGTATACATCCATTGCATGATGCTTGAGAGCAATCCCACCACGTTGCCATGATTATGCATGCATGTAGCTGCACGTGGACCTCTTAACTCCTGCTGGCTCCTATGTTGTGCACACTAATGTACAGGCACTTCAGGGAGAGACCCCCTGGCATGCTGGGTTCTCAGGAAGGGTGTGAGAGCTTCTTCCAGAGCAGCATTTCCTTATTTGCGTGCCTACGCCTGGGGTGGGCCCCCTCTGCCCTGTTTGGTTGGTTTTGAGGTCTCCTGTGTCCACTTCACCCTGCACCCTTTGCTTGCTAACTCAGACCACCATTTCCTCACTTGATTGTGGATCATCATCACCTCCCTCCCTAATAATTTCTAGTTTAATGCTCTCCTCATCAGGTTGGCCAGCCTTCTGGGAAAGAAGATTTTGCCCCACTTGGTAAGGCGGGTCTTGCTTCTTCCTAGCAGTCCTCAATCCTCAAGGAGGATCCCATGGTTGTAAAAACCAAGTTCCTGTTGTCAATAACAGCCGCGCAACTGGTTGTTCACCTGCCAGATCTGTCCACTCCTCTTCCAGGCCTTCTCCCTCAATGTCAGTATCAAGGAGAAGACCACCTGGGCTTCCTGTCTGCTACCTATTTAGTCAAGGAAGAACAGGAACTTGCAAGTGTCACCAGAGGAGATCCAATGTGCCTGTTACAGCAGTTAAGCGTTATTGCCCAACAGCTGAGAGACTGTCACAGTTTGTCCTAATTGTGGTAGTCAGGATGACGTACACAGGGGAAAAAAAAAACCTGATAACTATGCAAACCAAGTTTTATTCGCGATACGATGCATTCCCACCACACAATCAAATGTTTCATGTCAGGGAAGGGGACCAGAGCAGCTGGAGAGTGCGAAAATTTTTAATCACTTTGAGGGATTATCTGACCATTCCTTAAGTTAGGCAGCTCCAGCAGTCAGTCAGAACACAGCCTGAAGTAGAAAAGCAGGAAAAAAAAAAAAAAGATATTTTTTTCCCACTAACTGCATGCAGTTGTAATAACTGTGACTTTTGCTTAGAAACAGAAGTGAAAAAAAGACCCCAGACAGCAGTGCTGCTGTTTTCTCCAAGCTATAAGGTGAGGGGTTTTTTGTACAACACATTTGAAAACATCAAAATATTAAGTAGTTTCTTAAAAAGACTGAAAAGAAGCTTTAAACCCCAGCATACTTTCTGTTCGTTGGGATGTTTCTATAAGTCTTTCAATTACAGCTGTGTGGAATGAACTTTTCTGTTTGTCCTTCTATTGTAAGATGTGATATGGGGTTCCCAGAGAGTCAAGGCTGCTATGAAATAAGCCAGTCCTTTTCTTTCACTCTACCCTTGTTCTCCCCGAGCATCCCGAGCGGTCTGTCACCGTGCCATGCTCCCGCTACCCCGTACCTGCTGTAGGCACAGGGCTGGCAGTGTGTAGGGGCAGCACTCCCGTGCTGCTCCCCACTGCATGGATCCAGCACAGGTGACAAGGGGCAGCGGGGACAGAAAAAGCGGCAGCGATTGATAACCTCTCCTCTCCATCAGAGGATGTGAAAAAGATGCTGGAAAAAAGGCAGGGGAAAAAAAATAAAAGCAGTAAGATCCACTCAGTTCTAGTCTTGTGTGTTTAGCTGGTGATGGTTTAAGATGAGAATGGCAGTTGTGCTAAAAATAAATTATTTCGTGAGGTCAGGTATTTAGGAGTACGATCATAAGGAAGTGCAAAGATCCTTGGAGAAAGCAGCTAGGTAAGCTTCAGGCAAAAATGATACTGCAAAATTCAGAGGAAAGCATTAAGAATGCCATTTTAGTCATTTTTTTCCCTGCTTAATATTGGAAGGAAATATTTATTCTGTGATTTTTTTACACCTGCCACATGACTCAATGCCAGAAGTTCATTCATTTTAGATCAGTTCTGAATTCTCACAGATTCATTTAGAGAACCGGTCACCAAATCTACATCTATCTACATCCGCTTACACCAACATTTAATGCAAGAGTTTGTATTTCATGACAGCTTATCTTTCAGAAACACAACTAATCTTGATCTAAATGTATAAAAGATAGGGAATCCAATGCTTCTCTTTGAATTTTGTGCCAGTGTTCGACTAAAACCACAATGATGATCAATCCTATAAAGAGAGTCCAGCTGAATCCATGAAAGCAATAACGCCTAATACGCTGCTTCACCTCTCTGTCAGACTTTCCAATAGACTTATCTCCTAATCGTAAATACACTTGGGGCTCCCCATTGCCCCAGCCTCATTGCACTTTTAAATCAAGAAAGGACTTGCACATATAACTTATTAGGAGTCAGAGTAAATGGCAAAATAATCATACTCGTACTCAAATGAGGCAGTGCAGGCTCATGACGGAGCAGCCCAGACCATTTGGCAGGTGAATTATTCCACAAGAAAAGAAGTTCCGAACTACTTCAAAGAAAGTGATGCCCAAGAGGACAGAGCAAATGATACCTTGTCTATAGAGACAGTCAAACAAGGATGAGTTAAGGCTGGTCCATCTGCCATATCCAGACAGAAACTTAGTGATCGCTATTTCATTGACCTGCTGAAGAGTGCAGTCCCTAATGACTGAATTGATGAGACAATTGATAACTGGTTTCTTGTAGGGATATTGCAATGGAAACTAACTCTTCTGAGCTACTTTTGAAGGTCCCAAATGTAAGTATTTTCCACAGACATTACACAAGTATAAAGTGCATACAATTTTTAACTACGCTTGTTTAGTGTTAATTGAGTAAGAAAAGTTAACAAATCGATTTATCTTTTTGTCTTAGCATTAGCTTGAGGATTTCAAAGTAACTTCTAAAGATGGACGATATTCCTAAGATAAGTAGTCAATGATTTCACTGAGGCACACAAGGAATCTCTGGAGACCTGGGAACAGAAGCCAGATCATGTGAATCCTGAAGCATTCTCTAGCCACTAGGAAACACTGCTTAATTAATTTAGTTAATATTTACACTCTGCATAGGAAAACAGAAATATTTAAATGACTCCTAATCTAATGATACTGTGCTAATGACCTGAGCTAAGGACTTGTGATATTACTGAAGATTTGTGAGTTAATTAGAAAGGCATCTAATAAGTCTGCAGATCACTTCATAGAAGACAGATGCTCACCATGATGATAACCAAGCTCACTTCATTAAAAATGAGGTCCCAACTTACTTGTGATAAAACCTAAACAAAAAATAGTAATTAACGGCACAGATAGCGAATATTTGGGAAGAACAGGACTGGTTGATATAAACTATATATCTTGGTTTGAAGCAATCTCAGCAAGAGGAACATTTTTAGAGCAGCATTTGGTGTCCTCAACAGAGCGCCCATCAATAGCTTCGTTATTTTGTTAGAAAAGTTACATGACCCAATTAATCTTCACAGGCAGGTGGTATTTCAGAGAGAAATGAAGTGTATTGCAGCTCACAAGTGAAATCTCTCCTTTCACAAGGGATTTCAGTTACTCATAAAATCTTAGGTTGAGAAGCTTTAAGCATTTCAGGCAGCAGGAGACTAAGGGCTGTGATTAAGTAATGCATCTTTTAAATCTTGATCTTAGGCTTTTTCCATAAATGTAACAACCTTTGGGATTAGGGAATACCTCTATCATTCCACCCTTAATTTTAGATGACCCTTGGAAGCGTAACAGTCTTAGTGACGTAGACAGGTAATACCAGTGCCAGGATCAGGGCTGTATCAATTCCTCTGGTGACTAATAATTGCAGTTGCTAGACATTAGGGTCATGGGATCATTCAGGCTGGAAGGGACCTCCAATCTCCTGCCCAAAACAGGGTCAGCCATGAGGTCAGATCAGGTTGCTCAAGGCTTTATCCAGTCAGGTCCTGAAAACTTCCAACAGCAACTGCACAATTTCCCTGGGCAATCTCTTCCAGTGCTTAACAATCCTCATGGCAAAAAGCGTTCTCCAGTCTGAACCTCTGTTGCTTCAAATTATGCCTGTTGTCTCTTCCACCACACATCACTGTGAAGAGTCTAGCTCCATGTTCTTGATAACCTCCTTGTAGGTAGTGGAGGGCTGCTGTTCAGGTCACCTGAAGCCTTCTCTTCTCCAGGCTCTTTTGAGCCTAACTTCCCTCAGCTTCTCCTTACAGGGCAAGTGCTCAATCCCCCTCACCATCTTGGTGGCCCTCTACTGAACTCGCTCAAGTTAATCAACGTCCTTCTTGAACTGGGGTGCCCAAAACTGGACACTATTCTAGATGCAGCCTAACAAGTGCTAAGCAGAGGGGATAATCGCTTCCCTCGATCTACTGGCTGTGCTCCTGTTAATGCAGCCCAGGGTACTGGGCTCTTTCCTGCTGGGGCACACTGCTGGCTCATGTTTACCTTGCTGTCTTCCAAGATGCCCAGGCCCAATTCAGCAGAGCTTATCCCCAGGCAATCAATCCCCAGCCTGTATCATGGGTTACTCCTCCCCAAGAGCAAGAATTCACATTTTTCCTTCTTGAATTTCATGAGGTTCCTATTGGCTCATTCCTCCAGCCTAACTAGGTCTCTTTGACTGGCAGATCCAGGGTATCAACTGGTCCCACACCCCTGGTATAATAAAAAAAATTGATGGGAGTGCACTCTGTCACCTCCTACAGGTCATTGATAGAGATGTTAAACAGGACATGTCCTTGTGCACTGTGGTACTCCACTCGATACCAACCTCCATTAACCACTATCCTCTGAGACCAATTATCTAACCCGTTTTGGTTTTTTTCCACCCATCCAGTTATCCATCCAGATCATAATGTCCTAGACAGCACACTGCTTTTGGGATATGAATACTGATACAAATATCAGATTCATAACGCTCAGCAATAAAATACATGCAAAATCCTTAAGCTGCCTGGATACTAGAAAATTTGCACAGCATAGAATACAACTTCAACTTTTGATATGTACTTCTGAAAATCTGAACCATGCTTTTATTATTAATGTCAGTTATTAGTAAACGTTTGCTACTTTATATCCCAACTACATGCATTTAACTAAATGGTGGCATTAGATGAGGAGAAGAAAATAAGAAAAGGCTTATATTAAGCTCAATGAATGGTAACACATTAATGATAAAATGTGAAATACAATAAAATGTGATGCATTCTGAAACTGTTAACAAATTGGAATGATTTTAACCTTTAACTTCAATATGTGAAATAAAAAATACAACATAAGGACTTAGCCACACAAAACCATTTTCAAAGAATTTGCCTTATTCTGACCAATAAGCCTCTCATCTCTGCTCCCACATAAACCAGATTCTGAGGAGAGTACATGTTCTACTGTATTTTTACACGACATTTTCAACAAAACCAGACACATTTATTGGACAGCTGGAGAAAAATTAAATTGCAGGTGGGAAAATTGTCCATCGAGGATTGTGAACTGAGACATTTTCAAAAAGATGTCATATTTAAACTCAGTTACAAAATGTTATCTAGTTAAAAAAAGAAAAGGACATGTATGCGCTTGAAGTAGAGAAGCCTTACCGTATCATGTTGCCTGTTATCTTTCCCTGATACGATCAAGAAGTAGTTCCATGCCAGCAGCAACAACAAAGCCAGTGGTATCATGTAGAGCTCAAAGTTCCAGACCACAAAAAGAAAAAGCTAGAAGACAGAGCAGGAAAAAAAGTGATTCAGATCAGCATTACATTAAACTCTTGTGCACAGTTAAGACCAATAAATTAAAACAATTCTAAAGAAACCCACCTCTCCTTAGGCAGAGAAGTTGTTTAACCACTTTGCTGACTAGCCACTTACCTGCATGAAACAACTGCTACACTTCCCATTGCTTCGTACCTTAGTTCTTGCAAAAGGAAAATTGATGTAGTGTAAGAGGAATATTAATTGTTCTCTCGTAAAATAATGCTTATGTGGACAAATTAATGCAAAATAGCATGAAAATAAGATCACAATCTAAGAAAGAAAAGATTAGTTATTTCCATGGATAAACATTAATTTGCTGTTTAGGAGAAAGAACTTAATCATTTTGTAGTAATGTCACACAAACAAGCAGAAGAAGCAAACATCACAACTAAATCTGATGAAAATCTTTTTCACAGAAAACTAGCAAAAAATCACACTAAAAGGTAAAAACGTACAACTATTCTAATGAAAGCATAATAAAACAGTACTGACCACAGACTCTTTGAAAATGGGATTAAAAGGCATGCTGAGAAGCCACCTAAGTCCACCCCTTTGAAAACCTGGATTTGTCGAAGAGTTTCCTCAGAACACCTCGAGTGCTCCACGGCTGGAGGCTGGCAGAAGCGTGGCCGGGTTACGTCTCCCAGAGAAGCGCGCCTCGATCACTGGGGCTGCTCTCCAGCACTGGTGGCCACACGGGGGTCGCACCCCAGGGGAAACCCATCTCCACTGCCAGCTCGGTACACCACAGCTCTGCCGCGGAGCTCTGACAAGCGTCACAGGCTGGACTTTACCCTCAGACCCATCAAGCGGTACAGAGCTGACTGTTTTTGAAGCCTGGAGTCCTAAGCATTTGTCAGAGCCCGTAGCTGTCTGGCAGGGACACATCCAGATAGGTACTGTTCCCTACTGGGGCTGGTACGAAATTATTGGTTTGCAGGAAAGAACTAAAAATATTCGGACTTAGATGGGGTCAAACTAAAACCATTTTTACATCCAGTTTTCCCTGTGAACAAATCCCCCCTTATTTTAGCCAGCTCTAGACGTAACTTGGGTTTGTTTTCTTCTAATATGACAAAAACCAAAAATGAAAGTACTATAGCAAATCACACTATGTACCACAGACGGATATACACCCAGAAATCTTGCTAAGCCTTTTTCATCCAAGTAGTCTTCTGCTGGATTTTTGTTTAGAGTTAAAACAAAATGCTCTTATCAAATACAAGCTCCCACATAAAAGAAAAAAAATCTGTATTTTAAGTAATCTGCTGTCTCCAGATCAGCTAACTTACCTCACCCCCCCACTTCCTATCACTGAATGCTATGTATATGGAAGTCCTGTGAGACTGCAAGACAAACTTGATAAATAGGGACAGAACTGAAAAAGCAGCGTGTGTGACATACATAAGAGGATATTGGCACTTCTAGCAGTTAATATTTCATTTGAAAGAAAACTGTCTTTTTTAGGTTGCTTAGTTTAAAAGGAAATCTGTTAGAAATGGTAATGAATAAGAAGCAAACAATACCTCACAGAATTTGAGAGTTCTTCTATGAGCTTGCTAACTACCCTTCTGAGAGCAAGATCTATAGGGATTTGATGCAGTCAATTTGATATAGCCAACTTACAACAGAATTCGCATCTCAAGAGAAAAGCAAAAGATCCTTGCACCCTTTAAGCCCAGAAATGCCCTGAGTGAATGAATACATGCTGAAGGGAGCTCTGGAAGTCAACGAACAGCACCCAGCTATCAGAAAAGCAAATACTAGAGATAACCTGTTGAGAAATGGCAATGCATACAGTCTTTCTCATGGTCCCATCTGAACTTTGGTTAGAAAGACGGAAAGAAAATCAAGTAATACCCAAACAATCCCCGGCTCCCGAGAAAAGAAGCCAGAAAACTAGACAGTTTCAGGAGACACAGACCTGACCAGAGACTAAGGAATACGGTCATCATGTACCCTGTACTCCAGAACATCAATGAGTTCCCATCCAAACACTCCTCCCTTGAGGTTTCTAAGTACCAAATGATCCTTAATTCCCTACAGTACTATACTCTGTAGGCCATTAAAATATTATATTAAGATATTACCTCTTTACAACTTGTATAGACATATCTTTCAAAAATGTGGATATTACACCCGCCATCTCCTGTAGATGATTTCGCTGACCTGCCAGCTTCATTTCCATCTAGTCTGGCTGAATTTTAACCAGTTCCTCCTTTCAGGCACCTGTCTCAGCCAGGCGCTAGGAAAACAGGGACTCTGTATTTGCAACACAAATGAGATGTGCGCTGTGCGAGACCAGCACAGTGATGGCACTGCAAGTGAAATGGTCTCACTATCTTCCCCAGAAGAGGAATGCACTCATGAAACACACATGGGAGAAAACAAGCAGATTCCCAGTATTAGACAAAACTTTTAAGTAAACATGAGCAAACCCAAAACCTGGTGCAGAACAGCAAGAAAACCCAGGGGCTCAGTTCTTAGGCATAAAGGGCCTGATAGCTGGGGGGAGAGGGAAGAAGGGAAGGGGTATGTAGAAACCTTAACTTCACTTCCCATACAAAGGGGAGGAAACCCTATGTATCCATCCATTAAATAAGTTGGGGGGGGGGGGATCCAGAAAAGCTCAGGAACAAGTATAAAAGGGCAGTTCTGGGACTTGCCCATGCCTATAAGGCATCCAGTGGAACATGGACTGTATCTGGTATGAACTCTTCCAAGGAAATAATGGCTCTAACTCTGTCTAAAAAAAGGATCCTCATCACTACTGAAACAAGCCAACTATTTTAAGGGAGGAGTGGGAGTCTCAAAGGTTACAGTTTAATATAGCTGCCATTTCCTACACAGAAGAATATAAGGGAGGACTCTTTTTCTTCTCCCCCATGAGATCAAGATTTTCAGAGTCACAGGCATGAACTGGCCATTTACAACATCACATCAGTTGATACTCTTAGTGAGAGACACATGCATTAAATGATCATTCAGGGAGACACACGACACTATCCCTGGTGTACAACACTTCAAAAAATAATTTAAGTTAGAATATTGAATATCCTATTCTTTTGCAAACTACAGTATATTTTAAAAAGAAATCTCATCCAAAATGATTAACACTTCCTACTGTTCAGAAAAAAAGCCTGCCCTTTCAGACTAGCAGCTGTGGATCATTAGCTTTCCAGTGATGAGATGTGTTTGATGAGTATTTTTCTTTCTAATTAAGAGATGAGATTCTCTATTTGACTCTCTCTTCAGACAGAAGTGAAGAGAAAGATTTCTGCCTATGTGGAAAGGCCATATTCTAGAGAACAATTATTTCAGATTTCTTTTTATCTACCTCCACCCAATTTCATTTCATTTTTAACAGAACCCTGTTTGCACCCACAGGCTTCACAGCATTAACACCTGCGTTTCCCAGCTCTTTTTATTTTTCCTTTTGCTTCCGTTTTGACTGCCAGCAGAGAAGAGCATGTAAAAAAAGGAGCACCCCATGCAGGAGACACTGGCCCACATCCTCAGGTGCAGGAGAGAGCAGAGCACATGACGAGGGAGGGCTGCGAGTACCACTGTTTGAGAACTTTCTGACAAAAACTGGAAACCGCTCACTCCATGGAAACACCTGGGTTCAGTGAAAGCCACAGGACCGAGCGCAAGATGCTCCCAGCTGACACGTAGGGAGCTTTCCAGAACCTGCAGCCTCGCAGCAACCTTGATATACGGATTACCTCCAGGCAAAAATGAAAAGGGGGCTTGACAGCACGCCGGCCTTTCTCCTGGCGAAGGGGCAGGGGAAGTCTCAGGAGGTGAGCCAGCCAGCCAGCCCAGGCTGACACAAGAAAGAGCCTTCGAGATTTGCACTGGCAGCACCCAGCGTCATGAGCTGTAACGCGTTGGGCCGCACGGTGAGATACGGCCGTTCCCACCACCGTCGTGTCACGCAGGGCACGCCGCTCATACCGCAGCCTCCTCTTCAAGTTTTGGCTTTCTCTGATCATTTTCAAAGAGGATCCGTACAGCCTCATTTACATATTACCTATATCCTTGTATTATATGCATTACCCAACTCCCGATTACCCTGGAAATGCAAAATTTGGCTGCATGGTGTTTTGGCACAATCACAAACGGAGCCGATGTCTGCAGCTCCGAACACTGTGCTCTAATCACAAGATCATCCATTTACCCTTTAAGCTTAAAAGGACAACTGTATTTCCTGAGGCTTTGTCCCTTGGATGTATTCTCAGAAGACTAGAAAGAAGGAAATATAACCCACATATCTGCATGGTACAGACTGTCTACTAAGTACTGCAGGTTTTAAGGCTCCAATAAAATCCTGCATGGTGTTTATACTACGAAACACTTGAAAATACTTTTCATTGTACCTTGGAGAGTCAGTAGCTTCTTCCATTACAAAATTAGCCAGTTACCTCTGGCGATCACGGCTCCTTTCATCTTGTATGGCACTTCTATTAAAAAAATTAAAAAGGAAGTATTTCTTTTAGCTGTATCAGATCTCAAACACACTAGTATTAATGTAAACACTTATGGGAATCCATTTCAAACGCGGTGCCCTCATTCAGGTAAGTCTGGAAGAAATGCACCTTTTGAACATATTCTAAAGCATCCTCCAACAGTTTTTTTCAGCAGTCTTGTAATTTCAGTTCCAATTACCTGAGTGCCAGGAGAAGGTGCAGTCTGAAAGATTTGAGTCTAAAACACATTCCCTGTTACTCCGTTTCTTTAAATAGGCAAAAGTCAACTTGAAAATAGCAAAAGCATGGAATGTGAAAAAAAAAATACAGAAAAAATTTCATGTCATTCCCACCTGTATTATTTTGACAGATTTCCAGTGCAACGTTGGATTAGTGTTGGTTCTCTTTTTTAAATGCCTGAGGTCTTGGTAATCTGAGCAATGCTGAATAATTAGTATTTTTGATCCCCTAAGAACTCTTCCTTTAACTCAGAAACAAACTTACAGGTTTTCCTGCATCTTCTCTCTCTTTGCTGGAATTAGAACAGTCCAGTTCACTGCGATTTAGATTTTTACTCTCTTTCTTTCCTATTTATTTCATGTAGAAAAAGAAAATGGAGATAGTTCCATGATAAATAACAGTCAGATATTAACAGACTGGATGAAGTATTATTTTAAACCCAGTCTCAGTGAGGCTTTTGGTGTATTGAAAGACCTATGGTAGCTCTCGTTAGAGCACTTGGGTCCCGTATCTAGAAGAACACTCAGTAAGAAAACCAAAACCATTTCTTCCTGGGTAGGACATTTCTGGTCATGGTTTTTCCGTGTTGATAACCTGTACAACAAACCCATGGTTCTATTTCACCTCACTTCTTCGATCTAAGCGTAGTGTACCGCTAGTTATTAAAGAAACAAGTCTGACAATTAGATGTGACTCACTGATGTGCTTCAACCCACCCAGCTTGTTTTTGAAACACATCTACAGCTAGACTTACCTCATCTGAACAACCTTCACGATGATACTATTGTCCAACTGCATCATAATGTAAGCTATCTGAGTCTTTACAGGATTGTCAGCACCAATAAAACATTCTAGTTAAAAGCCTGAAAATTTGCATTTAATTTTTGCTTACTTTTTTCCTTACAACTTTTAACTGACGTTTCACATCATTTTCCAGAAGTGCTGTGACTTCGCTTTGAGAATGCTGACAGGTCCAAGAGCGCGAACCCCAGGGCACGAATGCAGCGCCATTTTAAACAGCGCATCAATTACTGACATAAAATTCATATTGCTGTAACCAGTTTCATGTAGCAAAAGTCAGGTGGAAATAAAAATGACACCCCTGACTCACCCCCCCGTAAATGTCTACAAAATGTGGAATCTCTTGGGTAATTTTTTTCCCTTCACTTAAGAGTTTCTGAGCTGCATTATTACAGCTGCGTAGTTAGTATCCAGGTTAAAATTAGAAGGGCAAAATATGGTTCACTGAGGCCATTCCCATACACACAGCCTCTTGTCATTCTCGGGGCACGTCAACACGGTTTTGTTCTCTCAGACTGCTAAAATGCTGACAAACGAAGAGAAACTGATAGTATTTTTCCCTATGAGCAGTAACACCTGGTATCAAGTAACAAATGCCCAGCTAGGATACATTACATCAAAGGCACGTCTGAGAACGGGGCTATGAGGTTCATCGAACCTCCGTCCCATTTTAATACTGCATTTTCTGAACAATACCCAACTGTTTACTGAATGACCCATGTCTTTGTTTCAGCAACATTTCCTAGAAGACTGTTCTACACATTAATTATTTTCCAAGTAAAAAAGTGCTTTTAATGCTTGCCCACAGACTGGTTTTGCTTTGCTTTAATATATAACTCTTGGGCAGCTCTATTCTTTTTAGCACAGTTCTGCTGAGAGGGGTAGTCACCAGCTGTAAGATTCAAGCCATTTTGTAATTCAAAGTGTCCAACTTTACTCTGTTTTTTTAAAAAGATGCACTTTGGGCCTCTCCCCATTGCACATACCTCTTCCTGTCCTGGAAATCAATCCCGTCCTTCCCGATTTTAAAATTCCTTAAAAATTGGCTAACAGTTACAGAACTGCACATGCCATTTCTGTTGAAAGTGTCATACTACGAAAGATATTTCTAAAAAGTACATTTCACGTAATTATTTACTTTTTTTTGCACACACAGATCTATGTCACAAATCTATGTTTATGTTCCTTTTACACAAAAACTTGGAATCTGGCAGATTTCTCCTCTGTTATAATTGCACTGCTACGAGGGTGGGACTGTTGAAAGTGTAAATGTATGTGTCACTTCAGACGAAAAATCTAAAGTGTTGACTTTGTGAGAAGTGTAAAATCACAACATGGATCATGCTAGATGATAACTACAGCTACTTATGTGTAATGGATTGCCCCCTTCCTTTCTTACAGCTTGAGCTACTGAGCAGGGGCTGTCGGGCTTTGAACCCGCCTCCTGTTCCTCCCAAATTCCTGAAGATTGTAAAATTAAATTGTCCGTCAAAAGTTATTAAGCTGGGTATAGGGAAAAAATATTGGGTATCTTCTTTAGCTTACTGAGAATGGCTTCACTGTATGTCCACTGTAGTCCAAACAACAGATGTACTCTCCAGACATCCTTTATGAAAACTGTTCTAAATGCTGTGTTTTCATTTACACCCCATACTGTATCAGATTAACTTTTTCTTCATTTGCTCCCTTATTCTCCATCCATTTTTGCAGATCAAGGGAAATGATTCAGCATTTTAAGACAAACACTGTAAAAAGTTTAATAGGGTAGAAATAGTCACCATTACCCAAACACTTAAAAGACTCACAGACTTACTTTTTCCAAAGAAAAATAAGTCTCATACTTTAAAAATCTGAATGTGAACTACTTAAACTTCACAAATGTTTAAATTGTGCTCATCTTTATTGGTACTACAGAAAAACTAAACAACCGGTCCTCATCATTCACTCACAAATAACCACCATCAAAATAAATGCACCATTAGGATATTAGGAATTCTAGCCATTGAAAAAGTAAGCCCTTTGGCTGTAGGAAAACCTACACTTTGCCAACTGTCTGTCAGAAGTGAAAGGGACAGCAATAAAATTTAAATTGTATGAATGAAGACTAAAATCATGTGGTTAAAAGTATATGGGCAGTCTGTGATTTCCAGTGATAAAAAAATGCAAAAATACTGATTTTTGGTTTGATAACCACCCACATGTCTGGAACAAACAGAAATACTGGATTCCATAGAAGAGCAGAAACACTTCCACAAGCTGTTCTGAAGGCTCATTTCACAGACTGGAACTGTACTGCCCTTACTATATTGAAGGCACTCTAGCTTAAACTTTTACTGAGGGCTAAATCCTATAATTTTGTTTCCACAGCTGTTTGGAGATAGCTGCATCAACACACTGGTTTCTCTGATGTTCTGGAGATGTCAACTGTTCACACACAGAAACCCCTTGCTGAGTCTGTCCTTTCACTTGGAGATGAAATTAAGGTCGAATTAAGCAATCTTTCTGCTGCTTCTGTGTTTTTCTCTGTTCTGAAAAATATCCTGATATGTTTTGGGGTGGGTTTTTTTCATTTGGAAGAAAAGAGAGGCAGCAACACAGAAACTTGCTGAGTCTGTCCAGTCACTTGGAGATGAAATTAAGGTTGAATTAAGCAATCTTTCTGCTGCTTCTGTGTTTTTCTCTGTTCTGAAAAATATCCTGATATGTTTTGGGGTGTTTTTTTTTCATTTGGAAGAAGAGAGAGGCAGCAAGGAATAGGACGACAGAAGAATCACCAAGAGGCAGGGCCACTGCTTTTCAGAATGATGAGAACATCCATTCATTAGAGCACCAATACATGTGGACATTCATATTTCCCTGGTGATTTCTTTAAAATGTTTTTTACGTCTTAGGAGCAATTTTACAAGGTGCCACTTGCCATCAACTATCACTTGATATCAAGTATCTTAGTCTAATGTTGGCTTATTTTAAATTTTCAAGACCACCAGTCAACCTTAGTGACCTTTCCAGGCTGATTTTCATACTTGTGATTGACGACCTGCTTAATTTTGGTGTTTTATGATGTTTGGAGTATTAGTTAGGTATAACTGTAAAACAATAAATAAATAAAAGCCTAGGATTTGTTTGTCTTTCACTGACCCGCTTTCCTTAAGTACATATGGCCTAGCCTGCAAGTTGCTCACACAATGTAAGAAAATGTCTTTCTACCTTTTAATGTACTTCTTTGTAAATACATTTTCATGAATAATAATACATTTCAGCTACTTTATGACTCTCTGTAACTTCATCTCCCAGTCTTGTAATTTTCTAATTTTCTCCTTCACTGATCTCAAGAATTCCCCCCCAAACTTCAGTTCTGAAAACTTGCAGAGTTATGTGTAGCATCTCTAGCAATGTGTGCCTGTTTCTATTTGCAACTCTAATATTAATCCAGGGCTGATATTACTGACTTCTCGTTTCTTTACAGTGTTTTACTCCTTCTCTGTGGGCATCGTATAGTATTCCTCCCTTCTGCCCCAAATGATCTGTTTAAGCTTATTTAGATGCCAGAGATATCTACATGTTAGCATGCTAGGTATATATTTTTCTTCATATTTACCAAGCCTCTGAACTTTCTTGTGCAGAGTAAGATTGTAGATTGTAGGAATGAGAAGTCAGCCGAGAATACTAGTTTAGACAGGAGAGCAAGGCAGCTCCAGGTGTTCGAACAACCTGAATTCTGTAGTTATAAGATCGTCCCTGGGCTGAGGCCACTGAGACAAGCGAGTATTTTTAGTTCCCTGGTAAGATAGCTATAATTACATTCTGCAATGCTTTCTTTAAGCAAAATGCAAAATAAAACCCTCCAAGTTCATTTTTAGCTGGCAGTTTTCTCTAGTAGACTACAGTAGATGCCAGGAAAGCCGAAGTATGTTCACAACCTTCTAGGTAAAAGTTAAAAAATTGCACTATAAATAAAACAATGACTTCTGCTATTAGCATAAACAGTACGAACTCGAAATATCTCAATGAGATAAATACGACAGTAGTTAGAATACAGTTCATGAAATGTAAGGTATCTATCTCGTACATTTTCAGTTTGACTCTTTTTATTGTAAAACACAGCACAAAGGAGTGGAAAGATGGCTGTTAACAATCCCTTTACAATGTGGTAGAATCAGTCATGAACGAATAAATAAAACTAATTTAAAGAAAAACTAAGATAGTTACTACTGTATCACTACTCAATCTTTGGCTGAGTTTACTTCTTCATGCCTTTGCTAAACTTCTCTGGCCTGCAAAGCTCCATTCAGGTGCGTTTAAGGAGTGGCACCAGATTCATACAGCATTTCCTGCAAGAGCATCCACCTGAACTGTTGGGAGATGTACAAGAAATGGAGTCAGATACTTGGTTAAGAATATGCTAGTCACACCTAACGATGGCTAATGCACTTTCAGTCTTGTGGAAAGTTTCTTTCAATACCCACTTAACTGCCCCGCTTAATGAGGGCAAGCACAAAACTGACATCTCGGAGAAACCAGAGGTGCTGCATGAAGAAAAAGGAAGTCAAAGGTAGACTTGCAAAACAAAAGTGACTTCTTTCTGTTAAGAAACTACAGGAAAAACCTCACATTCTGGCTGGCATTAAGTAACCGTTCATGTAAGGTGCTGGAAAAACAGAATCGAGATGAAGGCTGAAAGAGAAGCAAAGGTGGACAACATTCAGAAGTTCATAGCAGTAACCTCTGGCTCTATGGACACCAGCAAGCTAGACAGGGCGCAACCCATCCAAAACAAAGAAAAAGCATACCACGTAATTAAACAGCCTACAAAAATTTTTGAGATTTTTAATCTGATTTTTAAGGTTCACTGTTGCCAGATATGTTAAGAAATAAAAGTTTTAATCTATAACCTGTAATGTAATTTGTCAAGACAAACAAATTCAACAAAACAAGATTTTCTTTCTTATGATCCTAAGTGGAAAACTGTTTCCTGCTGCTTCTGTTGAGGTAATGCTTCTGCAGGGAAAAGTATATTTTCATGCTATTAAAAAACAAACATGCCCTTCCAATTGTTTCTCTGTAATAAACTTAATTATATTTGTATTTCCACAAACTACATTAAATCATATTTAGCACAGAGAGGTGTGCCCTGGCAACTTTCCTGTTGTTTCTATAGTTACTTTTTCAAGCCAACAAATGCTGCAATCCAAGCTGTCTCCCTTTTTACAATCATTGCTCTCCATGCTGTAGCTTGCAGGAAGTGCGGTTGTGCACGCCAAATGTATGATGTTTCACAGAATCTACCTCACCTTTCAGTAGTTCATTGTTTCAGCAACATTACACTTCATTTATTTAGACGTCTGCCACTCCAACATGTTTAGCCGCACTTTAACATAGAAATGTTCCACAGCTCTAAAAAATCACTTATTGAGCCAGCATCATCATCAATAACGTTTACTAACCAGTGAAGAATAGTACATTTTATAGATGCTCATTTCAAAGCACATCCTTAAAAGGTGAATAGGGGAATGCAGAGTATTTTATTGCTATCTACAGAACAGTGTATCATAATTCTTAATAGCCATCGCTACATTCTCAACTTTTTTGCAAAATAACGTAGCAATGAGAGCACCGGTGTCAAAACAAGGACGGATTTTGTGTGTGTGTCTGTGTGTTTAAATGTGCTACACATACCAGGGAGAGGAGTATTCTCCTTGAAAGGACCAAACTCTGGAATTAGACATTTCACAAATTTGTGTGAGCAGAACTCAAGACTTGGAATTATAAATATGTGGTTTCTATACCTTAACAGCCTATTGAAGTCTCAGAATCTTTCAGTCAAACCAAAACAGCTGAATATGGTACTACAGAAGCTCTCATTATTAATTTGCTTACCTTCCCATTCTAAAAGATTTTTTGCAACTTTATAGAAGTTCTAATCCATTTATTAAAGGGTCTTTGAAACACAACAAGAAGTCATCCCTAGGGCAAAAGGAGTACATTTTCTTTTCCAAACACAAAATCGCTAATGCTTAGTTGATTTACACACTTGTGAAAAACCTCATGTCTCTACTCGCTTTTGCATTGCTAGCTGTCGTGGTTTAACCCCAGCTGGCAACTAAGCACCACAGAGCCGTTCACTCACTCCGCCCTGGTGGGATGGGGGAGAGAATCAGAAGAGTAAAAGTGAGAAAACTCATGGGTTGAGATAAGAACAGTTTAATAATTGAAATAAAATATAATAATAATAATAATAATGATAGCAGCAGTAATGAAAAGGAAAATAACAAAAAGAGAGAGAAATAAACCCCAAGAAAGACAAGTAATGCAAATGAAAAACAAAGCAGCAGCCCCCCCAGCCAGTGTTCCCTCAGTTTACTGAGCATGACGTCACATGGTATGGAATATCCCTTTGGCCAGTTGGGGTCAGCTGTCCTGGCTGTGCCCCCTCCCAGCTTCTTGTGCCCCCCCAGCCTGCTCAGTCGGTAGAGCATGGGAAGCTGAAAAGTCCTTGACTTAGTGTAAGCACTGCTCAGCAACAACTAAAACATCAATGTGTTACCAACATTATTCTCATCCTAAATTCAAAACTCAGCACTGTACCAGCTACTAGGAAGAAAATTAACTCTATCCCAGCTGAAACCAGGACACTAGCAAACGAAAATAATATTGACCTTGAAAACCCAAGATGGAGAATTGACCTTGTGATTCTTATAGTTGAAGCAGCTGAAATATGTATGGTATAATTACTGACCTTATATTTTAATTAATATAGGAGAGAGCAGACTTGAGCTTTGAGCAGACCTTCCTTCTGATGTCACTCCTCCTTCCCTAACTCCCCAGTACCTGATTTCCACCTGAGCTTTTGTTGACACCAGGGAGAGGAAGGCGGGGTAGTTTCAGCTGGGATTTTAAAAATCCTGTAAGGTACTGTCGAATTGACCTGTCACGTTGAAGTAGACTGATGGTTTGTGAGCAGGCCTGGGCTCTTCAGAGCTGTGGCTCAGTGTTTACCACTTGAGGTAACCCTCTGCATAATGGCAGTGCTTGGCCGGTATCTTCACAACAGTAGGCTAAATGTTTTGCTGATGCTCATCAAAGCTATTTGCAAGACTCAGGGATTCAACTGCCTGTTCTCTAGGAAAGTGCATTCCAGCAGCTATAGACCCCTCTACCCTCCTACTGCTCCCTCTCACCAGACCTCTGACCAGCTCTGATTGATGTCCTTCCCTTATTTTCTACCTAGTCTGCCTTTACCGAACTCCTGCTGGAAGGAAACTGGCTCATCCTCCACTGCTGGTTCTACATCACCAACTGCACTCAACTCTCTCTCTCCTGTTCTTGCCTGTCTTCCCAGATTGTCACGATGCTCAACACCACCCTACCTTGTCCCCCTTCCCATCCTTTCTAATGGGATACCTTTCTGTTCCCTTACTCCCTCCCTCCCAAAAAAAGCCCTAGTTTCAAATCAGAATTCCTCTTCCTTTATTTTGCCTGGAGTTCAACCAGAGGAGAAAGAATACACGGGGGATTTTCTAGCTCTTGATTCCTGCATTCGTGTCCTTCCCCAACACTGGCTCTGGAGGACCACTTGCAGCCCTCAGTGCTTCAGGACAGAGAAGCAAGGCTGCTAGTAGGGGAAAGGAGTGTATACAAGAAGATGGTAGCCAGATGGACACATTTAACGTGTCTCTCACAACACACAGACAGGGCAGCTTTCAAGAGCTGGCCAATATGTGTCAGTGCGCAGGCAGAAAACAATGGGCAAAACACCAACATCAGAACTTGAGGCCTTTTTAGGAAGCCCTGGTAAGTTTAAAAATATAGGAACACATCCTCAAAATAGTTGCAAAGATTTTAAGGTGAGCATAAACACGTATTTTTTCTAATTCAGAAACAATTAAACTACATTACTACATTGTCTCAATGAAAAGTTTCAACCCTAGAATTCGAAGACTGACAAAGTCAAAGGCAACTAAGGAGATTACAGACAGATCTTAACCACAGACAGCACTGCTGAAATAACCTATAATAAATATAAGGTATAAAGAAGGAATTTGGGTGTATAACCAGAACAGAATCTGAGTTATTGGAAAAAGTCTCTATGGAGATCTGAGATAATCACAAAAGCTGTCTTCCTCATTAACAGTTTCACAGCTGCACGGTTCGTCCAAAATAGAACAAACTATCAGGAGTCCCTTCTCACAGTCTCTCTTCACATCTTAAAAGCATGAAACTTCTTATTGGGTCTTTGAAAACCCTTTGTGGAATTTAACTAGTAAAGACATATTGGTATCTGATTCCACAGTTACTTTTTTTTTTTTTTTTTAAATACTTTGAGGTGAAAATCACCATAGCTGGAAGATACCTGTCATGGCACCAAAAATAATATATACCAACTAGAAATAGGAATGAATGAGTGTCCTGGTTTCAGCTGGGATAGAGTCAATTTTCTTCCTAGTAGCTGGTACAGTGCTGTGTTTTGGATTTAGCGTGAGAATAATGTTGATAACGCACTGATGTTTCAGTTGTTGCTGAGCAGTGCTTACACTAGTCAAGGACTTTTCAGCTTCTCATACTGCCCTGCAAACTGGCCAAAAGGATATTCCATACCATGTGACGTCATGCTCAGTACATAAACTGGGGGGAATTAGCCGGGGGAGGGGTGACCGCTGCTCAGGAACTGGCTGGACATCGGTCGGCAGGTGGTGAGCAATTGCATTGTGCATCACTTGCTTTGTATATTCTTTTATCATTATTTTCCCTTCCTTTTCTGGCCTATTAAATTGTCTTTATCTCAACCCACGAGTTTTACCTTTTTTTCTGATTCTCTCCCCCATCCCACTGGGGGGGGAGTGAGTGAACAGCTGTGTGGTGTTTAGCTGCCTGCTGGGCTAAACCCTGACAATGAGCTACAAATAAAGAGATAAATATATATTATGTGCATACATAATTTTATATGTATGCACACACAGATACAACTATATGTTTACATAGCACAGTAATCTTTCCTCCACATATTTTTTAATTCCGTTTTTACACCTTCTACACAGGTCCTTTGGGCCACACACATCATTTAGTAATACCATTGTTGGGATGAGGTTTCATTGCTTGGTACCTCATTTGATCATTTACATCTTTGCATAGTTAAAAAATGAGACAAAGTAGAAAAGCTGTCTACTACTTTGTACTTGTTCTGCCTGGGTGAAAATGATACATAGCATTTACTCTTATTAAAAGGAAAACAACTCTAATTTTACAGACAGGGCTGGAAAATTTTCTTTTGGTCTTATTCCTTTTGCTTTATTACAGTATTCTTTTATCCTACATGATTTCAGAGTGCATAAGACAGTATTAAAAAGTCATGGGGTTTTTGTTTTGATGCTGCATCTACAGTTAACTACTTGGGAGTTAATTTTGGAACCTTGTATGAAAACACCAAGAAAAAGACTTTACAGATAGGGGTAAACACAGATAAAATTCCAAATTTAGTGACAAACGATAGGTATTTTACCATCTTCTCTGAACATTACAGGCTTTTTATTATGCTACAGGCAACAAACCTCAGTGCAAATCTGGCTGGATGCCCTTCCATCCTGCAGTGCATCAGTAAAATCATCCATAAACTACCTGAGTTTCTTAAAACTCTATTTAATTACAGTCCAGAACACTTTAACATCATTCTTTAAATATTTATATATATAATCCAATATGTTATATCAAGGCCCGCTGCAATGAAGTTTTCTATATTAAGGGAATGTGAATAATTTAATACTAAAGACTTGTCAGTAAGGTGTAGAAACAACATAGAAAGCATTTTTTTGAATAAAACACAAATCTTGTGAAAGCCTCACAGAATTTTTCATATCCTTCCAGGCTTGCTTATGCAGCTTTTCTACCTGAAATTTCCCACCAGTGCTTCTCCACGCATGTGAACGAGCAGTACAGCTTCCAGGAAACAAACCACCATGATGTGTACCGACCACTACACAGGTGGAAAAAAAATTAAGTAATGCGGTAGGCTAAATCCCAAGACACAATCCCACTATGACCAGTAACAGCAGAGTATAAAATCCTTAACCTGCAGCAACCGCAAGAAAGTGCTTGCACGAGATGTACCTTAGGAACCACTGCCATGTTCTTCTCCAAGGCCTCCCCCCCACCCCAAGAAATTTGGATAACCTCTTTTGTTTCTGCGCTAGCGGGACAAAGACATGGTCTGACTGTGAAGCAGGCTATGTAAGGATGAGACAGCATGCCGTGAGCGAGTTATTCACCTTACCTTCAAATCATTCAAGACATGGCTATACCTCCGTGAGTCTGTACTGCCTAGAGCACTGCTTCTCAAGCTTTTGAAATGATAGGCCATTTTAAGTTATCACATTTTCTTCCAGACTACCACACATCTTTATCATCAAACTTTTAAATACATGCAGTTTAATATGGATTTATAACTGGGAAGCACTCGCTATGGAAAGCGACTACAAATCACAGTTTGAGAACTAGCAGTGTAGCAAGTTATTATATAGCACAATAAAAAATAAAGAAAGCAACAGAAGAAATACAATCTGAAACAAAGGAGGGCATAATAATGAGGTAAAAAAGAGAAGTAACACCAATAAGTCTAAAAACATGCCAAAGCAACAGACGTTTTGGAAAGTTGTATGTACTCCTTATGTTTTAAAACTAATCAACCCGTGCAGCTACAAAAATAAAGGCAGTGTCAAAACCCCATTAGATAATTATATCACTTCTTTCATTCCTGTCACTTTATTACGTACTATTCAGTACTACTACAGAGTATTCATTATTTGTGAAATAACATTAAAAGTGATGAGGTATAACAAGTATCTCAATTATGAGATACTTTCTTTAATTTTCCTTAATATTACTTCAGAGCAGGTAGTATCAGAAAGTACAGAAACCCAAATTTTTATACATATATATTTTGCAACTATATCTACACATAGGTTTAGCTATATCTCTCCATATGAATAACAATTTTGTTTCTAAGAATAAAATTGGTTGAATTGCTTCTACACTGTATTTTTATACTTGAAAATATTACTATTAGTTTTACAGAACAACTTCTTGAGATGTGATGGCAATCTTTGAATACTTTAGTAGGTGGGAGTTTTTTGTTGATTTTCTTCTGCACACCACCACCATGAAATTGTCATTCTCACCTCAAGCAGAAAAAAAAAGCAGAACAAGTTTTCTAATAGTACACTAAAGGAAAAAATAATATGGTGATAATGATGGCTTTTTAAGACCCAAAATGCAACATGAACGACGACTAACGGAGAAGAAAAGATTTATTGAAACACAACTTTGGCATACAGGTAGACCAGGAATTCCAGAGAAAAAAAAATTCTCATCAAAAGAAAAAATAGTATTTACTGTCTGCATGAATTCTCTTTCTTAAAATCTCTTTAAAACCTCTCTCCATATTTCTGGAACCTCGGTTTCAAAATTCTTCTGAAGAGTGACTTCTGTGCTATCTAAATTTAAACATATAAACCAGCATAACCAAATGCTGGTTTCACAGACATCAAGGAACAGGTATCTGTCCCATCTCCAGTTTGGGACAAAGATGTATCCTTTCCTCTTGAAATTCCTTTCAGAAAGACACATGTATGTGTGCACAAAAGCACACACAGAGGAAGAGGAGAGGGACCGTGGGGACACTGTGCTGCACACCTGCCAGTCAAGTCACTTTTTATTTCAGCGCCTATACATAAATGTTGGTGTCCAAGTGCCCACGTTGCGGTTACTGCTTTTAAAACGCAGAAAAAAATAAGCTAGTAGCTCTTCAGCTACTCCCAGCTCTTCCAAAACCTGTAGCACCAGCGAGAATTCATTTCAGTCACGAAGATTGTGACATATCTGGAGAAAGCTCTATTTGCAATTGCTGGAATATCATTTGCTCTGACTGTGCCCGCTTCAAACATCAGAAAACAAAAGCTTATTTCCTATGCTCTTGCTTCTCGCTACCATATGAAGCCATGAAACCCCCAAATGCTGTAGAATTATTTTCAGTGTCAATTTCTTGTTTATCACATTTTCCACCCTATCTATTTTTTAGTATCTGATAAGTCTCCCTGGGATCTAGCTACATCTCTGATAAAGAGCTGTTTGACGACTGCATTCTTGACACAAGCTTTCTCACATACATTTTATCTATATGTAAATACACAAAAAGGGCATAAAACATACTTACAAGTATAGGTGTTCCCAATATCATATTCAAACACGTACACAAAGTAAATGCATGTATGCGCTCACATACATACAGTAATACAATGCGATTTCCATGGGGAAATGTGAAAGTTATTGTTAAAATGTCTGTCATCCATGTAAGAGAAACAGAAATGAGCTGGGCATTAAATTTGCATACAGCCCCAAGCACAGAGGTTCCTGCATGTGTAGTGTTCCCCTGTTCTTGATGATGGGCATATCTGGCAGGGAGAGTCTGTCAGGATTAGCTCAGGAAAAAACACCCCCAAGGAGATAATTTGAAGACATACTGAGAATTTGCCTCAGTACATGAAAATAAACATGAAATCCACTGCAAACTATGCACACTAAAAGTTACCACAAACACTATGCCACACACCAGGGGATAATCTATTTCAGCTAATTAACACACAGCCACACACAACACTGTGAGAAGTGGCTGCCACTTAGGATTGATTTAGGTCTTGCATTGCTTAAATAGACTTGGAAAGAAAACACCTATTTAAATGTTCAGAGAGGAAAAAAAAGGTAAAATTAAAGTAGCTGTGAAATAAACAGGCTCAGATTCACTTGATGGCTTAGCTTTCTACTGAATAACAAGACAACGTAAAGACGTTAGTACTTTTATAGTAAATATCCAAAAGGTACAGTCCCCTTCTTGATTTTAATGCTGCTTTTGACAAAGTCAACACTAACACCCTCAGCTCCAAGTTACAATCAAGATTTTTTTTTTACTATATAGGTAAACCTGTGTTAATAGAGTGTATCCTTTAACAACAATACTGGCTGCTGAGGTAGAAACTGTTGTGACTTAAAATTCAGGGAGAAACCAGATAGGTATTACATTGTATGTGATTTTATTTAAAAAAATTATATAATCAATATGTGAAAACAACTTGGCCTGAAACCACCTAGCATAAGAAAAATGAAGTATTTCTCTTCCCTTTCCTTCTCTTTTTCCCCAACCCAATCCTCTTTTCCTTTCAATTTTTCTTGTTACGAGAGAAAGCGTGATGCCATTTCATAACGTCTACTTTCTTAACACACACACACACACACACGAAGAAAATAACATAATGTCATATCAAAAGTAGGACATGAAAGCATATCTCCAAATGTTCACAGCTGCACATCTTATTAAGCATCTTTACTACTCTTAAATAGTAATTGAAATTATTCCAAAGATCTCACGCGCTTCTGCGCTGGCCTGCTAACTTAACTATAGTTATTTCATGGACAGTTCACAGATACGACTGAAGAGTAATAAAACAGATATGACTGAAAAAACCCCCCAGCTGACGATTGCTCACCCAGACACAAAAGGTTTAAAGCAAGAGTGTAAGCCAAGGAAATAAGGAGGGGTCACAGAAGTATCCAAGGAAAACGGAGGTGGCATCTATAGTGCTTTTGGGGTGTGCTCTGCTGGGCTCGACTTCTGCACATCACATTGCCCAAGCCAGTTGCACTCTACAGAGGCATGGCTACTGTTTGAGCCAGCTACAGCCACGTCCCCAGGCATCTCCGTTTGGTTCAGCAAGAGTGCACTCAGGACCCGACACACAGACTGCCGTCTTGCCAACAGCATGGACAAGGAGTTTGGGCTTGACTTCAGGGTTGAGACCCCAGCAAACGTGAGAGTACTACATGCATTTGTGGTAAAGATAGAGGGGAACAAGACTACCTACCATATGAGAATGTAAAACAAATGTAAATACTGACAATCCTTGATTATAAAGGGTATCTTCCAACATAGATATGCAACTCTGAAACGGAAAATTAATTCCCGACGTCCAAAATGTCAAATTTCCGAGTTCAGTAAGATGAAGCATTAAAATACAAAACCAGAGCTGTAATTTTTGGAAAGCAGTGGATGAATTACAAGCTCTCTATCATAATTAACCAGCGAAAGTTGTGAAGCTCTGTCCCCAAGTACCGGACACCACCTAAGGTGCAGGGCCTTAACTATGCAACTTCTGCTTCGGAAAAGGGATCATTTCTAGACGGTCGTGAACAACCAGCATCCAGCTAGAACCAGACTGAAGTAAGTGAGTTCGTGCTTGGGTAACGCCTGAGCAAGGTGTATTTCCCACTGCATCGTCCCTGTTCTCCAAAACTGTGACCGCAGCACGCAGGCATCTTTTATGACAGTAAGATGACTGTTGTTTTCTATTTGCCAAGCGCCTCTGGAGGTCTAACAGCAACCACCAGGAAACCCAAGCCATTATGCTTTAATCCAGCAAATTTAGTCCATCAGAATTTGAGCAGAGTTGATTGTCCAAGGCCAGCCAGGGGCCAAACTTTGATCTCCTGTTCTCATATTTGGGACCATCACTAGACAGCCACTCGGTTTCACCGCCAGCTGTCTTTCACTTCATCTCCTTCTTTATGTAGTTCCTAACAACTATTGACATTTTCTTTTGTCCGAAAAGCTGTTTCTTCATCATGAACGGTCTGATAAAAGAATATAGGCAACAGAATGAATGATGCTTTGCCATTTGGTCAGTTACAGCTAACAACGTGGGGAGAAAAGGAGAGTCTGTTATGGGGAACAAGGATGAAGGGGAACCGTCAGTTTTCATCCCAGTAGGAGGAAAAACTAAACTGAACTTTTTACTGGAAGGACCATTTGATCTTCCCACTAAAAGAGAAGTAACAGGAGGATGTTTCACATAATATATATAAAGGGAAGCAAGCTTTAGAACTACAAAAGGCAATTTTGGAAAGGCTGTTCTGCTGATTACAGTATCATTAACTGCGATTATCCTTAAGTTTCCTAAAGGGTGGGGTTATTTCTGCGTCTGCAGGTAGATGTTTTACTGGTACGAATGGAAAAGTTGGGTAGCAAACTCACTGATTGATGGCAGAAATTAATACACTTCATTCCAGAGTAAAATGATTGCTCTGGTCTGTGAGCAGAAGGACAAGTTATAATGTGGTAGTACTGTTGATTGGTTTTGTTTTGAAGACTTCAGGTTAGTAAAAAGTTCAGTAGGTAACTGGAAAAAGATTTTAAAAACAGGAACACAAGGTCTATTGATTCGATCATGAAGAATTCACTCGGCAAAAAAAATAAACTAATTTTAAGGTTTCTTTGGTGGCATTGCATCTTGGCACCCCCAAGACAGAGGGTAACTTCTGCACAACCACCACGGATCAAGGGGAAATTGGATAGGAGTGGTGTAAGAAAGGTCTTTCACAGATCAACTTGCAGTAACTTTTAAGAACTGTGAGGTTTCCAAACAACCCTGTTTGTTGTTTTTTAAATAGCTGAGTACTTTACAGTAGGGGCTCTTAGTTAATAGGTTTCTCAATACACATGGGTGAAAAAAAATCTGGTGACCTTCCTTTTATGAAGGCACAAATAACCCGAAAGGGTCCAGCTATTTCAGAGAGCAGAAAGCCAAAAACAGAGCAGCGTTTACATCCCACTCTAAAATACCACCACACTAGGATCAAAGATTTCAGATCACAAAGAACTCGCTGTAAGCCTCTTCAGCTCTCTTCTCTTGGATCTTTATTCCACTGCAGTACAACTTCAGGCAACAGCATCCCAACACTAGAAAATGGAAAACCCTTTCCTAGCCCGGACAATACCACGCAAATGACAGCAACGCACATGGCGATGGAGACCCAGCCACAGCCCTTCCGATGTCAGAAACCCAGAAAGGAGTGACTTCTGAATCCCATCAACACCGACCTGAGCTGAATGAAAGTGCCATTGCTAAAACACGTCATCCTTTCTCCCCTAAAAGAAGGGCATCACTGGCAGTCTGGCCCAGCAAACCGGTCTCAGCAACAAAATACCTGAAACTTGATCAAAAAACGGTGTAAGCAAGTGGAAAATCCAATACAGTTAAAATCCTGATATAAAAGTAGCCTAATGAGAACAGAATCCGGCCTCTGGTTTTTCACGTCATACAACAAAGTAATACCAGTAATCCCCTAAAACAGTACTTCAATAATGTTTATCCATGTCAGGTTTCAAAAAGTAAAATACATTAAAAGTAGGACCACAATACTTAGTGTCTGCTTCGTGAAACCTTGTGATTGCATTCCAGTTTTTTCCTTTGAAAATTTGATCTTGTGTCTTGACAGTGACAAATCGCCAGTTCTTCGCTCAGTGGACCTTCCTGATAATAGAAGATATTCTTCCCCAAGAGAAGGAGTATTTCAGGTAAACGCATTCACATGGACTGAGCCTGCCCTTTACTGAAAAAGAGTTCTAATTGCTTGAATGGCATCACAGGACAGAACATCTTAAAATAGATTACCAGGTAAATTTTAAATTACTTCAAACATTAAAAATGCCTATTTTTCTTATGATATTGTTCACAATTATCTGTGAAATGCAGGTTTTACACCACTGTAATACCTCATGCACAATGAGAGCTATGTAGTATTTATATTCTGAATAAGTCTTAAAAAATAGTTCACTTAAAAAAAGCAGAAAGGAAAAACAGGGTAGAAAAAAACCCAAAATTGCACTATAGCAGTTTTAGCATAAGTTTATCATGAGGTATTGTTTTATACCCTCACTTGAGATTCTCTTTTAAGTTTAGAGGAATCTACTGTAGAGGTATTTATCTGTAATCCTTCTGCCACAGACCCCAACAGATTTCTACCTACTGCTATCCGACTACGAAAAGTTAAAAAAGATCACATATAGCATATCCTCCAGACAAGCCGTTAAATGGTTTCCTGTCATGTTTTGTGTAGCCTTATTTTTTCCGCACGCTGAGAACAGAAATATAGAGAATGCAATATACAGAAAAAAACCCTACCAGCCATGCCAGTACACGGTTAGCTTTTCCTTGCTACACAAACGGATATCTATGTATGACCCGCATATAAAATATCTGACACGAGAATGTGCATTGCTGTGAGGATGTAACAGATTAAAAAAATAAAATGATATTAAAACAAGATTTTTTTTTTTGGTAACGTATAGATGGAGAAGCCTCCTTCCCTCACACTGATTTTTTTTCCTTGTCCTGTCTATACGAGTATATGCTTCAGTCTGACAGATGTCAGTCACGACGGGGTCCTCCTCCTGGGCGTCCTGCTTCCCTCAGGGACCTCGCGCTGGAAAATGACTCCCTCGTCTAACGAGTTACGATATGAGCATTTGCTACGAACAGCAGATGCCTTTCTAAGTTGGCCACTGACACGACAAATTGAAGCGGGGCCTTCAAAAACAAGTCAGCTTTTCTTGTTAGCCATGCGGCACTTGTCCAGGCAAAACAACCAATAAAAAATACTCTCTTCTCGTTTTTTTTAATGCTTGGGTTCCTGCAACAATTTGAAAGATGAGGAGGTTTGCATTTTACAAAAAAAAAAAAAAAAAAAAACAGACAAAGAGTGGCTCGGTGTGTGTGGGAACTCAATCTGTGCCTCTCTCCTCCATGACAAAAATGCCTTCTATTCTAGCGAGAAAGGGAAAGGCTGGAAACTCCCATGCCGATAGTCCTGATCTTTTTCTGCTGCTACAGTGAGTCAAAGGTTAGTTCCCTCCCACCTGCATCGCACTTTGCTTCTTCTAATACACAACCAAGCGTTCAGACAATACGATTAAAACCCAGTTTGTTCATGGGAGGCTCTCTCAGACGTTCAGCGTCCCCTTCTCAAATATCCCAGTCCAGCACACAGACAAAATCATAGACTTGTGCATTAACAAGAGCTTTGTATGATTTTGTTGTTAAAACCTGCTTACTGACTCTCAGTAAAATTAAATACAATCTTAGTAAAATACTCAATGTGAACACAGTTTTATTCAGCATACCGTGATCACGGGCAAGGGTGATAACCAGACCTTCTTTGGTACGACCTCTTAGGAAAAAAATAATAAACCTAGAGACATTCTGCATTAAGTGACATAAGAGCAACTCCGAAGGAAAATAAGCTGTCATTTTAAGACATGGCATGCTATCGCTGGGTTCTGGAAATGGAAGAAGTGATATTATGAGGCATTTTTGCCTTATGAGGCAAAAAAAAGTTAAAATCTAAAGGTAATTTGCAGAACAATTTTCTATCTGAACAGCCCTGGATTTAAAAATAATGCCTATATTCCATTGTTTGCTATTGCATATTTTACAAGTTGAAAAAGCAAGTAATAGCAGCATCGGTAAGGGGTCACCTCCCCGGTACCGACAGCGGGGTTGACGTCCTCCTGGGATGGCCTGATCCTGCACTGCAGTGGTTTTGGTGAAACTCGGTCACCATCAAGCGAGCAGCCAGCAACTCTAGAGACAGTTGCTGACTTGTGTTGGATCAAGCCCACGGTGAGGAGGACGGATAGAGTTTGTTTACAATCGTAGAGTTTACCTTACCCAGCAGCTGAAAGAGACCATGACTGTCATGTATTTCGCAGAACAGAGAAGAAAATATGACTCAGAAATGTAGAACTATGCTCACGTATTAATACCCGACGGACCGTATGTTAAAACAAATAATTACGAGAGAACATTGTACCTCCGAGGTTCCTCATGAGGGTGATCTGTTGTGGCTCCCTCCACCCATCCCACAGAAAAAAGAGGATACATCTTAAAAAGAGAAGTGAGTCACAAGGCCAAACAACTTAATGCATAATCTTTAGGCTACTGTTTTAAGATCACAGATTGTCATCAAAGTCTGGAAATTATGCAAATAGTACTAGCTACATTTAGAGGTCTGCACAAGTAAAGACTTCCCGACCTAAATAGTAATTGTGCCTCAGAAAAGGCAGTGATTTTTTGTATGATGCAAGGGTGCTACCTACAGGCCTGAGTAGAGAATGACACCCAGGGAAGATTAGGAAAAAAGATCCTATTTTCATGAGGAAATAGCACAGAACTAGCATTATCACTAAACTAAATCCTTCTTAATTTCAGGGTAAAGAATATAAGTTTTACTGAAATTTTTTTAAACCCATAATCCCAAAGATTTTCGGTTAACCCAATTTAATCCTAAATCTTACAATAGTGCTTTTATTTTTCTATTTTTCTATATTTAAGTCATCTCCAATATCATGAAAAATAGGCTATGCTTCTTTTTTAATCAACAAGAATGAAATAACCTCTGCACTGTTCTGAGACACATATTTCAGCCATATTTTTGTTGACAAGTAATTTTGGCCACAACTGTTGAAAGATCACATTCAAAGACCACAATTAGTGCTCGGTGTTGTAAATACATTAAGTTGCTAGACAGGAAGTATTTCTTACCATATTAAATATATTTCTATCCTATATCTCTTGTATAATCAATGCTTTATTCAACACAGTGCAACCGCATTGAGAATTACTTACAACAGCCTAAATACAACAGTATTTCCAGCGTTTTTGAGATAATGAAGAGATGCTTGGGAAGCTCCATTAATCTAAGCGCACGCTTTTTCTTCCCTGTGTCTTTTACACATTCGTCTCTTCCCCAAGCAGGTCAGATACGGCAAATGCTTATGCATATGTGTAAATTTACCCCTGGGGACAGCCCTACTGATTTGAGTTGAACTTAATGATACGAATTTAACAGCACAGGCTCAGTTTGTTAACTTTTCAGAACAAGGGTCCCTGCGGTGTGCCCACTACCCCGCAGACACCACTGCAGTACACAGCCAGCAGGTAATGATAACAGTAGTAGCTGCGGTGGCAGCAGCGTCCTCTTGCATTTATGATCAGCTAAGATTCAGGACAGCCATGCAATTCAAAAGTAGTACGTTCTGGCTTTTAAAAGAATTCTGACATCCTTTTTTCTTTTTTGTCTTTTTTTTCTTTTTAGGGGGGAACAGTTTCACAAGTAGTATAAAAGCAGAAAAAAAAGATATAGAATATTAAAGGCATTTTATATTACATAACAGAGTAGTAACTGTGAATATTTTTCCTTCCAGATACAGAATTCAGCACTTCTGTATCTAAAGGCTGTATTTTTATATCCATAGTGATGAAAGGACATCACCCTGTCACAAGTACAATTAGATACATTTTAATATCACTGCAATGCTCTGAAAGGGGGAATTTTAAAATGAGTCTTTTTTGTGTCCGTTTGTCCAAGTCCTGAATACCTTTCAGGGAGTAAATGTCAAGATATATTTTTATTTGTATCAAATAATTATGATATTCAAAATTAATAATCTGATGAGCTGAAAACATGCTTTATTTTACAGTCCCAGTTAAACTAAGCATCTAGATTAAAGCACTTTTCTGAAACAGTTACTAATTCCAGCTTGGCTAGAAACATTATTAGAAAGAAAAAAAACCCAACAACATAAGGTTTGGTGAAAAAAAAAAATCTCAGAGAAGAACCAACAGTATTGACGCTGCAGAATGAAATAAAAAAGTATTCAGTAATGATACATAACCTTTGCTTTATTCTTAGGCAACTAAAATATCTCTTAAGGACAAAATATATTGATCCTACTAATATTGTTACTGATTTGGGATTCAAATTATTTTGCAAAATAGTCAAATAGTCATGATTTTCTGATGAAATTTCAAGAATAGTTGTACCAAAATGTATCAGCTATTCTTTTTCTTATTTTTAGAAATTGGGAAAAAAAATGTTTACATTATTTTAATGACATTCTATATATAATAATTACATAACAATTAAATGAGCTCAATATTAAATGAGCTCAATTCTATTTTAATTAAAAAGATAATCCTGAATAATTTTTTTTAATAGAAATGTCTCACTATAATTAAATTGTTCAGAGGACATTTAAATGAATGTTGAAGAGAGAACCACACAAGCTGTAACAGTATATTCATAACAAATTTGCTCTGAAATTAATATTTAATTAATTTTAAAATACTTTATGCCTCCTATATAGTTGTCTGTAAATTATTTTAAGTTGCCTTTCCCACTGATTGAACTTATTCATATTTTATTCAGTTCTCCCAATTTATAATTGCATCAGAAAGCTCTGTGAGCACAGTTAGCGGTAATGTTCATGGGTTGCTAGAGAAACATTAGTAAAGGGAAAAGTTTCTACTAGCTTTCTCATTAGGATAACTAAATTTTAAATCATATGCCCACATCTTTTTATTAATTACTTGCCTGTGACAAACTAATGTATCAACATATAACCTCATTTTGGTGCCTTCTAATATTGTAGATGCAAAGATAGATTTTTTTCCCCTCGTTAGATTTTCTTAATCCGTAACCAATACTAAATTCTTCCAAAAAGTGGGGATGGCACATGACTACAACCCCCCCCTAGTTTTATGGTAGAAGGAAAACAACGGCTTGTTGATTATTGTAAAAATATTTCTGATAAGGAAAAAAATCAAAATGAGTCGGTCACGTGCAAATATCATTCTTAATTTAGCTGCATGCATATGCAATACATGCATTTCCAGCTTTTAAAACTTAACCACTATTACATAAATCATAACTGACATCTAATGTAAAATAATCCTAGTTAAACATTTTTACCCTGCTCTAGTACTTTATGTGTGTCCTAACATTCATTTCTTCTTTGAATTGCTGTAACATTATGTCGCACAAAGTTCCTACCAGGAAAACTGCTATCACTTTTTTTCTTTGTATTTTTCCCTGAAGTGTTCACAAAGTTCTTCAGAACACCAATTAAAACTCAAAAAATAAAAAAAGAACATTTCCTTTATGAAAACTTGATGACCTTTGATATCATTCACTATTTAGAAACCCATAAAAGAATAGATAACAAATATATGACTCAGAAATTATCAATTATGAAAAATAATCTGGGGTAGAATGCTACACTAATGCAAAAAGATGGATTACTTGTCATAAACCAATAAAGCTTTTGTTTGTGAATCCAATATCTCATTTCTTTCCTTCGTGTTGGGAAACTTAAAATGATTTTTAAACTGCATTAACTTAAAAAAATGCAACTATCATAAAGGTGAACACTGAAAATGCCCCCAGAAATAATCTGTCATTTTTTAACCAATTTATATTTTGTGTTCAACTCTCAGTTCTAAAAATCAAAAGTCAGCAGAGACTAGATCCATCATAGAGCAAGTAGATAGTCCTGTACTTTGGAGGTGCGTGGGGGTGTTGGTTCTACCATCCAGATCCTAAAGTGGTCTCAAAGAAGTGCCGTATTTGTCATTGCCAGGCAGACAACAGAATTTAATTAGTCTATAACCACAGTTTAGAGCACAGCCAGCCTGTTTTAAAGCACTCCTCCTGCATTAGAATTCTTCAGGGTTTTGGGTTTACTTTGCTCTCTGTAACGTGGGGGAGGGGAATATTTCCATTTTTTATTAGAAGAAATGTGAGAAAGAGTGGATGTCTGCAGAAAATAAAATAAATACCAGCCTCGGAGTACCACGGTGCAGTGTCATCAGCTGTCGAGGGGTTACCTACGAAAAACCCCGGCCGGTGATGCAGCAGAGAATTCAATACACTCGCTGACTGGCAAATGACAGGATTGCTCAAATCAGGAGATAAACCCAGATGAGCTTTATTTCCATCCAGAAATCACAAACTCCCTGCTCAGCCTCCTGCCTTCTCTGTACATTGCGAAACCAGTGCTCGTGGCACAACGTCGAGAGAAACAAACCAGCAGGAATGACACTGACATTTGTAAGAGTAGCTGCTATGGCTCCCAGTTCAAGTTTAATTTGTGGCTGCCTTTCACATACACCTTTTGCTCTGCCTGCACCAGAATCCACAGTCATCTTTGGCTAACTTTGGTCCCATCAAGTCAAGACACCTGATTTAAAACACCGCCAGCTACAGTTCTTAACTACCTTGCACTGTGAGAAACAGTTGAATGATTTAATTAAAATAATTTAATTTAAATTAGGCGTATTAGACATTGTAAGTAAAGGAGCAGAAGGGTGACCGCCGTGATCCGGAGGCAATGAAGCATACTAACCAGAGATTCCCAGGTTCAGATCCCGGGGTCAGATATGCGCTCTCTGCTCCCAGCTTCAGCTGGGAGTGTGCCTGGAGGTGGCTGCCTCTGGTTTTTGGGAGAATGGAGGAGCAGGGTTGTGTGTAGGGGGGGGATTAACTACATTGTCACTGACTAATGACAGCTGCCAGATGATTAGAAACCACGTTAAGTTCTTAACTTTAACTTTGCTAATCAGCAAGATCAAACTCCCACAACCGGACTGGAATTTTTTCTACTGAAAAAAAAAGAAAAGAAAAAAGAGAAAGAATATGAAGAAAGTAGTTTTCACGTTTGCTACCTAATCAGAATGTAAGGCAGCGAACAAGCGCACAGTTGTAAAAATGAACTTTGATGGAATAAAATACCTGACTGATTTGGACCAGCTTCAACAGCACCATTTGCAAGAGCTAAATTTTGCTATGCATACAGGACAAAAGTTTTAAACAATTAATATTATTTCTTCCCATCAAATGCTGACAATCAAGAATCAACCAACAAAAAGGAAATTTTATTTAAGCATTTTGACATCATATTCTTCAAGAAAGTGGAACTTGAGAACAGCAAGAGTCTGCTACATTTACTGTGAGAAAGGAAGACAAAAAAACCCTTGCAGAAAAAGATCCGAGTAGCATCTACGGTAACCATTCACTGAGTTGGCCGTTGGTCAAGGCAAAATACGTAGACTTGCTTTCGGGAAACTTGTAATTTTGCCATATTCTCCATATAGACAGAAACCTTACTTCTTCAATACTAATTTTAAAGCAAATTCAAAACAGGCAGTTAATGGTAAGGCCGTAATGAAAATCTTTTTTTTTTTAAGCTATGACTGCGCTAAGGCCGCTTTTGGAAAGGTAATAGTTACCCAACCTTTTTATGGCTTTAAGAAACCCTTACTTCTGCCTCCTATTCCATACAATGCAGACTCTTATTTGCACCCGTGCAGTACTAAATTACAGATAAAGTTACAGCAAATTTGTTTTCTCAAAAAAGCAGTGAGGCCTAATATCCCCTGAGTAATAACAGCCTTGTCTTTCATTCAGAAGTAGAACTGGAATAATTTTCCCTCGGAAACAAACGTTTCTTCCAAAGACAATAGAGCCGTTCTTGCAGCGCTGAATGGGACACGGCTCGGTTTGCAGGTGCTCAGGTGGGGAGGCAGGAGGGCGTTCGACCCGGGTGGACAGCCCGTGCTGTGGTAGGTAACTCCAGCACGCTCCACCACCCACTAGACGGGCTGACGGAGCTCTCAACTCCGAATAAGCAAAGAAGTATGCTCGAGCGAATCAATAATTTATAGAGATGTATCTTGTTCATACTGATGGAATCAAGGGAGCTAATAAAAACCTGAAGCAGCCTTGGAACAAAGCAAAAGTGTCTTAAAAGGTTAAAAAAACCACAACCCACACCCAAAGTGATTCTTGTATGTGAAAGGAATACTGACATAATAATGACCTACCAGTGTACTACAGTTATTTTCCAAATGCTCTAGCTAATAGACTGTGATGAATAAATAACTTTTTAATGTGTTTCACTGGAGTTGCACCAGGGATTATTAATACCCAGTATTAAAAACACTATTCAGATTGATGTGAAGCTGTAATGCCATGAAGATAGTGACATAATACAGAAACAAAGCTCAAACGAGGTTTCATTAGTTACCTCTTCTTTAAAATAAATAACTCCAAAATGTTTCCATGTTTACTTGCTACAATATTGTGATACTATTCCTAAAAGATGAAAATCAAGCACATTTAGGGAATAAGCATTAAGTGTTGTTAATGTGGCCTTACGCTGTTAATCACTATCTTGGGAAAATTATATTGTGTTTTATATACTAATACTATGACATTTTTATTAACTCATAATCCCTCTGCTAACAGTGGTGCTTTAAGCAAGTAATAATTAAGATGGCAGCAAATATTAAAAATACCCAATTTTAAATTTTTCAGTCACATTAAAGGGATACAGTATCTGCTGGTACTAGAGGTTCTGTAAGGGAAAACAGCAAGAAGAATACTGTATACCAAGCAGAAAATACTCATTCTTTATTAAGAAAAACAGCCTTAAATAATCATTAACAGTAACCCTTACAGTACTGATCACTCATCTTCAAAGGAATGAACTGATTTTAACTATTAAAAATACACTTTTCCTGGAAATTGAAGAATTTGTCATTGGAAAATAAAATTTCAAATATGTACACCTGTGCCTTCTGGTCTGAGATAAGGAAGAGATTTTCCCTCTCCCTTATAAATGAGCACCAGAAAGAGACAGACCTCAGGAGAGACAGAGCGGGAACAGAAATATCACACAAGCTGACTTTATTAAGATGAGAATAGTCCAGAAAGGAGCATCTCAAGCTGAACAGACACCATGCATTCGTATACTTAAAGAGTGAAGAGAAATATAAGGAAATAGTGAAAACTCATGCATTAGTCCTGCCAGGGCTACTATTAAAGTAGAGATTTACCTTCAGCTTAAGATGTTTACCCCTCGAGTTATGATTTAGAGGAGACGTACCAGGTGCAGAGAATCACAGATACGCATTCATATTGGCTTGATTTTTTTTTTAATCATAGCTTTCCCAAGTATACAGTGCCACTTACTGTAGCGATGAATGCAAAATATGTATTCAGTATATCAAAGCAGAATTAATTTTATTCATTTTTGAGCACATTTCTTTGCTACCTTTTTATTTGTTTAATGGGGTTAGGAAGTGTCTGTCTCTGTTCGTTAATGAGCAGTGTCTACTTATGGAGGCCAGCCAATTAGAACTGGAATACAGGCACATCTAATCACAGCTACTATACGGCTGCGGAGAGAAAATCATGTCTCCTATTCAGCCAGTGCTGCACGCTAATTGCCCAAGAAGTTCCAATTGCATAATACCAGTTTTAACAGATAACTCTGCAGTCCTAACAATAGCTGTGAGAGCAGTGGTCAATCTCAAATAAACAAGACTGAATTATGCCAATTTTTTGCTTTTGCAAATCAGTGGGTTCTTCTTAGAGTACTTCTATCTCTGGAAAGCAGTTGGTATCTTGTAACTTCAGAGCTACAGCAATTGTGCTGTTATTCATGGAAACGTACAAACTCCAAAGATCTGCCATGCAGTTCAAGTCTATTCAGTATCAGCGGCAGCCATTTGGCTTACAGGTATTACATTTTTTTTCTCTTCAGTAACAATTCTGGTCACAACGTTAGTTATCTGTACTGGATAAGTGTTACCACTTATTCTGCAATAAATAAAATCTACCAGTGAAACCAAAATAAATTATGCTTTTAAATTATGTCTCCTTGTTTATTCCAAAGTTATAAACAGATTTTGGGATATAAATACCTATTATTTTTCTTTTGAAAATTAAATAAACTTAAAAAAAAAACCAACACAACTGTTTATATCAAACAAGTGGCTATGAGGTTTACAGGCTTTTTATTTCAAGGTCAGCTGAAATTCTCCTTTCCTGCAGAAGCTAAATCACTTAAGAGTGACACTTGGTAAAAATTTAACTTTCCGCCTGTACTGTGAGTGTTTCATGCATTAAAAAAATATCCAGACAACATTGTTTCTTGCATTAATACTTAACTAAAAGGATCTTCAAGGCAGTTTTTGCTCCTCTTTATATTGCCGTGACCAGTACAGAAAGTTACTGTGCAAGATAGGCCATTGCAAACACCCAGCCTTTACCAACCTTTACCAATAACATGGCTAAGGCTACGTGAGCGTTTTCTTCACAACTTGGCAACCATCAGTTTGGGCTTCAATTGAGAAATTTAAGCAAATGTTCCGCCTAGATGGTACTCTGCTCCATGCAGCCTTGTCACCGAGATCCGCAGCCGCTGCCTCGGGCCAACACCCAGGAGGGAAGGGGGAAAAGCACGTGGAAAGGTAGTTCAGGAAAGCATCATTTTTCTGAAAGAATGGATTTAACCCCAGTTCTTCAGGTATGGAAAACACCTTGGGTGGAATCAATGTTTAGCCTGACTAAACTTTACAATAAAGATTATGTTAATAATGTGCTGTATAACTCATGCCTAATTTAGAAGAAAAACAACAAAACCCACCACTTGTAAACTTCTAAAGTATTCTTCCGTAACATCACACTTCAGCAGTTTGTCCACTTGAAACACGATGGTCTGCTCAGTACACAGACACATTATCCCAAGCAAAGGACAACTTCTAGTGCTACCACTTTTTCACACCCTGTCACAAGGAAGTTTCCCTAACTGCGAAAATAAGCAGCCTTCCTAGTTCAGTTGTAGCTGCCCCGTTCCTTCATAGGACTTTCCTACATAAATCTTAATGGCGTTCAGGTGAAAATAAAGCTTCTTGCATGGTAAGTTCACCTCACGCTGAGGAGGAAGGCAGAGGAACCACAAAAACGGTGACAGCAGAACGACACAGGCATTTTTCACTTCAATTTCCTATTGTCCCGAGGGGAACAGACTAATCATCCGTTCTCCCTGCCAGTTCTGCTGGTTTTGGATATCACCATCACAAGCAGCATCGCCACCCCCCAGTTATTTCCAAGCGGGAAGCAAGCTTTCAAACTCTCTCTGGTCCAAACCAGCCATTTTTGGAATGGGAAGCATGCAGCATCTCTCTGCTGCCAAAAACGTAGGATAAAGCTGTGTGTGGCAGACAGTCCTCTTTTAGGGAAAAGGGACAAAACTTCCCGTGTAACTTTTGCAATGGTTAGTTAGGGGTGTTTTTCTTTTGAGGCTTTATTTACAACACCAATAAACCAAATTACTGTTAGTCATATAGCATGTGCAGCACTAGTAGAAACAAAATATGTTCTAAGACTTTTTTCTATTAACGGTCTGGATTTCACGTTCTGCAATCAAAACTGAAATTATAAAATTGCACGTTAAACAATATAAGCAGGACAAATACTTTCATGATGCATATTTGAAATATTACAAAGTTACCCTAAGTGTTTTCCCTCCATTAAAATCCCACATATTGAAAATTACTTATTTTTTCTTAATTCTTCCACCCAGGCACAGATGTTTATAGTATCACCGACCAGCTACACACCTACTAAACAAGCGACTACTCTGTAGGGGGAAGTGCACCTTCAGATTCCTCAACAAGCAGTAGGAAGAAATCGGTAGCTTCATTTCTGAACAGAGCGCTTTTCTAATCCTTTTGCACATCATATTTTCAAAAGCTTTGAAACATTGCTTCTCTATTTGATTTTCCTTACTTGGGCATTTCTCACTAGCATACGACATACTGGTTATTGCCTCTTTCTTTACCACACTGAAACTGTTTGCAAAACATTACATTATATTATTTTAACTATTGAACGGTCCAGTAAAATCAGTGTGGCCCTGTGCTGGTTTTGGTTGGGACAGAGTTAATTTTCTTCACAGTAGCTAGTATGGGGCTGTGTTTGGGATTTGTGCTGAAAACAACAGTGTTGATAACACAGGGATGTTTTTCTAATTGCTGAGCAGTGCTGACACTAAGTCAAGGACTTTTCTGCTCCTCACCCCACCCCACCAGCGAGCAGGCTGGGGGGG
>NW_008796211.1:3764542-3814732 GCF_000699145.1 Aptenodytes forsteri
CACACCGGGGGGGGGGTGGGACTGAGCGAGCAGCTGTGTGGGACTTAGCTGCCTGCCGGGTTAAACCATGACAGGCCCATACTCCTTCCACTTCAAGGCAAACCATTAGAATACCTACCGCTGCTAAAATAAAAAGGAAGTGAAACACTCTTTGTAACATGATTTTATAATGTGTTGGTTCTCATATGACTCACAACTGAAAGATGATGAAGAAGATATTGTACAATCCACCCATGTGCACCATTTAAGTAATGAAAGTTTAGATGGCCAAGATTTCCTGCAACAACTGTGAAACAGCAACTCAGGAAACCCAATGATGATAAGGTACACAACTACTTTCTCCTTAGAACACCGTTACTAAATAATTACCCAAATTTGATATCGGTGCTATCTGAAGTCTTTCAAGTGCGAAGTTTTTTATTCAGGAGAGTTTTGTGCAATCGAGAGGAAAGTGCAAGTAAGAATACATGATGCAATGCAACCCCTCTCTGGACACATAGCCACGCTGGGTCAGACACAACCAGCCTGCGACTCTTCTGGTAACACCAAGCAGGTGGGGCCGCAGAAACATCAGGCAGCTGGGGATCGCGTTGTACATGATTTGCATTACGGGAAATGTACTCCAGACCAAGATTACAACCCACGCAATTTGGCTGCCTAGATTTCTAGTCACATCACTGCCTTAAGAGGAAATCTAAGCTCGTTTTTAGAGCTTTTTGGGTAACACCAAATACGGGACAGTAACTAATAGTTTTTGTTAATTTCTGTAATTTTTGATCAACTACATTTTGGTGCGTCAGACCTTTCAGTGTATCAATCTATAATAGCATTCTAAAAGCTTTGATAATCAAATACTTTCAGTGCAAAGTTTTCTAAGTAGGGAGAAAAGGAAAACAGGTGGGAAGAATGGTCTGGCAGTGAAGGGGAAAGTCCAAGACTTGGGACACCAATGCTCTATTCTGCTGTGTATTTCCTGTTTGAGAAATCATAAAGCCTCTTTACCTCAATTGGTAATGTAAAATAAGGAAAGTATTTCCCCACACTGCATCGGTGTTTTTGAGATTGAACACGGTAAGATTATGAAGAACTCAGAACGGAATCTAGGTAAGTACCTAAAATAGATATGCAGGTAAAATAAACAACTAAGGGAGCGATTAAAGTGCCTAAAGGTAGAGCTGGTGCCATTTTAGACACCCTGGGGTGGGTACCCCAGTCACCTGGAAGGTGATGGCAGAAGTGACACGGGATCTAAGACAGACACATGCCCTCCTGGAACAGCAGCTGGGTGGTACACAGGATGCTCTAGATTACCTAAAAGGGCACCAAGTCTGCACTGAGGCAATGAATCACACTGCTAAACTGGTTCAGCAAGTACACATTCACTCTATGAAGGACGTAAAATGAAAGTGATTTAAAAAAAAAAAATACTACAAGAAAATTTTAAGCATATAACTATTGCCCAGTCTTTCCTTGTATCAGATTTGCAAACACACAATGTGTCAAACACAAGACGTGGATTGATGACACCAAGAATTTCCACACCAGCATCATTCCTCAGTTGCTATAATTAAGTACAGAGGTTATTTTCAATGACTGCTGGTGCTGGTATGTTCTTTATGTATGAATGGTTAATGGATCTCAATGGTCATATATACCAGGATCCACTATGTATGTTTCCTTCCTATCCCACTTTCTAAAACCTGGCACACAGTATAGCTAAGTGTTGCAGAAAGCTCAAATCCCACTGTATTTTTGCAGCAGTCTCACATTAGTTCTGCTGGTCTATAAAAAATTAGGAAACAGGGTTTAGATCGCTTTTATTTTTGTCTGCTTTACTTCTGAAAAAATCAAAAGCACAGCACTCTGGTCTACTTCATTCTCTTCCCTGCTGGTGAAGATACAGCTGACAAAAAGCTGAAAGACTCTTGCACGTGTGTGCAACCTGCATCAGAAATGAATCTTGTACCTGGCCTTGCCACTGCTGTGTCACTTTACCTCTGGAAATCTCTCTTTTGAGAACAGGCAGTTTTGACAGCAACAGGAATTTTTGGAAAGGCTTTTTTAGGATGTAAGAAGTTTTTGCAGCTACCTTACCAGCACTTCTTCCAATTTCAAATTCTAGACACCAGGTGGCAAAGACAATCCGATGGTCCACTTCACCCAGGTTTAGTAAAAAGCAGTTTGAACGTGTTTATATGTTATATCCTCAATAATGATCAACAATGGCAAAATCTATGAGCTCTTAAATATATCTGCAAAATTCTGATTCTCCTACAATTACAGTTTGGAAAAAAAGGAAAGTATTTAATAACTAACACAAGTGCGTTCCCACATCTGATGGTACCATATCAAGTCTCTCCCAAAACATAATCTCTGTCCTTCAGCTTTGAGTGGAAGTTGCTTCTGAAATATACAATAGTGATCATTTCCCTTTTTAATAGGGAAAAGCTAAGCAAGTTGACAAGATTACTTTACTGTCTCGTTTCCTGCTAGGGACCAGCTCTTTTTTCTCCTGTTTCCTTCTCGGTTTCAATTAATTAGCATGACACCACCACAACTAAATGGTGTTATGTGCAAGAGAACTAACACTTAATCAAAGGTTAGGGACACTGTTATGTCATTTTCACACATGAATTGTGTAACGTTAGAAGACAAAGCAAAGGTGAGTTAGACCTGACAAATGACTTGGATGCAGGGTGAGTCATTTTATCAATATTTCAAAGCCTAAGAAAGAGAAGTATTTTCTGTGTGCATGCATACACACGTATAGAAAGATTCAGAGGAATAGGAACAGGAATAGGAGAACACGTTCATAGAAAGCTTTAATGTGAGGACATACTGAGAAGTATGCATGTGATCGGGTGAGGGTACTCTGCTTCCAAATGAGAAAGGAAACAAGTTTATTTTATGAGTAACAGTTAAATGTTCAAGCAGGCAATTAAAGTGCTTTACTGAGGCCATTTTGGGATACCAAACACTTTGAAGATTATATATTCCCTCATATTTCATGTTTTATGTTCCTGTAAGTAAAATATGTGGTTCCCTTTAGTTACTCAGTTATGAATTGTACTTTAAAGGCAAGGGGACATTTTTGATAATGCACATCTTAAACTTTTCATTAAACTACCAAATTTAAATTCTACCTTTTTGTGCACTCTGACATTTTTGTCTGGCATTTTCATTAATTTTGCGACATACATAAATGTAGCTGAAATGTTAACTGATCAATACTTTGTCTCTCTCATGTAGCACTAGAGCGAAGCTCCCCAAGGACCACACAGCAGTACAGAAATTAAATGTGTAAAATATCAAATGTTAATGTTAAACACAGCAGCACTTACTGTATAACGACTGAAAAGGCTAAAAGAATTCCAAATGGACAGATGGTAGCACAAATTATCTACAATCACATTTAAAGATTAAAGTTTGTCCCGTAAAATAATTCATTGACTCATGTTGAAGTGTGTCCTTTTACTGATAGCTCAGTTGTCCAATTATTTTTGTGCTCATTACAGTGAGAAATGACAGTACTGGAAAAAAAGAGTGTACACTTTTTTCCCCCTACATTGCACCCACTGACATCTGCAAGAACACAAATGTCTGGTCAAGAAGCTCATGGAGATTAGGCCCAATTTAGTACATGTTTCAGTGCCCACAGTAGAATAATATAAAGAAAAAAAATCCACTTTTGCATAATCTAATAAAGTTCTTCTGCCTGAAACATACCATATTAATTACCGAATTTAAAAATACAAAAAAATTAACTGCTAAATAATCCAAAGGTCTGTTTTAAATACAGAAAACCATGTGAATTTACAGCAAAGGCTCTTTCTATGTATTCTATTCTTTTCCATTGTATTTAGGTGCTTAAGAAGCATAAACACAAACACGTAACACATTTCTGATCTGCCTCTAGACATAACAGGGATATATGCAATATAATAAAGCTGTTCTGGAACTGAAACATTAATTTAACATTGCCGCTATACACTTCCTTTGTTTAACAGGAAATAAATATGTAAAAGGAGGAGAGAATATAAAATCTTCTGATGGTTCAAATCCAAAGTCATATTCTAGCCAGATCAACCTATGTTTCATGAGCTATTTACAAATACTTCTGAATATCTGAAAAATAACAGCTAATAATACATCACGGTTATATTAGCACAAAAATATAAAAAAATGTCTGGGTAGCAATTATTCTTCGGCTGTGAATTACTGAGGCACAGAAAAAAAAAAGGAGTCAAAACCTTAAGTCATTCAGGCAAAATCCTCAGTGAAGGTGATGAGCTTATGAAGTTCAACAGAAACAGGTAAAATATTGTTTAGTTGAGGAAATGCATAATCTAGAACATTGAAAACTTAACTTCTAGGTTTCTGTACTTCTAGGTACAGCATGGGCAACACTGGTCATTGAGCTGGCGCCTTTGGACAGATTTGAGAAAGAACCATCCTAAACCTTTAATAACGCATTTCCTTTCCTAAAATGTCCCAAATAATGCAAAGGTTTGAGACAGCTAAGTCCTGGAGTATAAATAATCAGCAAGCCCTTTCAATGAACACTTTTAGTCTTGATGACTAACATTGTGACTCTCCAAGGAGAATGACTTTAAAAAGACCTGCAGTGCAGGTCTTCAGCGTGCGAAGAGCATAAAGCAGATAACTGTGGCGTATTATAGTCACCGTATTAATCAAGGCTTTCTGTGGGTTTCCAAGAGTAGTCCTCCTTTCCAGATCTCTCATTAATTACAACTAACTTACTACATTGCTGAAAACTGAGCTAGTCTGTCAGAATTTCTTCAGCTGTAGTCTTCCGCAACAGTGGCCCCATCAGAAAGCAAAGACATGGGGTGAGGTACAAGAAAAGGGTACCTGTAATTGTAACGCCAAGAACCTGGGGCAACGGGAGATCTGAAAAAATCAACCCTCACATATGTAACTTATGAGAAATGGCTGTAAATCTGTATTGCGACATTACCCATCAAGGTACATCTTCAAATCCAACAGGAAGGAAGAAATGGTTATTTCAAAAGTTTACTTCTCTTACATTATTTATTAGTCTGACTACAGAGCTGGAAACCTCCAGAACGGCCTATTTCTCATCTCCTTTCTGGCACTGACATTTCACTGTGACATTCTACAACCTCTGGGAGACAACTTCAGGAGGAGATACTATTTGTATAATAGTGAAGAGATGAAAATGATACATATAAGTACAGCTTTTTTATAGAATCTATTAAATTCCAGCGTAACCTTAGTGCAAGCATAATTCAGCAGTACATGTGCAAGTGGACAACTCTCAAGATTTTTCAAGGGCCTGTGATAGCTATGAAACTCCAGAAACCACCTAAATCCCCAAAGCTTACGACCATGATAGAAGTTCATGTAGATTTGACTTGGCTAACAAAAACTTATCAATGTTTTGCCCAACAGAGGGATGATTTGATCCTTGGACAGAATAACATCAGGTTGAAAAGCACAGGATGCACTTTGGATGCAGAGCGGGAACACATCCGTGAAGTCACAGCACTGACTGAGATGTAACGTGTCCATAACTACCACAAGTATATATTATATAAATAAAATCAGGAACACATTCTACTACAATACACTATAACTACAATAATGACGTATCTCCACTACAGACCTCTCTGCTCAAGTTCCGTGTTTTATGTATTTCCAACTACTCATTATGATTCTGAATGTCTTCTACGATCAGAAACAATTACAATTTCACAGGAACACAACTTCCTCCATGGCCACAGCAGTGCACCATGAGAAAGAAATAATTTCATTTGCCCCAGAGAATAGGATGTCTTTCCATTTCCTTCCTTCCACCAATGACAGGTGGGTGTTTCACATCCATATTAAAATCAGACTTGTACATAGAAGTATTTACTAACTGGAGCAGTAACAGCAACATGAACATTTAAGTTTTATGTAGCAACACGCATTTTCCTATGAAATGTTGATCATTTTAAACTGAAATAATAACATATCATCTTTCTAAATTAAACAGTAGCAAGTATATTTAGATTTTTGCACAGTGTAGTTACTACACTAAAGTATAAAATCCCTGAGAGTTTGAACAACACATGTATCTCCTGTACTCTTGATGAACATTGCAACCAAGGACCGACAGCTTTCTGCCATCCTTTGACAGGCTACAGTGGCGTTTAACAAGTCACTTAGTACAAACTGAGCCCTGCTAGAAGAAACTTCCTGCAAAACAGCATGATTTAGTGGCACATGAAAGCACCCCATTTCACTGCCCCAGTGCAGCCAGCTCCAATGCCTGGTTTGATGTCTCCAAATTTGAGGCACCTGAGCTTTAGGCACCCATGCTAGGAGTACTGTCAGCCAACTCCCTCTATAATTATTCAAAGAAAGACTGAAAACACTCCCTGTTCATATTCATTGTGGAGAGGCTCATAATTTCAGTATTTCAGCCAACTTAATAAATTTAGATGTTCCAGAAAGCGTGTCCGTGCATACATTTTTACTCCTGGTGGAACTCCATCAGGCAAAAACCAAACAGGGACGCTGGTCTTGTGTGTAGTTCATATGATTTTGAAAATAAAAAGATATTCACCTGGGAAACACAACGTAATCTACAACTATGCTTGGAATGTTCAAGATTTAACAGGAAAATAAAGGTTAATACTAATGAAGCTAATGTTTATGGAAAAATAGCAGTTTCATTGAGATCACTAAAAATGAATTCACTAAAAACTGAACTATGACCAGAGCTTGATGTCTAAAAGGTACTAGTTTGTTTGCATTAAGGATTTTAAAGCTCGTTTTATTTTGGTTTGGTTTGGTTTTTTTAACCAAGAGCACTAAATCTTAGTAAGGAAGCAACTCTTTGGGTCCAGAGCTTTGTAGTTCTAAAAAAGTTACAGGTGTAACATATATTGATATGTGGAGGACAAAATAACACTAATTAAATATTCATGATATGTAAAAGAATTTGTGAAATAGTCAAAAGAAGTTTTAGAGTAAATATGCACTATACAAGGGGGCCAAACAAAACTTAACAGAAGTAATGTGTGAGAAGCTGAAGATAGATCCATAGTTCACTGGCTGTATTTTGAGTTGTATCACTCGCTTACATTATTTGTACAATTATAAATTAAATAAAACCCCCTTTCTATCTTGTTTGTGTGACATTTTAAACTTAATTACTTTTTCTAAAAAAAGTGAATACACATGATTTGCAGTATCTTCATAATGCAAAGTTTTAAATAAAAAAAAAATCAGAACCGCCCACATCAACACTGTATTATCTCTCAGTCTAAAACACAAATACACCAGGGTGATTAACAGCAATATAAAGAAGATCATACCAAAAAAGCAGCGAGACTTCTTGGGGGAGAATCCCAGTCAAAGCAACTGTTAATGTAGTAGGCGGCATTTATGAGCACCATGATACAACGCTTCATCCGGATAAAGTTTCTTAACAGTAGCTGTTAAAAAGACGAAAGAATGAAAAAGTTTAAAAATGCCAAAAGCTTCAGAAGAGGCTCATGCTTAAAATATTGTCATTCTTAATTTCAGTGAAGACTGAGAAAATAACATGTTAAGCTCTCTAGCTTACAAATTGAGAAAGATAGTTTAAAATTTGAGAGGCTTGGAAGAGCGAGAATTTGCTAGTTGTGTCAACTGATATTTGTTGAATTTAATTCTAAATGGTACAAAAATTGTTGTTCAATTTTAAAAAGCCACTTGCAAAATTTCACAAATGATTTTGTTATTAAGATTTCAGAGTTCTATTAAGTAGGCAAGACTTTCCCCATTCTCAAGTACTTAACAAATTTTGGCCTTTCTTAATAAAAAGATGCTGTAGGACACTAACTTGAAACCATGCAAAATTACTGCTCTAATCTAATTAAGATCACCTGCACCCTTTACATCCAATTTTTCCTTCATTTGTAACAAATTTGTCTGCTGTGATGTATGTTGACCGCATGTTTTTAAGTATTCATCAAAGTAACTGTAACTGCATACATTCAAAATATATAGAGATGAGACATAACAGCACTGGGTTTCGATTCAGGAGAATGCTTAAATTCTCTAAAATGGCAATACACTTGAGCAAAAAAAAGTGAACCAACCAGGTAACGATTTAATTTGTGTATTAGGTAGCATAGAAAATGCTAGGTAGGTAAGACATTCACTCTTGGAAAATGTGGATGTTTTAAAATGCAACCGCATCAGTCATACATAAAGATTCCTTTTTTTTCCTCGCCCGAAGTGGTATTGTGGTGGGGTGTCCCATGCAAGCTAATTTAAAAAAAAAAAAACAACCCAAAGTGGGTATTTAAAGTTTATTCCTCCTGCCATCTGCAAAAAGAACAATGCCATTTTCTGTTATGAAAGTGGGGAGAAGAATGAATCTTGAATAAAAAGCCTTGCTGCTTCTTTGCTGGAATAGCAGTGCAAAATGTAGCTTTAGTAACTGCATTACTCACAACAGTAAAGAAAGAAATATTTTGCCTCTTGAAATCTTTTTTAATGAAATACATAATACAACCGATATAAAATTCATCCAGCAGATAATTTAAATTATGCTCAAGTCTATAAGCTTTCAGCAAAATAAAGACCAGTTTTGAGACCTTTGCCTTTTCACTGCAAAAAACAAATACCTTGTTCCCACAGTCCAATCAAAAGCCCAGTTCTCTCCATATAAAATACATCATTTGTGGAACATGAAAAACTGAATCAAAAGTAGTTCAAGTGGAGAAAAAGATAAGATGTGTGTTTAAATATTTTTTACCAGAACATTAGAACTGTGAGTGGCAAAAATATCCAGAAAAAAAAAGAAAAAGGGTCCAGACATGTCCTACCCACAGGACTCTCAAAAGTAATACAGAGTTTTAGTCTGCTTTCACCTTTGATTCAAACCTCACTCAACTAACTTATTTAAAATCTGGCTAAAAGAATGCTGAAAGACTCTCTACCCTGCAACAAACGGTGATCTTTCAGGTCAAAGTTAACAGCAAAAATTTATGCAAGGCTTAGTTTACATGCACCTGTGCTATAATCTGATATGTGTGGAACCTGATGGTTTCAACTGTGTTCTTATTCACGTATTTCATGGAAATTAAGCTGCAATTTATAGGGGAGACACAACAAATCCATGTATTTTGTTTCTGCCTTTTCTGACCTATCATATTCTTTTGTAAACAGGTAATGAAAATGTTATTCTTTACCCTCAGCAGTATGACACCAGATATTTGGATGTGCATACTTGATATTAAGGCTTTCGGAAAGGATTAGTGTTTCCTTACTCTTTACCTGTTTAGACAGTCTGTTTTCCTCTTCAATGTACTTCACTTCTTTGGGCATTAAGGTTCGTATGCTGGCTTTCACCTACGCATTAAAATGTGTGTCAATATTTCAAGCTTACTCGCTCCTTGCTAATAACACATGCTTCAATTTGCAAAAATTACGAAGTTTCAAAGTCATGGCTGCCAAGCCCGCGACACATAAACGTACACAGAGGCATGAGCTGCTGCTCCTTACATTAGCAGCAATAGCAGCGGCAGCAGCAACAAAAAGAGTGGGTGTGCCAGGCAGTGGCAGAAGAGTATTCTGTAGTATACATCAAGGTTTAGAGAAAATGAGGAATGACAGAAATTCTCTACAAATCAGGAACAAAAGCTTTCATGAAACTCAACTCTTTAGCAGTACAAAAAAGCCAAAGTTAAGACTTACAGCATTAAAAATCACATCTATTTCAAGATAGATGACCCCCTTTGTTGGCCCTGTCAGCTGCTTGTTTTTCAAGACGTAGGCTTTCTGTTCACCATTTTGAATCTGCAGGAAAAGGACATGACAGCCGTCTGTCTCGCGGTCTCCGCTGAATACACCCCCCCGGTGACCCCTGACCCCCAGCTGCTGAAACTGACAGAGAACCCAAAACAACTGTGGCAAGTCTGACAAGTACCTGTTCATTACCAGGACCGAGTCTGTCAGGAAAAATTAACTATCATGGGATTCAACATGGCTGTGAATTGAGTATGTTAAAATTTTAGTGTTCTTATTACAGACCTCGGTTGAGAAATGACAGACACAGAGCTGCAAATCTTTTTTTTTTTTTTTTTTCCCCCCCCCTCTTTCTTCCCCTCCTTCAGCAGGAAAAATACAGAGCGGCATGTCAGGTGAATGAAACTTACAGACAGCAACGGTATAGCAACTTTGCCTAGAAAGTCAGCACTCCGATCGCGGTCTTCATCATAAACTGTCACCTCAAGCACCGAGTGGATGTCTTTAATATTGCTACAAAGGGAGAAGCACACACAGAAGAGAGAAGTCACCTCTTCCCCTCCTTCAGCAGGAAAAATACAGAGCGGCATGTCAGGTGAATGAAACTTACAGACAGCAACGGTATAGCAACTTTGCCTAGAAAGTCAGCACTCCGATCGCGGTCTTCATCATAAACTGTCACCTCAAGCACCGAGTGGATGTCTTTAATATTGCTACAAAGGGAGAAGCACACACAGAAGAGAGAAGTCACCTACACCAGCAGGTACCAAGGACAAAAGCGTGAAAGGTTAGCAAAAACAGATACCCGTCTATTTTTCCATGCCATGGCAGAGAACAGAACTTAAGTAAATGAGGCATCCCTCCGTATAACCGAAATGCTTTCTAAGGTAGAGGGCTGCAGCGATCGCGCTCTCTCTCTCTCTGTGAGGCTTTCCCAGCAGAAGTTTTCCGAAGGATGTTGCTTTAAATCTCCTACCTGGCGTTTGCGCCGCATGAGCCGCAAGGAGAGCCAGCGCCGAGCAGCACTGGGGGATTTACAGCCGCGAGCAGCAGGACTGAGAGCCTTTAAAGACTATCCCTTACACACTGCTATCCCTGCAGCAATTCTTACTGCAAATACTGTGAAATCTGTAGGTTTGTAAATGAAAATGATTACGAGCTACACGAGCACATCCTTGCACTGAGAACAACCTCTTTAATTCTAAAATCCTTCCTTAATTACAAATATACAACAGTCATTGCAACAGATTAGGAACAAGCAATACAAAACGATGCATTTTTCAGCTACTACTGTTTTTTGCCTGCAAGCTATTAAACACTCCACCACCATGCACAACAAATGCCACTGTATATTGTAAATTCTCAAGTGAAAAATTCACATTCCTTATTCAGAGAAAAAAACGTAATTGTTTGAGAGAACTCATCTTTGATCAAATGGCTGATCCAGGAAATACAAATTCAAGCAAAGCAGTTTAACTTCAGTAAAAGATAAGCCTCCAGATGAAAGGGGATTGCTAGCCCAAAATTAATTAACAAATCGGAGGATAAATAAAATAGTCAATGCAAATATACACAGAAGAGAGGTGAAAACTCTCCTTGAAGGCCTTTTGAGTTTTTCTATTTGATTCCTGATTAGTCTTTTGTCCTCTACAAAACCAGGCAATTTCTTATGCAGAGAACACTGTTGAGCAGTAGAGGTTGATTAGTTATTGGGTCTATTAGTAGATAATTAAAAATAAATTAATGAAGAATTTAGTGTGGTTTTGCAGATACGTAAATGAGAACTACGTTAATAAGCTAATGAGAAGTACAACTGTTGTGAGATTTTTTCTTTTGTTCTGAGTTCATTCCTGAGAGCTCACTGCAGGGCAAGAAAAGCTACGGATGCCAAATACATGAATGACAAATTTAGAGGAGGAAAAAAAAAATAAAATTAAATCAGGCTGTGTTCTAAGATCAAGGGCAAAACATAGTATTTTCATTTATGATAAAGTGAAGTAAGTGTACACAAAGCTAAAGCTTCTACTGATTTTTGCAGTGGATTGTTAGCTGATTTCAGCAGCAGAGAAACCTGCAACTGATCAGTTTTCTACTCATTGGTGTCACATGGCAGTCAGATAGAGAGAAGCAGGGAGAAAAAGAAGGCAACTGAGCAAGACAAATAACAGGAACATTTTTTTTGTGGAAGACTTTCTTCTATTTTGTCAGAGCCTTTACTGTCTTCAAAATAACAGAAGGATAAAAAAACTCAACTGCATCACTTCCCAATAAACTAAGTGTTTAAGACTGCTGCTATTACCCAATAGCAGCATTGTACTAGTATGACAGTAGACAGTATTGTGAGAAGTGCAGTTGGTAAATGGAAACAACAAGTGGAAAGTATCTGATCACAATTCAGAGAAGTATGAATGCATTTAAAATTCCTTCCTTTATATAGTTATCTAATGGTTATTACAGTTAACAACCACATTTTACTGACGGTCATAATCACAATACCCTTTTTCCCACCCAAAACTTCAGGACCAAATCCAGTGTGATGGATTTGGCCCTTGAAACGCTCACTGAAGCTAGCAAGAGTCTGGAGTGCTCAGCATTACTCATACCTGGTTTCAAAGAAACAGACCTTGCTTTTTTACCTTTAAAATGGTACCTCTTCTCTAATTTTTTTCATGTTTTTAATCCTTAAAAAAGTATTCAGCTGTTTGGTTTAGAAATATCAGTATGGCATCACTATCTTTCTTCAGAATCAGCAGTAGGTATCTTCGATTCACATGTACATCCCCTTCAAACCCCCCCCCCCCCAAAAAAAAAAAAAAAAAACCCCCCAACCCCCCCCAAACACCCCAAAAAACCCCCAAGCCACCCCAAACACTCACAAAATCCAAACACCTACAATGTGAAGATTTTGTTCCATTCTGGATTGAGGTTCTTGTAGACAGTATGTGTCAGCAGTCTGTCATTGTTCAATTCAACTACACAAAATGGGTCGCTTTTACCTATAAGAGAAAATTTGGAACAAAATTTGTGAACTAAGAAAACCCACCATGAGCAAGGTTTAAATAAAAATTAGTTGTTTTTTTTTTTTTTTTTTTCCTAAGCTGCATTGTAATTCCCTCAGGAATTAATTCAGAGAAGTCCTATGATCTGCATTATATTCAAGATGCTCATAACAGGCTGTTCATCTCCGTAATCTATCAACATTGAAAAGAAAAAAAGAAAAGAAAAGAAAAGAAAAGAAAAGAAAAGAAAATCATCATACAGACTTTTCTGATGAAAAAACAGCATGTTCCTAAAAGGTGCCAAGCACCCTTCTGAGACAGCTGAGAGAACTTTACTTTAATGGTGCCAATCCTACATTGACTGTAATGATAACATAATTAGAGCATTTTGATATGTAGGAAATGTATTATTCCATATTATTTGTAATAACATAGCACCTATGATACTTATCCAAAGATTACTATGCCCTACATGTTTCATGTTGTACAAATCCTCTCCCCAAAATCGAAAAGCCTTAAAGACAGCCTCAGATAAAAGCCCAGCACCAGAGAAAACGGGCAAGTACAATTAAACAATGAGACGGTATCAGCTGGAATGGTGGGCTGTAGTCTCAGCACAGCAGAAGCTCAAACGTGGTTGAGATTTTTGTATACATTAAAGCACAATGAAGTAGCTTTGCATATATTTACAAGAAGCTCCCTCAGCATGAAAGCCACCACAGGAGAAAGTATGAAGATGCTGCTTTGAAAATGTAGTATGTAGATAATGGAAGCGGTATCCCTAGACTGGATATGGAAGCTTTTTTTTTTTAAGCTAAAGAAAAAGAATGGGGAAAGGACGTGCGTGTGTGTGTGCGTGCGCGCCCCTGCATGTGAAATAAGCAGCTTATAGCCAATGACTACAGGTGAGCAGTGCTTAGATACCAAGCAAAGAGCAAGAAAAATCATCCCAACTGAAAGTTTAGGGAGAAGACATGAAACTTATACTAAGCTTTTTCTTAGATATCCATGAGGCCAAGGTTTGTATTTGGAAAGGAGAAGGAAAGCAGACACCTGAATCTCATGCTTAACATCAGTTTGCTTATGTAAAAAAGGATCTCTCCAAAGAGGGAGGAAGCAAAAGAAGGGAAGTGGTAACTCCAGAGTTTTGGGGCAACCTTAAAATTTCCTGGAAGGGTAAGAAGGTGTCGCAAGAAAGATCTGAGGAACAGCTATGATGGAAGGAGCAGCAACGAAAACATGAGGGGCACGGTGAGAAGACAATTGCAATAAAGAGGCAATAAAGGGAAGAAATAACGGTGTGGAGTAAATTAGTTAACTCGTATTTCAAATTATGACAGTAATGACAACCACTATAAATGCTGGCCAAGACAGAGAGATGCTATCCCTCCTACCTATTTTGATTTCCTCCAGTAATTGAAGATGAACAACATTTGCCTTTGGCACAGAATACAAGTGTATGCATTATTTTCATGTAAGGCTACAAATATCTAAGTAGAAAGCTGTAGAATAAATTGCTGCTCCCAGAACCCAAGGGAACTTTGATGGAAATTAACAACTGAGTTGCATACTACAGAGTGGCTCTTTCTTGTCTTTGGACTTTCCTTGGACAGCAAAGTGTTTGAAAGTTATTGAGTGTTGGCATTGGCCTTCCACAATCAAATCTAGCACACTAAGCAATTGTATTTCACAATGTCTTCAATAACTCCGTAATGCTTTGTCATGCATTATAAGAAGCCATAAATTGAGTAGCTCAATGGGGCTACATTAATGATATTAGGGAGGCATGTAATTTGTTTCATACCTTATACAAATGACAATGAAATCAATATTTAGACAAAGCTGTCCAGGGGTCACATCTCCCAAACTGCAGTATTGATTCAGACTACATCAGAGGTTAATGTGCATATTATTAACCTTAATGATAAAGAATAATTGTTTTAAACACATTGTGAATTACAGTTGGAGTTGATGTTTACCTTCTCTAGAAAACAATCTACCGCTGAATCTTTCCCATTAAACTTGAAAAATGATTAATTCATTAGTCAGCAGAGATGGATATATCACACATCTCAATGTTCTCCTACTTCACAAGCCTAAAAAGTGGTAGGAAACTTAAACAATTCATACTTATTTAAGTTCTTTAGGTTTCAGTGTTTGAAAAAGAAACACCCAGAAGGTAGTTAAAATAACAAGGCAGAACTGACACAGCAGGTGAGCTAGGTGATATTACTCTATCTCCTTTTTTTCAAGTATCATCAATCATATTTGCATATGATGGTACAACTTGATTTGTGCTTATTAATCATATATAGACACAGGAAAATGCACTGCAGTGTCTAAACGCCATTTTCTGTAAACAGAGAGAAGGTATTTACTGCATTCATTTATATTGAGAAGGTATTGACTGCATTCATTTATTTTCTGCATCTGTTGACATGCACTTTTTCAATGACTCTCCTTATAGACTTATATGGATATCAATCCACTTAAGAGAAAGCTAAATAATACATAACATCAATCACAGAGGTCCTCGATCAAACCAAACCGTTTTCAGAAATAGAAGAATCCCCCTCTCACACTCAACATTTCATGTCTCCTCCCCCCATAACTTGAAAACAATTAGAGACCAAATTTGAGAAAAGGCAATATTGTGAAATGGAACAAGGGAAGGCCCAAATATCGTGGTAGACAAGTAGAAGTTTCCTGGCTGTGAACATCTCTACTAAGGAATACTGTTTTTACCATATGAGGAGGCTATGAAGTTTCCATATGCAAAGCCCTTCACCATTGCCTATGGGCACTTCTTCCATATGCTAAAATACTCATAACCAAGCTGGGTATCTGAAAGGCAACACTCTTCGCTGACGTGCTAAACATATGGTATGTGCAAACGCTGTTTGGATACCAACCCAAATAAGCGAACATGATCCAGAAAGACAAAGCCAGAGCAAAGCACAAGTACTTGGTTAAACTCATATCCATCTGTCATCTTTCAAGTTCTCATTAGAAAGAATAACTGCAATTGTAACTCTCACTGACAGCCATGGCAACCTGCTGCATTGCAAGAGCCTTCAAAATAATGGGATCATTCCCAATGAAAGCCTTAAGAGAGCACTAAAATATGAAAAGGTGTTGTCCTCAGGTCTCCTTGGTCTCTAGGAGGACCAAGGAAATCCAGAAACTTACAACATATATTCATCACTATATTATTCAAAACCCACACCTTAAGCACAACACATTCTCTAATCAAGGCATCCTCAGACAACTTCTGTCTAGTTAATGCAACTAGCAATTTCAAACAAGAGCTAGATAAATGGTTTTCCTCATTTTTATAAAAAAGAACCACACGTGTTCAGAAAAGTATGTGCTGTCCATCTAGCAGTTCTTAAAGTACACTTAAAACCCTTCAATTAGACTTGTGCTTCCTAAGCTCAATTACATCATTCTAAATTATGTTGTCACCACAAGTACGCCTTTCACTACAGACTAAATCACAACTGTCATATATCACCGTATATCACCTGCCATACGTCAAGAAATTCTACCCAAATCCCTGTGTCTACTGAGGATCTTCCAACTAACTCCCTGCTCCATGCCTTTTGTAGGCCTCCAGCTACTGTTCAGTGACTTCAGAGGTACTCAACTCTATTGATCAGGAGGACATCCACAAACATCTTCTGAATACAGCCCTAAATGTGTGCTCAGTGCTGTGCAAAGAATAAGACGACCCACCATCCTCTTAAAGCACTTACACATTAAGAGCATGCTCCCAGCACCACTGAAAACAGCACTTACTATTTTGAGTAATCCCATGACCTCGGTGTGACTAATCACTATTACACCTAGCACTGTTTGAAGGAATTCGTGAGACAAGTAGGTAGTAAAACCAGTGAAGTACACCTTCCCACTGAGTGAAATTAGACCTGCAGTAAGAAGTAAAACAAATCTCATTAATCCATTCTGTTGCTGTAACGTCTCATGCTTTTTGGACTCTACTTATACAATCCTAAGGGCTCCTGAAATGACAGAAATAAAGTGCTAATCTACATAATATGCAAAATAATGTGGAAGGGAAAGCAGCTTCTCTTTTGATGGATCTCCCTCACCTTTTTTTCCCCTTTACCCATTACAGACCTGGACTACCTGAGAATGTCCCCTAGAAGGAATTCTATTTTGTAATGTAAGCTCCTACTGAAAAAAATTAAAGAACTACTTATCTTTTGAAGCTTCCCATTTTATTCATTATGCCACACATTGCATCTAGTCTGGCAGATATCCTTGTTTGTGCTATGCTATATTGCATTTAATCTTTAGACAGGCGGTGAGACGGGAGCACAAACTGAGATTATTTTACTGAGATCTAAGTATTTTATTTCAATCACCACTGTGTCCCTCATGTTGCACACCATACACACAATTGTTAAAACGTTAGTCTTTTACTTGTCACCTTACTTCTCAGAACTTCAGCATCCCTCTGGATGAACTGTACACCCATTAACTCAAACCAGCCCAACTCTACAACGGTGGTTAAGCTGCCAGAGAAGCTAACCAGGAACTAGAGAGGTCTTATTTGTTATTTGCTTCAAAACTCAAAGTCCCCCACGGCCCAGGAAGTCCTTCAGCAACAGACATAAAGTAAGTTTGGAGCTCAGATTCCTTATCTGGAGCTCAGAAGGTTGACAACTGGAACAACTTTTTTCTCCTGCGAGTATATAAACCACACTTTTTCATCATAGAAAAGAGACCTAAATGGTGACAATTTTTAATTGCTTCTCAAAATATTTAGAAGATCAAAACAACAAAAACTCAACCTCTCCTTCAGCAACAGACGTAAAGTAAGTTTGGAGCTCAGATTCCTTATCTGGAGCTCAGAAGGTTGACAACTGGAACAACTTTTTTCTCCTGCGAGTATATAAACCACACTTTTTCATCATAGAAAAGAGACCTAAATGGTGACAATTTTTAATTGCTTCTCAAAATATTTAGAAGATCAAAACAACAAAAACTCAACCTCCACACAATTTTAGCTTCTGAATTTTCCTGTCAAGTAGCTACAGCACCACATTGCTTAACAGTTTTGCTGTGTTTTTCAGTTGGAAAAGTTTGGGAAAGGCCCTTTCCATCAGTTCAAAGACCACAGGACTTCCACATTTGTAGATCAGCTGGATCGCTATGCTGGAACTCATCAGCAAGCACCAGACATGTTAGGTGGCTTGTGAACCCTTGTGAACTGATGTTCTAGGGCTGGTGGACTGGTCTCAGACACATGTCACTGCAGCCCATCTTCCAAGCTAGAGGCGAGCTGGACTCTGTCCAGTCTAGTGGGTAGCTGAAACAACAAAACGTTGGGCTTCATCTCAAATTCAACTCCGAAAGTACTGCTTTTTCACAAGAGATCGAATGACGTGACCAATTCAGGTGCAAGTATCTTTTGTTTGTATAAATATGAACTTTACCTGAATATTAGAGCTGTCAAACTGCAATATAGTATAATTCATATTTCTGGGCAAGTTAAACAGATACGTCCTTCAATGGTCCCTGAGGGGGAAGTTGTCCAATAAAAATTTTTGATTCTTGGTAGATTGTTTTCCCAGCAAAAATCCATTTCAGAGCACTGCAATTCTTACAAACAGGGACTTCAATTCAACATAATTGCACTTTTGTACTCGCTTTCTAGCTCCACTCGTACACAAATAGGAGTTTTTCTTGATGAAATGCTGTCAAAGTTTAAATTCACATTTCTTGCTTGCCACGTTTTGTACAAGTTAAACTGTGATGTCCTTTTATTATAAAACTCTATTAAATACATGGATTTGTCTCCAGAAAACTGCACATTATCTATATATTATTTGGTTAATACTGTAAAAAGGGAGACTTTAGTAAACAAACATATGGAAACATCCATATTTTATGCATTAAGATGACTCCCTATTTTAGACAGGAAAGAAACACCTGTGTACAGTCATAAACATTATGCTTTTCTGTTTTCAATCTTTGAAAATCCAGCTTGTATGAAAGAAAAAATCAGAAAGACCATCAGTCATTGTAGAATGACTCTTTCTTTCTTAATCAGAGCTGCCGTGGACTCTTATAAGGAACTACCATTGATGCAATTGCTTTTCAGTGTAGATGCAAGCCAAGAAGCGTATCGCAGACCTACCTGTCCCCTGGAAAACTTATTGCACTTCATCAGGATTAACTCACAAGGGACATCAGATAGCATGGGGCTAGCCCCCCGTGAGCCCTGTGGAGATACTTCTACCACGGCTACAGAAAGCATGCATTGCTTCGGTATATGTCCAGAGACACAAGTAATTTCCTAGTTTTGTTTCTTCAACAGTTTTCTCAGCAAAAGGAACCACATGGCAGGCTAAATATAGATTGGCATTTAACATTTACCTGCCACCGATCAGCCCATAAAGTTATATAAACTGATAGAAAGCCAACTCCAGCATTGGCTAGACCACGAACTGATTTTAAGCAAATCGCTAACTTTATTCTGAACTAAGTATTACATGAATTTCTGCATTGTTCAAATTACATTATCCAAACTGAACTAGAATCACAAAGACTACTGAAAATGTTTTGGATAGTTTAAAAATTTAATAGGAGATTTCAATTCCATTTCTACTTCTAAAAGTCAAGTTCACAAACCACAACTTCACAAAGTTCAACCAAGTTTAACGTGGTTGTGAAAGCTGAGATATTGTTTGGCTATTTCATAGGCTATTATGGTTCTCCCCTCGTGCTGGCCATGCCTGTCCATTACGGATCTAAGTCCCCACAGCCAAAAAAGGCCTTTATTTTTTGGGAAGACAAGACAGCCAGTTCATTACTCTGGGGGGCAGTGCCACTCATGCAGACGCTAATGTCACTAATGTTGTTCCAAGCTCCCTGCCAGCCAGCTGCTTGCAACAGAGCCGTCAGTCTGACCTTTGGCCAGGAGGAGGAATGGCTCAATAGCACAAGAAGCTGCCTTATCTAATGGATTAAGTACAGGACCCAAGCCAAATGCCAGCTTTGACAAGGACTTGCTCTGTCGGCCCTAGCTGAGTCAGTTAACCTTTCTTAGTTTTCCATCTTTAAAATGGAAATGATAATTCCTCTTTAACAGTGCTGCTGCAAACGTGTTACAACGGACTGGTATCATGAATGCGTGAGGTATCTTACCAGGCGACTCAGTGTAGTGCCACAATCATGTTAAACATTTCCACACAATATTTACAGAAAAAAAAAAAAAATGTTAATAACCACAAGCCATCCTTTCACTGATATATTTAATTCTAAATGTTATGGTTAACCAAAAATGTCTTTTAAATCCTAATTTTGCCATTACTATCCTAAAACTGCTACTTTCTTAAAAAAAAGTAGTTTTGCAGTACATGATATTGGCCTGATGTCTTCAGGCAACCTATGCAATAGAACCAGGTGAGATTTTATCTACCACAGAATACTGCCCATCTAGTAGATTTCCATACTTTGTGAAGATAATTCAAGTGTATATTGAAATCTGGTTGCACTAATTGACAGAGCAAATTACTTTTGGAACCATATTTCCAAAGGGCCTCTGAATTTATTCCTTCAATTTTACATGCATGGGCTTCCATACCTTTGTGAATTTAATGTTTGTGTACATCACTCTGACATTTCCTAGCATTTGAAGAACAATTTCAAAGACTATTTTTGCACATGTGGTATTAGGACATTTTAGTAGAACAGATTTTAGAAAACTCATTTACATTCTGCACATTTAGCCATCTTGGTATCTTCATCCTACTTTCAAGTACTTTAATCAAAATTTTAACATGGAATTTTCTTAGAAGAGAGGCTGAATTCCAGACATAAAACTGAAAAAGAAGAAAAAAAAATCCTGCCTCATTTCCTATGCTTAGTTTCCGCTCTTCAGAGGAGGAGAAGCCTGGAAAAGCTTTTGACTGTAAACCTAAATATCACTGAGCTCTTTATATATATACATACCAGGCTCTGAAATCACGGTACCCCAAAAAAATGCAGACAATTGATTAATAATGAGGTCAGAAATACAAATAAATTTACTTCTAATGAAGACTGGAGACACAGTAATCAAAGTGTTAAAAATTCATTTCATGCACATCTCATTTGCCTCTTAGCTGATATTTATCACATAATTCTGTGAGAAAGTAGAGGCCTAAGATGCTCCAGATAAATGTCTCAATTAATTGTACAGAGGTAGCCCTCTTTGAGCTGAACCAGAGCTGTGAGCTCTTTATTAAAAGCACTATTCTGTAGCCTGTAACCTTGTTCCTTGACTCCTCTCTAGTTTCCAATTTAAACAAGTCCCCATGCGGCCCGCTCTAAAGGGCTTTGTCTCCCTGTCATTGTTAAGAGAGCCGAGGCATCCTGGAAGTGTGAAATCAGACCTCATGAGCTGAACGGTTCCCCAGGGAACGCCGGACCGCGCAGAAGGTCAAAGTCATGGGCTGGACCATCTGAAAGCGTCTGATCGCCGGTCTGTGACACAGCAAGTGGGGTGGGGGCAGGGGGAGAGGGGAGCCAGGGGGCTAGAATTGAACACGTCTTAATTAAAGCCCAAAGACAGCAAAACAAACTGTTTTCTAGGCAGGCCGTCACACGGAGCTTGGATTTTGCTCTGCTAATGAATCTGAGTTGCTAACTATTATTCCTTAAAATAATAAGACTTTCGCTGAAGTTGATCAAACCTGTGGCACATCTTTTCCCACCCTGCTTGCTTCTCGTCAATAATAAGGCAGAGGTTTTGAATTTTATTTCGTGGTACAAGGAAAAGGAGGAATGCATCTGCCCCAGTAAAGGAGACGCAAGCACTGCCTGCAAAGCCAGCAGCCTTCCACCACGACCCACCTATACCTAACTTTGCTGCAGAAGGAATACGCTTACCTGACTATTGCCTAAACTGGCACCATGTCATGGTGAAGGCTCTATTGCTTTCCAAAACTCATACGGGTTAGGTGAACAGAGTATGTACTAATTTCAGAGGCCAACTGGCACAATGAGTCCATTACACTTCACGGTTTACTGCACCATCAGAGTATTTCTTCACGTAAAAGGACGTCACTGTAGGCACACACACTGCTATGCCGGGGCTCCACAAGCAGCCGAACCCTCGAGAATGTCTGCCTGTCTTCCAGAGGAACCACAAGTGAGCAAAGATGTGGGGAAAGGGGAAAATGTAAGTTCCTTTAGGTGAGGATTTAGGGAGAAAACAGCCTTGCACTGAAGAGCTAAAACACAATAGAAGATTTAAATGAAACTTTCTTCTCAGGAAGAGAAGGAAAAAGTAACCACCACACTCAATGTCTTTCCATTTGTTAGATTATAGTTTCAAAGAAACGTATTAAAAAACCCCGTATTTTCCAGGAAGGGGTACTTGTGACTACAGTTTCCAACAGAACATAATTTTGCATTGGTGGAAGCCCTAAAATTGTGTTTTGACCATGGAAAGATGCTGTTTTTCTGGGGGAAACATCCTCATAGACCTGGCAATTCTCTCAAAGGCCCCGGTCCTGGAAGATGCCCTATTTTTCAGCTCTCCCCAAAACCAAGGTGAGCTTTCAAACACCTGCGGGGAATCTCTCAACCCCTCTGCGATCCTCCCTTTCCTAGACTTCCGTGCAAATAGGCTGAGTGAGGAGAAGTCTCACTGTGTTCTTTGCTGGGGTATTTTTAAAACCCAGTTATGGCACGTTTGAGCAGCGCCCCATTTTCAAACTGGTAGTGCCCACTTGCTCCCCTGCCGCAACTTCACCAAAATTTCAGCCCACCCTGGCATCTTGTTCAACCCATGTGTATGTGGGGGGGTTGTAAACTGAGGACTGAACCACTACCCTTAATCTCTCTCTTTTTTTAAAAAAAATCTGTACTAACCTTAATGATTTGAAGTGCACTGTCCAACACCGGGCTATTGAGATTGGAGAAAAAACTGCCCTCGACTATCAACAGTTTGTTAGGGGCTTAGCTGAAGTGACCTACTGTAATAGCATTCAGCTGAACAAGGCTATGGGCTTTCTGTGGAAAGGAGAAGAATCGAGGGTTTCATTAAAAAGTAATTGGTGCTTTTTACTCATTCATTCAACGGGAGTCTCAATTGCTCTTTATTCACAGAGAGTTAATACAGTATTACAATGCTGCTCAATGAATGTATGGTAACAAAAGAAAAAATTCACATTTTGAAAGGAAAAAAAAAATCCTTGCAACTGTAGTAAGATTGATGACTACTTAAAAGATTACAGAAATCTTTTTCCGTCTATGCTTATGCTTAATGATGGAATATTAAGGATTTTTAAAATCCATTCAGCCCAAACTAATAAATTTTGATTTATTACTTCACATGAAAAGATTCCTGAAAGTGAAATGGGATATGTTCAGCAGACAGGAAACAGAGCAAATCACACAGGTACTATACAGGTGTTTCACTACTTTTCAGACTCAGGGGAGGGCAGAAGATTAACTCCGAATAAACTATATAGTAAGAAGAGCAAACTAGTCCTCAGCTTTTACTCACACACGCAATCCTTAGTCATGTAAGTTATACCACTGATGACAGTGCTCTCCACACTGACTCATAAGAATTGCTCAGTTGAATAAAGGTGGAGAGTCAAGTTTTATATGATTTTTGCAAACATGATTTATTGACAATCACCAAATAACTACTTTGAGTTATTTCTAAATATTACTATTCAAAGATTAATCTGAAATGAATGATCCGTACATACCCATGAGTTACTAAAAATAGCTATAAATTACTACAGTAGTTAATAAAACCCCTCTGTCCTCTTTTCAAAATACCAGATGTTTTTGTCCAATATATACAATGATTTCTGTAATCTCTGGAATGCACAGCCATCTTACAAAACATATCTGCCGTATAAATGTTTTTTCTTGCTAATGAACAAATATGCAGGACATGGGAAGGTATTGAGTGTTCTTTCCTGTCTTCCTGACCATTGTTCTAAATGCAATGTCTGAAAAATTTTGGTAGCTCTGTACATCTTTAATTGAATCAAATGTATTTCCAAAAATTTGTTCAACCAGCACAAATGACATGTTGATCTGGAAAAGCCGAAGACTGAACGAGGTCAGGGACTGAATTATCCCATTTGCCCCTGAATAACTTAATCTCTCTCTCTGTTCAGACCACATTGGATTATAAGGTCAAAGCAGAGTGAGGAATCTTTAGAAGCATTTCTCCAACCTCCCTGAAAATAGAATCTGTTATTTTGCGTGCCACAAATTGGATGATCAGTTTCAGCAATAAAATGTTTGCTCTGTTACCTTGTCTGAGAAAAAAAAAAAAATACTGGTACTCATGCTAATTTACAAAAAACTATTAAAAAGTGAGTATGTTGCTATGTATCTGCATCTGCTCCTGTAACAGAACATTTATGTCCAAATTGCAGTTAAACCAGCTAGATTAGTATAGTTTCTTTTTTCTTTTTTTTTTTTAAAGCAGAGATGGTTATTTTCTGACACAGAAGCAGTTCATTTTGCTCCATTCAACTTGTGCAGTGTGAAGGTGATGTACTTACAGGAGGTAAGTTGGACATTTCTGGAGAAATATGGTCAGTATGGCTCAAATACTTTTTATTTTGAAAAGCAAAAGGTTAAATTATCCATTCAGCTTATATCACATAAAATAGAAAATAAAAAAAGATATTCTTATGTCCCTTCTTAAACAGATAAGCAGTAGTTACAGGAAACTGCATTTATTTGAAATGTCTGAAACCAATAGCAGCCTTGCTAAATACGTGGTAGATATCAAGCGGTTCTTTTGGCAACAACTTTAAATTAGTATCTAAGTCTAGCACCTTTCATTTGCCTTGTCCTCTGGAATTCAGCTTTAATTTGGATAATTTTGGGTATTTTTATCTACTAGAAAAAGAAGTATTTTCTATGCATTTTCTCCAGGACCTCTGATGCAGAAAAATGTGTATTTCACCATTCTGAGAAATAACCTACATTAGAATGACTTACTGCCTTGCTTACAAAAGTTTTGTTTGTTTGTCTGCAGATTTTTTCCTTAATGAGCAGAAGGTGAGACTGCACAAACAGACAATAAACTTTAGATAAACTTCTGTTTTAAACATTTTTTTTTCACTTCTAAAAAGGCCCAGTCTTACTACGGGATTTACTGTCACAGAAGCTAAATGAATCCTTGCCTGTGACATCAGCTGCCATCAATGCTTCTGCCCTGATGACCTTCACCTGAAGAAATCCCACATCCTTCATGTTATGGAACATCATCGTTGGACTCTAAAAAATAATATAAAGAAAAGGAATTCTGAATTGCAAAAAAGACAAACCAAAAGCAATATGAATAGTCTCCTCCCTAACCCAGATATAAGTCAGTGTAATTCTAACGTACTCATACTTTTAAATATTATTTTACGAAGAATGTACAGTTGTCAGTGTTTCTTACAGTATTTTGCAACTTTAACTTACCAATGAAAAATGCAAAGGAAAAATTAGAATATGAATGATTAAATATAACACTAATTCTACTGAATTAATCCCCTAATATTACATGAACCACTGTCCATCAAACTTTTAAATGATAGCAGTGTATTAAAAAATTAATACAAACAATAAAACACTTCCTCTCCCTGAATACTTTTGTGAGATCTATGTTCAGATTTTCCCTTTGATGGCTCCAATAATATTTTGAACAGTGACTTAGGGCCAATATTGTTTTTGTTGTAGTTGACCATTATACGCAAGCTTGCATATAGCATGTATGCATATATAAGCTTGCAAATAGCTTGCAAATAACATGAGCAAAAACAATCAAAAGAGGATTATAGCAACTTAATAATTTTAATCATGTGCAATAATTCATGATCATGTGCAAAAAAGATCAAAAAAAAAAGAATTAAAAGATGGTTCCAATTCCATGGCAGAAAGCTCTTACTATAAATCATTATTTAACATAAATTTCTGCAGTATATACATAAAATAAAAAGAGGAAAAAAGAATTAAAGAGTAGACTAACAGTTGCATTTATTCATCCAACATAGTTTTAGAAAGCTGCTTGGAAAGGGTGTTCTGTTGCTGCACTTTTTTCAAATAACTAAAAGCAACAAACTGGGAGTATTGCACCAGTTAGGTGTAATATACTAAAATTCTCAAGTCCTAACTTCGAATGTAATTTAAAAGTTGCAGAATTTCAAACGATAGAGTATCGAATGCAACTTTGAATCTGCAATCAATTAATAACATTCATTATAGCATTATCATTCAGTTTTTAGATAACCTAGGGGAGGAACTCCAAAAGAGGAGACTAAAATTAGATTTTCAAATCCATTTAAAATCATATATATATATGTGGCCTAAATTTTGGTTGGTTTTGCAAGTCTTGTTCATAAATACTAGCACATACCTTTATTTTGAAGTATTTTAAAATCTGGACTAATGCATTTAATGCCTGTGACCTTTTCTAAAATTTTAATGTAGTGCAGGTGAAACCTTTTCGACTGCTTATGATAATGTCCAGATTTCTAGGAAACGCAAACATCAGGTAAAACACCAAGTCAACAATTCTTTAATGTATTATGAAGGCAAAATCGACTGTTATAGAAAACCAGAATAAATAACATCACTGATCTGAAAACCACAGGTGCTGCTTAAATGAAATATTAAATGTCAGCTTGCAAAAACTACAGTATGTTTATGCATAGATAACCTATCCATTAAAATTTTAGACACGTACTATGCATCCCTGTCTTTTTATTAATAAGACAATTCTAACAGTTAAATCACACTGATATTAATTTCACAAGCCCCAGCTGACCATTCACTGTTTACAGTGAAGGTTTGGCCTTGGCATGCTGAACTGAGGAATCCCGTTCAGTGCAGTACCCTACATGCTGCATACATAGGAATAAACGCATGCGTGTTACACAGGGCAACAGTTAATAATTTTTTATCATTTTTAATATGTTCATCATCAGAAATACGGCTTAAAAATACTGATGGTCAACTTTAATCAGCACACACTCACCCCCCTGCTTATGTTCTTACAAGCTGAGGGTGGCAGAGACGGTGTTACAGACAGCACCGTCACAACGCAAAAGCGTGTTGGCACCATCCCTCATTTATTACAGTAACGATCAAGGTTTGGAAGCTTCTTATCAGAACTGGTACCACAACAGAGATAATTCTGCTCTAATACCATGATGAAAGTGAAAGGATTTGCACAAATGTTTCCACATTTTACCCAAGTTTCCAAATGACGGAAACAGACACCAAGGTGCAGAAAGAAAACAAAGCAAAAACCCAACACAGAGCAAGCCAAGCGACTGCCCCCCTTCCTGCAATGCCGTACAGTCCCCTTTTTCCAAATTTCATCCTGCTAAGCTCATTCTGCAAAAAGGCACCAGTGCTGTATTTCACTGTGCTACCTTTGTTAGCATCCCGAAGAATAATTATTTTTGAACTTTTAGTTCCAGCAAGTCAGCTGGCTTAGATTAATTTACTGCACATCGTGACTGCGGAGACTGCTGAAAATGTATACAATGCCATGGCAGAGACTCTGGGAGAAGCAAATGACTTTAATACCTTACTTTAAATACATAACTTTAAGTAATGATTTATCAGATGATATTCTGTCTTCTTATTTATGATTATTGTTGAAGGCCTCAAAACCCGCACAGTTTCTGAAGCCTGAAATTTCCATAGCAGAGGAGTCCGTGATTTGCTGTGAATCTTTTCAGCCCTCAATAGATGGGAAAAGATTGAAATGCTCTGGATATGAGTCCTCTTTATTTTTTTAATGAAAGGCTGTATAATATATTTTCTGTATGGCTGCAGCAGCTGTCAGGGAGAGCATCTCAGTTCAGCTCTATTATGGGAGAAGCAATACCCCATCCTATGGCATCGAGATACACTGAGGGGCCAGTACTGATTGACAGCTTGTCACCATGACGTCTTATTCCATCTCTGTTATGGAGAAAATTAATGTCACACCACCAGCCTTATGACTCGCTGTCATCTTAGAACTGCTCACCTTTTATCAATGCTCTAAATAACATTTCAAGCCCATCGTCTCACGGTGGACAATCTGGTCAAGGGACATTAAATCGGATGACTGTGAAATGTCATAATAAAAATGGAATGCTAACAACTTCTTCTCTAAACTAGCTCCTCTGGTTTTTAAACTGTGACAAGGGGGACCGTGGGTTCAGCACACCCGTTCTGAAAAGGTCATACAATCTCTCTTGGTCTGTACCCATTAATGCGCCCCCCTCCTCACCCCAAAAGGAATTAATCTTTTCAGACAATTGTGGTAAAATAATGGTTCAAACAGTAATGCCTGTTTAATTTGTAAGGCTCTGATGTTCAGCTACAAATGGTTAAATGACAGTAATAGAGTCATTTTCCAAGGCTATTTGATCTGATGGCAAGGTCAGCTCATTAACTGTTTTTGGCTGCAGAAAGGGTGCAAAATACATTTCTCAAATGGACGCTAGATTTTTCAAGAGGATGAAAAATAACCCCCAAAACCCAGCCACTCAATGGGGAACAGTATATCTTGCTAATTGCATACTCTTTCTTTGTATCGGTTCTGAAGTACAGATATGAATACCAAAGACAAATCAAACATCAGTGAAAATAAGCTATTTGAATTTCGTTAATCCTTGTAATTTCTTTCTGCTGCTGTGCACGGGTCATTTTAATAAAAACAGTAAAATTTATCAAAAAGGTATATTGATGCTACAATTTTCAAAAACACGTAACGAGAAATTCATGCCTCTGCAATATGAACATCTTCCAAAAATATAAATGTTTTCAAATGCATACAGTAATGTAAAGAAAAGAAAAGACACATATCCATGAATATGTAAGAAACAGAAATAAATAAATCAATCTTACACCACATAATTATGCTTTACACTGGGGACAAAAAATTGAGAATTTAGGAAAAATGGTTAATACACGCTTGTAACATGTTTCTATACTGCTACTAAATTATCAAAACCATAAATATCACTTGACTGCCATAACATCACACACAATAATCCACAGAAATACGGTATTGTTGCACTTGGTAGCAAGAAGTATGTCACCTCAAAAACCTATCCATCAGAAATTTATTATATTTATAAAGATCTATTCTAAGAACCACAGACTGCCTTGGTGGATTCCAAAATGTGCAATAACTCTCTTAATTGTAACTATTTTTCAAAGATGGTGCACAATACCTTAGCTCTCAGTTGGTTTAGGAATATTATGTTTAGCCTCACTAAGTCACCTCTATTAAACTGTGTTTATGATAACGCTATTGGTGTATGAGTTGTACAAGCATTAGCAGACAGCTGATTCAGTGGAGATAGCCAGAATAAATTTGCTGAAGCGCACATCCTGCTAATCTGTTTGAAGAATATTGTACAGCATTAGTACTAGCACTTCATGTTATCTGCACAGCCTGATAAGGTACATCTTTATTAAATTCAGTTATTGAAAGGATGTCAGTCATGGAATAGGAATATTTTAAAATCTAAAAAAAATTAAGCGGCTCTTTGTTAGTCAGAGCTTGGTTTAATGGCTGAGTGTCTAGAGAAGCCTTTCTAAACACCTGGCAGCATTGTACAATAAAAGCTTTGTAATTTTAAGTGGAAATAGCTTTTTATTTTTTTCTTTCTCCGTGTGTAGTGAGACAGTTACTTTTAGTGATTTAGGTATTAGCAAATGCTGGAGTAAGAGCTCCCCTCTCTGTTGCTTTGATAAAACTACACAGATTCTGTGTTGTGAGGATGCTGGGAAATGAAAATAATTTGCTTCAGAATATTTTGAAATGGAAATATTGTTTAAAACAATTACTTTGATGATGCAAAATACTGCTCCAGCCTCTAATGGGCAGACAAAAAATAAGTTTTCTTGCCATTTAGTAGATGCTCAGAAAAAAGCCGAAAACTATTGGCACCTCAAACCATTTGGCATAAACACTCACTAGAAACTGTACAGTCACTGAGTGACCCCTTAGTTTTTTTGTGCTTGGTAAAAATTATCTGCAAGGCAGTAAAATTAACTTCTTTATGTCACATGATCATATCAAATAGCTGAATTACTGTGTAAAAAATACCTTATTGTATAAAGAGGATTTATAGCATTCTTGACGTTACCTGTACCAGCCGTGATAATATTAGTAAGTAGTTTAAATGATTGTCATTGGCTGAGCGTGATAAGGATGTAAGGGATGTATTTAGATATCCCCCCCCGATACTTATTATTTATATAAGCAAACATTTTGCAAACAAAGGGCAAAAGAGAAGAACTCCATACATATCTCTTCAGTATCTCCTCTCGCTCCTTCTGGTCCTCCAGGGAGTTGACGGAGAGGTCAGAGATAGTGACTGCAGCTGAGGCTGTGAGGGTGACCAGCAACACCAGGCATCCCTCTCCCTCCTCCAGCGGCATCTCCAACTTGTGGGTTTGTTCTTTACTCAGGGTTGAGAGGTCAACCTGGCACCTAGAAACGAACATTCTCCATCAGCATGTGGTTCTCTTCACATCAAACAAGAGCACATTGGCTTACTTGCATTCAGCTGGACAAAAAACCACATCAGTAGAAATTCCTTCCCAGCTTCTGGAAGGATTTCTCTTCAGCTTCAACCCGTGCTGCTCGCTTGTTTTTTGTTTTTTTTTTTTTGAAGCTACGACCTGTTATGCATATGAATAATAAATATTAAAATGAACGTACAGACACTAGAAACAAGGTTAGCTAATACAGCTTACTCAAACGCAGTCAACGAGAACGCTGAAGACCCAGCTTCAGATGCAAATTGCACTTTTTAATTTTGAAGCTCGACCTGTTATGCATATGAATAATAAATATTAAAAAGAACGTACAGACACTAGAAACAAGGTTAGCTAATACAGCTTACTCAAACGCAGTCAACGAGAACGCTGAAGACCCAGCTTCAGATGCAAATTGCACTTTTTAATTACGCCTCTTGTATAAACACAAAACGTACTTTTTGATGTGAACGTTTTTGATACCATTCATCTAACAACAGTAAAAATCCTCTCTCAAAAAAGAATAAATCTGTGTGGACTCAATTGTGATGGAGTTAACATGACTGAGCATAGAAAAACCTGACTTGAGCACCACCCAAAAGGCTCAGCTCTCTTGCAGTAAGCTGTGTGTGGCTCAGGGTCAAAGCTTCATGCAGGCATCCAGGATAAAATTCGATGCTGCAGCCTCTATATAAGAAGATGTCTCACGTTGTAATGAGCAGGGACTGCTTATAACTGCGCAGAGTGGCTGAAGCCAATCCACGCTGCTTGATCCCTTTCTGAATAACCCTGGCTGTACCATACACTGAACTAATGAAGAATGGCTCCATACGTGCCAGCCAGCAGAAATAGCTTTAGAACATCTTTAAAAATAAAAGGTATGGCATGGAAGGAAAAACAGTATCACTGCTAACAAAAAGCTGACCATAAGCTTTTAATTAAAACAAGAATACCTTAGGCCTAGTAAATAGTCTGTCCACAGCTTAGAAGTCTTAATATTTTAATTTGTATAATTCACAAGTTTCAACTTTCCTAGATTGCAACTCTGAGCATGTCTAGAAATTCAATGCCTGTGTCAAATGTAATGTCGGCTTGCACTGCACAGGAATTTCTCTGAAAAACCACTATTTGGAATACTTCTACTTATAGCATCCCCCAGTAATGTTTTGCCAATTCATTACTCTACATAAAAATAATAACAATATTGAAATAAAGTAAATGAATATATTTTATATATCATTAAGCCACTGAATACTCTACTTTTAATAGCGATTATTTAATGTGACAAGCACATGTTCTGTGTGCCACTCTCACTAAACTAAACATCTAGCAAACTCTTTTCATAAAATGTCAATTGATTTTGAAGAGAAAGATAATGTGGTGACCGCAGGGCCAATAAACTGAGAAAAAGGTGGCAGACATGAATAAATAGGCATTTAAGGACAGGAAATAGCCAATTATGAGAATAAATGCGGCCTCATAAAATGGGCACTGTGCTATCACAGGCAGATTAGATTTGCTACAGGAAAATTTCCTTTTAATTTTTTTTTTAAACATTTACTGTCTGTTGTGCAGCTGTCAAAATTAAACTACTGCAAAGCTCATACAGTAACAAGGTTCAATTATTATACAATGAAAAAAAACTGACATAGCATTCTGAGCTAAATGTTTACCTTTTATTTTGAACGCTTTGGATGATAAGGAGCGAGGAATGAAAATAACAACAGTAAGGAAAGACTAAAGCTGTTGCTGTCAGTGCAGGCTGATGGTCAATACAAGTTTCATACAGGTACATAGGATGTCAAATTTTTATTTAGGCTGCAGTGAGGAGTATAAAGCCCTCCTCAAGATAACAAATATTGTAATCAAGCGTTCAAAGCTGGAGTAGGTTAAGATGCCCCTGGTGTTAAATATTCTTTGATAAATTATTTCAAAACAGATACCCCTCAAAAATACGTCTCTGCAACAATATTGCGACTTTAGCCAATCATCATTGAAAGAACCAGTCTAAACTCTCGTAAAGTCAGTAAAAGCATCAGAAAGTCATTATGATACAGGTAAATGCAGAAATAATCCACCCCTCACTCAAAAATAGGCAACAAAAGCTACCCCCACTAGAACAAAAAACCCCTACATCCATCAGAAGACTGCAATGACTGTAAAATTACAGGGTTTACAGGAGAGCTACAAGCTCCAAGTTCTCCAATTCTTGAAGTTACAGCACTTTTGCAACATTAGTAGTCCATGCTATTTTTTATTGAGGCTAAAAGAAGCAACTGACAATTCGGTTTTACCCATGCACCCTTCCTGCAGCCATAAAATATTCCTAATAGCACCACATCCAGAACAGATTACCTGAGAAATACGTCTCTATTGTCTGCTTGATAGATCTCCATAAACAGCCTGTCACCAGCTTGTTATTTCCTAAAATCATACAAAGGGTAGGGAGTGATCTGGAAGCTTTTTCCAGTGAAAGCCTTAACCATTTTACAGGAGAAATATCCTCTGAAGGGCCCTCAGATAATTTGATAAAAAACTAGGGTTATTCCATTAAGGAGTGTCAGCGTTGCACTTTATGGAAATCCAGGTTAAGAGCGTCTCTGTGCGTACACGGCCGGGTGAAAGCACATTTCTCACTCTGCGCCAGGTCCCCTCCTCTGGCCTCGCAGGAGGTGCAGCTCGCATGTGTCTAACTCGAAGGTGTCGAGGCTCGAGGAGCATTCAGCGTGAGGTGAGCGCATCGGCGGCACGTGCACTTCAGTCGAAAGACGAGACTTTCCAATTTACAGACAGACAATTTTTTTTCCATTAATAGTTGAGTTTTTCTTAAAAAAAGAATCAACTTTTTTTGCTCTCACACCAAATTTTCCTGCAAAAAGTTAAACCATTTTTTGTTAGACCTACTTTGCCCTCACCAGATCTTTGCATGGGACCAGAACAGTGAAGGAAGCCTGGTTTTATTAAGGCATTACCTAAGCACTAACCCTATCCTAGAATAACCTTTACAGACATCAGTAGGAAACCCACAAAACTCCTTTTTGGATTAGATTTCCTTACAAGCACTGAAGTGAACAAAATACTTCTAAAGATAAATAGCTTTGGAAAGTTCAAGTTGACAATGCCCCTTTACATTGTACTGAGAGTATATACAAGTATTCCAAGCTTTAAAGCTTTAGCAATGCTGACTTTTACATCAGTTAAGATGTTCTCTTAAAAGACATTTGTCACCTACAACTGTTTCCACGGAGAACAAAGATGCTTTGAGGATGAAGGTGAACTTGAATGCTACCAGAAAGTGGTGCAGAATGAGCATCGTGGTGGTAGAAATTTTTGTCTTGCATTCTCAAATTGAGGACCATGAAAAATTACAGCCATTTTGAGAACGCCGTAAGTTGCATATGACCAGCAGCTGTCACATTGGAAGCAGGAGATAATAGTAATTTTGGACAACTCAGTTTCTTATGGAATTACTATTTACATGCTGCTGCTAAAAGAAAAAGTTCTCCACCTGTGAAGAGGTCAGCCTGAAGAATTATGGCAAAAAAAGCCATTAACTCCATAGACAGATTTTCAAGCATGGCTATAAATCACATTTCAGGGAATTTCAGTTTTTAGGGCAGTTTAGGTATTTTGCATTACTCCGCTGCTCCACGCTGTATGGTCCCTTCAGTGCACACCTGTGTCAGCATTAAAAGTGGTGGGCAGGGGCACTGGAACGATCCCCTTGGCTGGCTGACCCCTCAGGAAGAGGCACGGAGGCACGTCCCCCCAAATCAGCTCTGCACGTGAACGTTATCAGGCACCGGGTGGATCTGCATTTTCAGGGCTTGAGAGATCAGAAGGGAGAAAAACCACGCAAGTGCCTCAAGCTCACGTGCCAAAGTATCACAGATAAGTCGCTGCAGAAACAGGGTACAGCTCCCACGGAGGAAGATTTGAAGATTCAAGGGGAATTCACCACTTCTCTGAAACTGTGTTCAGTGTGCTAATCGCCCAAACTGTTAGAAATACCTTTCTGATTTATTTTTAATTTGAATATATCTGGCCTTTGGTTCTTTTTATGCCTTTCTTTACTCGGTTGAAAAAGCCTTTAGTGCCCTGCATTTTCTTCTAGTGAAGGTACTCATATACCATAATCGTATCTCTTCTTGATCTTCCTTTTGATATGCTAAACACCTTCAGCTCCCTATACATTTCCTTGGAACACATCTCCTACAGCCCTCAAATGACTTTTTGTAACTTTTCTGATCCAGTGAAATTCTCCTGCATCCTTTTTAAAGTGCGGAAGCCAGAACTATATGTAGTATTTTATTATCAACATGTCTAAGAGGTAAAAATCACCTCCCCTCTCTAGTTCTAACAGAACCTGGAATGTAAGACCGCGTTGGCACCCTGGTGAAATATCCTTGCTAATGAATGAATTACAAAGGTAGCGACATGACATAGAAGGCCTCTTAAAAGCCAGGTGGCCAGGCAAGGGAGAGACAGCAGATAGCGAGATCATTTTCTCACATGACAAAATAAAGCATAAAAGAGGAATTGGCACAATCCTAAGTGATAGGGACAGAAAAGCACCACTTGGCTACAACCCAGGCAACTTAATTATCATCATGACTTGTTCAGGAAGACAGCCTTTTAACTCCACTGTGATCCAGGTCTATGCTGCTCCAAAGGATGCCAACGAGAGGAAACTGTGCGATTCTGCAATTAGAACTGAGCTGGACACACATCAGAAGCAGCGAGGCATGAACTGCTACAATTTGTGAGACTCCGTATCCTTTATCAGCAAAGTACAATGTTCCAGTAAAACCAAGAAACAAATGGAGAGGGGAAATTCTGCAAAGCACTGACAGAAAATGACACGGCTGAAAAAGACAGGACTGCAGTAACGTGAAGTTCTTGGCAGAACGAGAGCATGGCATTTTTGAGTGTAAAGATAATGAGAAAGAAATAAAATGACAGACCCCACACGATGCTTGTGGTAGGTGGTGGATAGAGGTGATAGACTGAAAACCAGGAAAGCTCCCAAAGGAGTTGGAGACTGTAACTCAGCTAAATAGGACATTGACTGAGGGGGAGTGTGGTGGCGAGCTCAGGAAGCTGGAGAGGAACCCCGGGAAGCTGGGAGTGCGCTGCCTCGCTGCAGAGCTCAGCAGGACCTGGGAAAGGGTGCTGTCAGGTGCCACGCAGCAACACGTGGAAAGCAGGAGAGAGCCCTGCAATTTGGGGTGAGTCAGTCTTGGTAACGGAAATATGAGAGCCGCATGAAATACAGGACAATCTCACTTGTCACTGAGCAATATCTGAATACAGACAAGTGTTTATTGCTTGCTAAAAGAAATACGGTCCATGCCACAAAATCCTGTTGATGGATTTTGAAACGACCGATTAACACTTTCCTAAGCATAGCTCTTCACAACAAAACTACAGATTTACTTCTGAAGTTGCATAGACAGAAAAAAAGTATTTGCAGATGTTTTACGATGTGGTACTTCCTACGTTGCCCCTGTGGCACAGCCATACACTACAGACACACACTGTTAGTGCTGTCACCAGTGCAATTTCTTTGCCGCAAAATTCACACTTTCTTCTGCTAAACCAGTCTATTGCCTTGATGAACATTATGTCTTCCTACACGGTTCTCCCCTCACTAGCTGGTCCGAGCAACTTTGCAAGAGCTTTCACACAGCTCCAATCTGCGCCTTCCAGAAATCCTCGCAAACCCCTGTCTACACCCCTAACCACTTTTTACACTTACTGTCGTGCTCCTCATATCTAGGCAGCCATTCCACTTTTCCTTCTCCCTTCCTCTTATGTTGCCACTCTCACTTCATGTAGTGGAGTACATTTCCATATGCGGGAGACAGAGGGTCAGAAGAAGGATCCGTAAACATAATCCAGCTTGCGTGCAGCATTCTGTATTTCAGAATACATTGGGGAATACTATCAATTTTGCAACAGTACGTGACAACAACAACCGTCAGTAAGAGTTGTAAATAATAAAATATCTGGTAAGAGAAAGTTACTGAAGATTTGTAAGCCAAAACTGGACCTTTTTTGGCTTTCTAGCAGAACAGCAGTGCCTCTGCATTAATAGAAGAAACTAAAATGTGCAGAGATAGTAATAAATAAGGTGCGGAATACCTGAAGGCCAAAATTTGAGATGCAGTATTTACATCTAACTCCCTCTGACAACAATCAGAAATGGAGACGGCTCAGCACATCTCAGGATTTGTCAAGGGCAGGCCTGCCAGTAGCATTTTTAGATTTTAATGCTTCAGGCAAAACCTTCATTTTACATACAGAAATTCATCTGCAATAATTTAACTTCAGTCATCATGTATAATCAACAAACTATTATACACACAGGCTGTTGGTTGTGTGCTTGTCTGTGTTTGCACAGAATTGCTGTGTAATTCACATGCGCACACAGTTCAAAACTCAAATTACAATAGCATATTGACCATTATATTTGAACTTTGTAAATAATGTATCCTTCCAAAGCTACTTCAACATGCAGAAATTTTCAAACCACCATGTGAAAAAAATATTTGAAAGACCAGAATAATAAAGTACTATTTACAATTCCAGAGGAACCCATTTTGTCTCTGTAGAGTTTTGCAGAACTGAGAAAACGTCAAGATTCATCAATTTCAACATTAACACTGACTTTCACACCTACTATTCAAAACCTCTTTCTTGGGCAACAATATTTAAAAAAGAAAATTGTCAGTACTTTAATATAAATCACACTCTCCAAAACATCTCTAGAAAAAATCTGGGAAGAAACGTTAGCAGGAGCATATTTAGTGTCCTTCACTCAACTTTATATGCGTGTTGGAGTACCCATACACAGCTTTACACCACCACTCAGTTCTCTCTGGTAGCATTCAGTGTCCCATAATGAAATTACATAAATTTCAGTGGGAAAAAAACTGAAAAAGACATAAGTTTTTTACATAAAAACCCCACTTCAGTTTAGAACTTTGAGTAGTGTATCCCTGTGCTTTCAGATTAGTAATGCAGTGGCATAGGTCGCATCCTGCTTGTATTTATGTGCATCCAAAAAAACCTCTATGGCTTCATTACTATTAAAAAACCTAAACAGACAAGACATAGCAGATTAGGTGTTGAAAACCTAAATACTTAACTTTCAATATTTTAATTTGTGTATTTCATAACATCCATTATATGGTGCGTACCCATACACACACACACACAGAGAACATCGATTTGAATTTTCATGACAATATTCAGAGAGATTTTGGGACGTTTCAGTTTTCTACAGAAAAAAAATTAATACATAGCTTTAATGAATATACTATACACAAGGTCTTTTGTTCTTAATTTGCATCAGATGGGAAAAAGATAGTAGCATCTATAAATACTGATGAAAATAGATATAGATGAAGTCAACAGTAATTTCTTGACACAAAATATGAGTAAAAGTCAATGTCATTTTAAAGATAAACATGCATTTTTCATACCAATAAATAACACTATAAATCCTGCTGTACTGGATTGCAAATAACTTCAGCTGAATAAAACTGCATGACATGGGATTTACTTATTCTGTATGTTCACAGAAACAACTTGTTCTCTGACAGCACTCATTCTTGGCAATTTATTGCAGCTGTCAGCAGCCAATTTGTTCAGATTACTGCTATGCATAAAGGTGTAACAATCATGAGGATTTATTAGCTGATTATCGTAAAGGTGACAGTCAGGATCGCCTTCAAAAACGCAGATGATAAGAAAGTTAAATAATTACATGAAGATTAAAATCTTTTCACCTTCATTTTGAACTTAGTGTTACCTACATAAACTTACTGCAGTATATGTTTTTAATCACAGGAGTATATTGACTCAATACGGTAGAGAAATGATTTACTCATAGCAAAAACGTGAATATTAAATATACTCAAACTGAACAATATACACATGTATTTCTACTTATCAGATGAAGCAATGACTAATACTGCTCAGGCAAGTCCACATGCTTATTTGAATGCAAGAAGGCTGCTCCTATGGCTTTAGCTGCTGGTGCTTTCCAAAAAAAGAACTTCTAGACCTCACATCTTTGGTCCTGGAATATTTTTTTTTTTAAATGATATTCAGAAGAATGCCAGCGTTTAATCTCCTGCATGGCCAGAACTCAGTTCTGGTAAAGCCCAGTGTTTCCTCATACAAATCAGCATATGACTGGAAATATATTCTCCTCAAAGCTTTTGTATGAGGTCTTTTTCCAGGCTTTTGAAATCCCAAAAGAAACATTGAAATGGTTCTAGGATTTCGTTTGTTTAGGGTATTCTAAGATGGAGGTTCACAAGGTACTACATTCTTTAAACCGTCATGGAGAATGCACACAATTGAAACTCAAATGAATTTTAGAAACACATAACGCTCAAAGTTAAGAATGGAAATCAATCAGCCAGCATCTGATTTCAGGAACCGCCATGCTGAACATGCCTGGGTACCAAGAAGAAACCGGAGCTTTACACTAGTTCTGTGGCAGACATATCTTTCTCCTTCTCTGAATTAGGATGCCATGCTGTCACTCTTACCCTCTTAATACCTTCCTCCCTCTTACAAGCCACCCCTTCTACTCCATCCTCCTCCTGTCATGCTGCCCCAAAGCCAGAATCTCTTGTTCAAGAACCTTCTTGAACATCTTTCCTTCATCTTCCTGCCCTCAAAAAAGGATCGCAAACCCAAGCCCTCCAGGCATGCCACAGCCACCTTGTCACATTCCCCACTTCATCCTGGCCCTTAACATGCTGCAGCCTACTGAGTATGACGATACACAAAGGGCCCACAGAAGTCTATGTTCCTGATTTCCAACTTCTTTTATTTTACTGAAGTGTAGCTGAGACAGAGTATCATTCCAGGAGAAGTTACAACATTCTGTTTTGGAATAAAATTTGCAAGTTACAGAGTTCAGCACAGAAAGAATACTTCAACCCAAGGGGGCTTCCCATGCTGTTTTCCAGGAGGGACCTCTCCCACAGCCAGCTCAGTTTGGAAACCATGAACCAGTTTTTGGAAACCGTGAACCAAGGCACTCTTCAAAGAGATCCCCTGGCAAAGCAGCTCGATTACCCCTGTTTTGCACGGGAAATTCTGCTGACCTTGACGTGTGCTCTGCAAGCAGATGAATATGGAGGACACAAAAAATCCCCAACACTGTGGATGAGAGGTGAGAACTGCTCCTTAAACAAACTGTTTCTTCTGTTTTCTCAATTTGGTCTGCTGTTTCCCTCAGTGAGAAGGATCTCTTCAACCAAGCGTGGCTTCTCCCTAACCATACTTTGGCCAGGGAGCACATCTTCAAGAAATGCTTGTTTTCATTTACATTTAATAAAAATATTCCTATATAATAAAACAGCTGCTGCTTGAGCATTACTCAAGAAAGTGGGAAGATCACAATAAGATGAAAGGGATTACTCTCCATCACAGAGCAATGCTAGAATACTACCAGGAAAGTCTTTTGTTTCCCTCCCACAACCTCATTATCACTTTTCCTGGAACCTGAATCAAAACACTCAATTTATTACATGTGCCTTGAGAGCCACAGAGCCTTAGTCATGGAGCACGACTCAGTCATGCTTTACAAAATTAATATACATTTACCATAACACACACACACACACACACATACAGAGCAAGTCCATAGTGTCCGTACCAAAGTATTTACAGCTTTTAGAGGCAGCCTCGAAAGGAGAAACTGGGGAAGAGAGGTGGATGTAAAGTGGAGCTGTCAGGTGTCAGTGATTTTTATCCACAGTGACTGGAAAAGAGTATCAGGGAGGGGGAATATTAAGACCTATTTTTGTATTCAGATTGAGCTTGACAAATGACAAAGTTTTTCATGGAAACCTTCATGGAGAGGGATTTGTTTGCAGGTTGCATTATCCAGAGCACACATACAAGCAAGTCCATAGTGTCCGTACCAAAGTATTTACAGCTTTTAGAGGCAGCCTCGAAAGGAGAAACTGGGGAAGAGAGGTGGATGTAAAGTGGAGCTGTCAGGTGTCAGTGATTTTTATCCACAGTGACTGGAAAAGAGTATCAGGGAGGGGGAATATTAAGACCTATTTTTGTATTCAGATTGAGCTTGACAAATGACAAAGTTTTTCATGGAAACCTTCATGGAGAGGGATTTGTTTGCAGGTTGCATTATCCAGAGATAAGGTATGAACAGAAGGTGAAATGAGAGCGTCTGAAAGGACAAACTGAAGAAGGATTATACATACACCGACAGCAGAGAGGTCACAAAAAACAAGAGCAGCAAGATTTCGGGAAAAATACCACTGATTTTCTTAAAATCAGTTATATACTGCAGAAGCACTACAGATTAGCTTTGTCAAAGGAGCATCTTTTTTGGTATACACAGGAATTACCTCTATTTAGGAAAATGATAGAAAACAAAACAAGGTTCTCCCACTGAAAAATGCTAAAGACTTCAAGCATTCTTCTTAGAGAGAAGACTTCTCATCCTACCGAATTTTTTTGGCCTAAATAAAATGTGGAAATCATTTGTTACTTGCATAATAGCATGCAGTTACTAAGAAGAAACAGATGCACACTTAAGACGTACAACTTTTTTAGGTATCTGAAAAGCTACCTAAGCAGCTCATGTGTCTGAAGTTACAAATTTTCCTTCTCTAATTTCTCTATCACATTCTTACTTAGGTTTCAAGTGCCTTGGAGCAAAAATGGTGTCTTTTATTTTATGCAATGCTCTTAAAAAGACTTTATAATTACTGGTAACAGTAACAACGTAAAGTGCTGCTTTCATGACAGCGTTCTGAAAAATCACACGTGAAAACTCTGCATCTCACCGTCTTTTGGATAAGAAGGTTAACATTAAGCAGAAAATAGGAATAATTTCCCAAGGTGTGTCATGTGTTGACATAGGACTAAATAATTGTTACTTCAGAAAAATAGTTATTGTTACCATACGCACCAACTGAAATTAAGCAAGGGAAAACAAACAATGTAAACTTCAAATATAAACATATCACCCCATGCATAGGGTTTCATCATCTAAAATAAAATCCTACTGTGTACGCTTTTGAAAAGTGGTTTTGTCCGGTATTAAAGCTGTATGCTTGCCACAGACTGTGTATGTATTCTGAGTTCCCACAATATATCGTAGGAAATAAATTCAGAATATTATCCAACTGATCTGATTTGATAAAGAAAGCCATTACCCTCAATGGAATGAGAGGTGGAAAAAGTTAGTAGAAACATAACCATGTTGACATCAAAAGTACATGGCTCAGTCTGTTGGATTTCCATTCCTGATTTCAACCACCAAAAAAAGCAATTCTAGTTAATGGTATCAATGTCCTAGTGAAAGCACCTACAACCAATATTCTAACAAACAATCCAAATATATAGGATTAATAATAATCACTATTATTACGAACGTATGTCTATCAATTGAAGTATGATGTAAACAAATACCTGAGCTTTCAAAATAGCACCGACTTTGTACAGTATCTGTAAGCACAAGACAGTTTTTTCCCCTACTAGCTAACAGTTAATGCCATTGTTAAAAAACATTAGCATCTTTCTTCTTCCTACGCAGTAACAAGAAGCATAACCACACATTTATACCATTTCTTGAACTCTAAGACAGGTGCCAAAGATTCACTTTTCCTGAAAACGAATTAGGTGAATGATCTTATTTCTTTGCCCCAAAAGCTGTGTGTAGTCCCTCAAGACTTTCATTTCATTTACCGAACATTTACCAAAAATAAGGACATAATTTTGGTGTTATGTGCCTATTATGAGTCAGGAGAGTTATTTTTCCTCCAGGCCAGACGTTGCCGTACGGAACTTCCTGCATCTTGATTATCGCTCTAAATGTGGGATTTTTATTTTGGAAAACCTAAGTCTATCAATTGGTAGAAGCTGCCACCTACTGGTCAATAAAAATTATTTTACACCATCAAAGTAAAGAATTGCATCAATGCAGTGAACTGTACTGACACTTCGTAAAAAATCCTCCCCTACCTCTAAAAAAAAAAAAAAGCAAGAACAAACAGTCATAAGAAATAGTTTCAATGGCAAGGCTCATTTTAATCATCTCCTCTCATCCCCAGGGAACAAGAAGGCTGTAATTGCACAAACCTGCCAATAAAATAATCTTTTTTGCCCCAGCATCTTTGTCCCACACGGTAATATCAATAATTCCACCTCGTTCTTCATAGAGATGAAAGTCAAACTGCTCCCTCCACTGAGGATTCAAAGTTTTTGGCACAATCTGAAAGGAGAGCAAAAAGAAAGTCATACTGCATTGTGCAGGCATACACTTCCTTGAATTGAAAATTTGATCTTTAGAGTCTGTTCAGGAAGTTGATCTTCTATTTGCAGCATGAGTATTTTAAGCAGTGAGAATTAAAAAACAGTAATTGGAGAAGACTACCGGCCAGTTCTCTCATGCCTCTGACACAACAGCAACCTCCAAAATCCTGCAACCTGTCACTTTCAAAAGCCTCCTGAACAAAGGATTTACCCTAGGAATGGATCCATTTTTCTGAGAATAATTATGCCCTCTCCTGAGCGGCATTTACCTGCAAAGTTATGTGTCTGAGCCTAAAGGAAAACAAAGCACCTGCAATGACAAGTAGATGGTGACTGTAAGTATTTAAACAGAAACAATTCTATCATGTTTTCTTTCCCCAGCTGCAGTAATATTGGGAGAAAGATGATACCACAGTTTACTTTTTAAGGAATACTATTTTTTATTTTCAAAACTGTATTTTACTTCCTTTCCTTTGCAACTCAGATGAAAGCAGCTTTCTCAATTAATTTTAGTCCAGTTACTTCTGACAAAAGAAGTAACTTCAATGGACTTCAGTCCGTGTACTTGAGCAAGAATGGAAACTGCCTAGTACCTTCCCTATGAAGCAATCGCTACTTTCTACATCCACCAGTTCCACTGGCTTGAAAAAATGGAAAAATCAGAGAGGATTAAAATGCAGAAATGCCATGAAAATTTTTAAGTCACAAAAGCATGAAATTTGATTTCTTCTAATTTCAGATTAAGAGGCCCTAAGGTGGGCTCAGAGGTCTGAAAATGTGGCACCGAAAGGCTCCTGGCCTCCTCCTCACTTTGCCCTTCGTCTGGCTGTGAAAACCACATGGGCTGTCACGGCCATTGAGAGAGGAAGGTCATGTGTGTCGTTGGCAGGCACAGCATCTTCCATAAACAGCAATTTTCAAACCAACAGGGATCAGGGAAATAAAAAATAATAGCAAGAAAGCCAAGCAAGTCTCCACTTTCTCCCCGATTAATCCCTTCTACCTGTTAAGCGCATACATACACAAAACTTCAATGAAGCTTGCTGTAAGGACACAATGAGGAAAGTGAGAATATAAGCATGATGTGGTTCAAGGATAAGACCATACAAAGGATGCAAGAGGCTACCGGCATCAAGCCAGAAAGGCACAAAGGTGGCATCTACTTGTCAGAATCACTCTGCATCTCTCCCCGGCCGTGAATGACCCGTAACAGGAAATAAAAGCCAACATGGTCTGTATGGAAAATCAGGTGTGCCTCCCTGCCACCCTGCATTTTTCAGTGCTACATTTTTCCCCAGCTAGTATTATTTTTGTTTATAATGAAATAAAAAGAAACATCCAAACAAAACTCCAGGTGCTCTGACAGCTAATTAATACAACAGTAAATCTCCGTCGCTATTTAAATAGTCATGCAAGCCGAAAAAACCCAAACAGGAACAAAACTTTTCAAACACAGCCAATGCACATTTTAGGTCACGGCTAAAATTACCTTGCTCTTATACTTCTGATGCCCCAACCGGAACTTCACGTAAGGATCACTTAGTCCATTTGCATCCATCGCCTTGAGTTCACGACCTTCTATTAAGGTGACACTAACTATCCCTCTCCATAGCTGAGATTTTCTGTGTAGGTCAGAGAGACGTAAGCTCTGGGTCTGAAACTTTAGGGAAATAAAAACCATAGATTTAGTTAAAACAATTCCAAAAATTTCCCCTGCATTTTAATGTACCATTTTACAAAACTATGAATGTAAAACAACCATCTTAAGCCATTTTGAGGTTATTTGACAGTACATACGTAAACAATATTACAAAGAATTACCTGGAGAGAAACAAAACAGTGACAAATACACAGGTAATATAATGCTGCTTTTGCAGAAGCAAGCAGAACAAATGCTACTTAAGGAAATGTTCAGAACAAAAAAAAAAGAAGTGTTTTTTCCTGCTTCACTTCTCCCTCTGCTGATAGAACTAACAACATTACATATAAATGTTACAAATTCTCTTCTATTAGTAGCATATGATTGAATGAACTCAAACAAACATAAAAATAAACATAAAAAACAGTGAGAAAATGAAACTTCCATTAAAATAAAATAAAGCCACCATGAGAAACACAGACCAAGGAAAAAGAAGTCAATAAACTCCCACACACGTGACAACTATCTCAGCCTCTAAAATGATGTGGTATTCTCAGAAATAGCAAGGAAAACTGAATTAAATACCAACATATTAGTTCAAGAGTTTCAAAATGAGATGTTGCAGAGCCTCTGATCAGAACTGTGCGGAAATTTGTGGACTGTGAACCCTCAGCCACTGACTTTGGTGGTTAAAAGAAAATAGACACGCACCCACACAAACCAGATGGCCACAGCATTCATCACTGAACTCCACTGGGGGCAGGAGAGCGGGGGGTTATAAATTTGAGTAACTTAAGATCAGCTCCAGCTTGCGCTGAGTTGTAGGGGGTACAGGGTACTGCCAGGTGGCTCCAGAACTGGGAAATCACCTTTGCACGCTGAGGTAGGCAAACATGTCTCAGGTACATCTGAGCAGCAAGGTTGCCAAAGGCCTTCCCTTTTATTCTGAAATTGTATTCGTTCAAGGTTACCTTATCTAAAAGCAGAGCACTAGATACCTAAACAATATTTAAACTCACAAGTTATTCTTTCTAGGAATCAAAAAAAGCAAGTCTGCATGGATACTCAGCTGTACGTATATCAAATATACGCATTTTCTTTATTGTGCAATGTAGTTTGAGCAACAAAGGCTTTATGGGCTCACCAACCCTCCGTACATGGAGGGTTGCAGGGTTGGCTTCATCACCCGCACACCTCCAGTATCTCTGTTAGAGGTTTTCAGTGCAAATTTGGTTTGAGTCTTTCAGAGGGTAAACACAGCTGGATGGTTACAGCTATACAAGTGCCCAGGGCAGGAATTTTACTTTATTACCCAGAGAAGATTATAGGAAGTACACTGGAGTATAATCATTGGATTATAATCTGCACTCACCAGACTCCAGAGAAAAGTGTTATACACGAGGACTGGGGCCACTGGGGTTGGAGCAAATCTGAATAACGTGCTTTCAGCAGTATTTCAGACATCATATTGGCATGTATTTATATTTTCTAATGGCTATTCATTCCAAGCAGTATGGTCACTCCCAAAATATTTCACTGTATTTGTTAAAGATTTCTCTTCCTGAAGTGAATGATTTGACTGCGGAGAAACTTCTCACAAACTTACTATTTCTCTAAAGGCAAACAAGGAACTGCGGACTTCAGCTGAGAAGTGGAATAAACTTTAACTTAACCTGTGACATGAAGCAGCAGTGGGACACCAGCAAGCAGAAACTCTACAAAAATTAGGGCACAAGTGGGAACCTCAGTTACCAGAAGAGATTTCAGTAACAACATGGGAACATTCTTAAACTTCATAATTTTTTTCTCAGCACAAATACCCCTTCATTGGGGGTATACAGTCAACACTGCCAAAGACTTCTCTTGTGAAGAAGTGGTAATTTTTTTTTTCTTGTTCCAGTTTCTTAGAAGGTCTAGAGCAAAAGAAAGACTGAATAGTAAATAACTAAAACTGACTCTGCCCTGAACATAATGTGATGAGAGATACAGAAAGAAGAGGAGACAAGGCACGTTTAGGAAGGTATTTCGTACTGGGTTAGAAGCAGTGGTTAGCTGAGACTTACTTTTGGCAAAGAATACACAGTTGTTGGGGTTTTTTTAAGAGTTGAGTGGGAATCCAAATGATTTCCAGGATATTATCATGGAAAGTAAGACTGAGTTTGCATTTACAACTCTTTTAAAGTAAAGCTTAAGCACAACTGCATCGCTCTCTACTTCACTAATCACAAATGAGACAGTGAATCTTTTAGAGAGTATACTTGATCTAAAGTCCGTATTTTCAATGGCTCTTAAAATAATTTGCTGCATTAGAGCAGCTTCCACCATATAAAACATGCTGATTTTTTATGACCAGTAGGGAGTTTCATCTACGGAGGTAATTTACACACGAGGTGGCAAGGTGAGATCTAAATGACCACGCACAGAGCGTGAATTGACAGACGGGTCAGACAGGAGCTTACAAGAGTCAGGCAGGAACCCTGAGAACAGGAACGTTTTGCTGGGGAAAGCCCTTTTTGGGTCAGAGCCAGATCTCTCAGTCTGCGACTCGCGAAGCGCCTGGCAGAGCCCAGTGGCATGCTGACCGATAGCGAAGCTGCAGAGTCCACATCTCAATCCGCTGGAAGAAAAGCAGCCGGCTGCTAAAAGTACAGTGGTGTGGGCTGGTTGTGGCTCTTTCTTCCTCAAGGTAGGGAATCTGGACCACGGCGGTGCTCTTTTCTCCCTGTCTTTATCGGTAACATGCAGATCCATGGAACAGCAGAAGGGAGACATACTGAAAGAGTCAGGGTACAGCTAGCTGGAGCTAAAGCTACTGAGATTTCCTGGACATGAGAGGCACGGGCCATGTGGTCTTCTCCAGCAAGAATAACTTCCAACTGGTATTTTTCTTGTTTCCAAGTGAGATTGAACAGCATCTGAACAAACATCTAAAACACGCTTTCCTTCCAGCCAAAGTCATCCTTATCCTCAGAAAGTGCAGATACTGACATAATCTCTAATTTAATGTAGTCTTTCTTGTAGGAAGGAAAATACATAAACACGAATGTTTAGATTTCAAGTCAAATTTGAGAAAAAGCTAATAGATGAAAAAATGGGAAAATAAGACCGATTTCACATTTTACAGTTCTTCCCTTACGAAGTTAATTTCACAGTGTGAGACAGGTACATCATTTCTGGATACATCTTTAGGTATCGAAGCAACCTTCTGTAATCCAGCCCACGGTGAGTTAGCTACAAAGTCAGGAGGGAAACTGTGAGAGTAAAACCAAGAAATGAGCACGGATCTTTCCAAGTTTCTCCTAGGAAGGAATATTTCTCGAGACTAATTCTTAGATAACTTATTTCCCTCAGAAAGCAGGTAATGCATTTTGCATTCTGGCTTCACTCTTCTGCCACAGACAAAAGCATGATAAAATTGCACAGCTTTTAATTTCTCTGGGAATAGGTGGAAAGTTATATATTTCATAATATTCCATCTGAAACTGGCCATACTGTCTACGTAACGCCACAATTTGGAAAGAAGCAAGGTCAAGATCTCAGGCCACAACCAACCATCATTAACATGGGATTATTATTCATATTCTTGTGCATTTATAAGCAGGCATGGAGACTCCCACCTGCCATGTTCTAAACCAAAAAAAAAGGAAAAAAAAAATAAAAAAAGAAGTTGCAGCCTGCATACTGTGAAGCTTTCTCTCTCTCTTTTCCCAAAAGGAAATTAAAATTAGACTTCTGAAAAGGAATCTTTCATGTCAAAGCTGCCTGCGAAAGAAAACCTTCTATCTTTTCACATCCATATACCACTTTAATGCCTCTACTATAAACAGTAAGCAAACCCAATATTTTCTTACATGATAAAATTAGCTTTTATTTATGTTCCACCTATTATGTCTAAACGTGGGGTAGCAGAAGGGTTAGGGATGCCAACAGCAGAAAATCTTTGGACACAGAAACAGAACTGTATCCTCTATTAGAGATGATTAATATAGTTAGCCAAATACAATGGCAGAGCTGAAGGATGATCTTACAGCACGGCTGAATGTTCTGCATACGGTCACATGTTACTGGTTAACATTACAGGGCGGCAAACCAAGTAGGCTTAGCCAGAATCTGGGTGTTGTTCCCAGGTTCATCGAGACCATCTTCTTGATGAGTGTATTAATCGTCACAACTTTATTGTTACTTTCGTCAAAAGAAGAGAAGCCTTAGTAAGTACTTTTGAAAATCCCGTAAGTATTTATCTTTGGGTATCTACGTGACCTCTGAAACTCTAGCCCATAATGAGTTGGAGAAACCCCACAATCTGTCCTCCCCCAGCCTGACCTCACCTTTTCACTGATCAGTGCTCATGCCTTGCAAAGCACCACCTCTCGCACTTGCATGCGCTTGTGCCCCTGCAAACAGACTCTGCTTTTACTGTATCTCCTCCCTGTTACACACACCACTAGGACACACTCCTCCTCCTCCTCTGCATCCTTGAACGCAAAATCTATTGTCCAAGAATAATTCAACAATAGACAGAAGCAAAACAGTGTGCCTACCACAAGGCTGGGGTTTTTTTTAAAGTTTTAAAAAGCAAATAGATAATGCAGCCATGTGTCCTGCGAAGGCATCTCTACCCAAAGAATTACTTTGGTTTGGAAGCTTTAAATAAAATACCAATCAAGAAAATAATGAAAGAATGTAGGAAAGAATGACACTCTTCTTCACTGCTGAACAGAGCGCAGATGTACAAATACAGCGGAGTGAATCAAAGCCAGCATTTTAAATGACTGATGCAAACTCACGTAAACAGAATTCTTCTCCCCAAATTTCTAGGATGCTTGCATAGCTTGGATAAAAGATTTAAAATAAAGATTGAGAATGTCAATAGATACAGCTGCTACTTCTACATACCTTGTCCACACAATGAAAAAATCACGGAACAGTCATATAGAAAAAGGGCTATACAAGGGACTCTCATATGCATTCACAATGCTTTTCCCCTATTAGAAACTACACAAAGCATAATACTTTGCAGAAGTCATCAACACGTAGACCCTGAGCTACAAAAATGCCTTCAATGGGATCATGATGATTCCTTTTTAATGTTTTGCTTGTTTTATAAATGGAGTACTACTGAGAATTACTGTAATATGAAAGAACATTTACCTTAACTTATTATCAACTATATTTTACATTTTAGGATATTTTAATTCTAGGTAAAGCTAATCTGAATTTCTGTAGTCGAGAAATTCACACTGTCCTGTACCCTGTGTGTTTTCTACGTGTAACATACCCTGTGCTATGTTAAATCTGGTTTAGGATGTTTGCTCTAACAACTCGATATTGTCACTGTAGTAGCAATCTTGTGGTGACACTACAATATTTGTAGTAACAGCTGATACATTTGCAGCATTTCATGCATTTTTGTGGTTTGCTAAATCCAACAATTGTGCATCCTACTTAAGTGCACTTGCTGCAGCCAGCTCAGGTGTAATATGATGAAGGCTGTGACTCTATTATGCACTCACTATGACTTGCATTTTCTGGAAAAGAGTGGAAATATTTATACAAGACAACGGTGTGCCGGCAAGAGCTGCCAGAGGTTGCGTCAGTACAACCCTAACCTTCACCCTTGTCTTCCTCCCAGCAACGCCTCTTGGAAACTGTGGTTGCAATATGTGAAAGCCAACGGGTCTCCTGATGATGATTTACCCCATGCAACGCTACAGGCTTGAGGAAGAGTGGCTGGAAAGCTGCCTGGCGGAAAAGGACCTGGGGGTGCTGGTCGACAGCCGGCTGAACATGAGCCGGCAGTGTGCCCAGGCGGCCAAGAAGGCCAATGGCATCCTGGCCTGTATCAGAAATGGTGTGGCCAGCAGGAGTAGGGAAGTGATCGTGCCCCTGTACTCAGCACTGGTGAGGCCACACCTCGAATACTGTGTTCAGTTTTGGGCCCCT
>NW_008796211.1:3814896-3832751 GCF_000699145.1 Aptenodytes forsteri
GGCCTCAAGTTGTGCCAGGGGAGGTTTAGATTGGATGTGAGGAAAAATTTCTTTACTGAAAGAGTGGTGAAACATTGGAACAGGCTGCCCAGGGAAGTGGTTGAGTCCCCATCCCTGGAGGTATTTAAAAGACGTGTAGATGAGGCACTTAGGGACATGGTTTAGTGGGCATGGGGGTGTTGGGTTGATGGTTGGACTTGATGATCTTAGAGGTCTTTTCCAACCTTAAAGATTCTATGATTCTATGATTCTGTTAATGCCTGGGATGACTAGGACTACTGTCACCATGGTCCTAACACTGACGTGAATGTCACACACAGAAGGACAGTGGCCACCAAGACTTGATGGAAACTCCCTGTGCTTTTGGAATTGTGGGCATGAACCCAGAAAACCCACACCGAAATGCTACTCTGCTGTTTTGATTGTTAACCACATCAGCTGTTATCACTCACATACAAGTAATGCAAATATAAGCCTCACTAAATATTTGCATAATTTTTATAACCAGATGTCTAACAGACAGGTGTATCTATTCTGACATTTTTAACTTCTATTCCATTATTTAGTAGCTTTCCATCAAGCACCATTTACAGCTGATAAACTGACATCTAGAACCCCAGGGCTTACAAAAGCAAATATTTCTCAGTCTTAAAACATTCTTCTTAAAAACCAAAACCCAATAATTCTACCTTCTATTCTGAAATTCCACAGAGTTTTGGTTGAAAGATTCTCGTTGAAAGATTGAACTGATTGCAAATTCCTTCAATTAAGAAATATCATACAACTCTATGCTTCTGCTTGTCTTCGCAATCCTTAGACTATGATTTGCTATTTCCAATCTTATTCTCTACTCAAAAGGCATCTTATTCCAGTGGAAAAGCATTTGTTTCAATTTTAAAACAGCAAAAAATGCTGCATAAGGCTTTTGATATTAGGAAAAGGGAAATCAGGAGTCACATAAACTAAGTATTTTGAGTTGCGCAGAAAAGCACCAGTTAATAAGGCCATAGCTTTTGGCACTTTAGTTTGTGCAACTGGAACACAAATATATTTTTAGAAAAGCTTCTAAAATAAATTTTAAAAACAGTCAGCAGTTAGGAGCTGAAAGCCTTAGATTTTGCAATTAATTTTTGTTTAAAAAGTTCATAAATTGTATTTTTCCTTTTAAAAGTATATGCAAAAATTTCTAGAGCTGAATTAAAGCAAAAATGGTTATCTAAATGCAAGTTAAAAATCACTGTAATTCACTTGCTTTAGGCAGTAAATACACTCTTTTATCACCAAATGTAATTAATCAGAAGTAGCTTCTCTGTTATGACTTTGGGATGATAATAATTGTATTTAATCAGAAGTAGCTTCTCTGTTATGACTTTGGGATGATAATGTAAATTTACTCTTAGTTTATACATAATGTGTTGCGACCCAGAGTAATTTACCTTCATTTCTGGGAAGAATGGACCTTTGGTTCCAATTGATCAATGTCACACAGAAACAGCTCATCACATATGATTAGTATAAATGAAGAGTATTACATTTTAGTGCATTCTGGTATTCCCAGTTCTAAACTTATCATTGATAATACGAAACAGAAGAGAAGGTATAAAAGAAGAGAAGGTGACATCTTATCTTTTCCTCCAGATTTTACTGGAATACTGTGACTTGATAGGGCATAGCAGATAATTATTAAATACCTTTTCCCCTACTATGTTTGGCTAAAGATTCCAAACCACTTGTTCCTCTGTTTGGCCTTAAATTAAAGCTTTCCTGGCATTTTCTTAATGTGCCATTAATGTAGCAAGTTTAATGTGGGGTCTGATCATGTTTGAACTCAATTTAATGGCAATTCTCCCACAGAGGTGAAAAGGGCATGAGTAGACCCTTAGTCAGATTAAAATAATTTTCAGTGAAATGAACAACATTTCTGACAGAGCTCTCTCCCAGTATGCTTTGGCTAAAAGGTACCATCTTTATTAAAATACCTTTGCTTAAATAGTTATGGTTACACAGGAAAACATAAGCTAATCTTATTTCTTTGTATACAAATTGTGAATAGAGGCAGTGAGTATATTAATTAGATCTCCACGAGTATAGGATTTGTTGACATAAACTATTTATATGGGATAGCACCCCACTTACCCTCTAGCCAAGCCAATAAAAAATTTTCAGGATAAACAACTTACCATGAGGAAATGCTGTTCAGAGAAAATCAAACCTATGTGAGAACATGCCAATTTCATCAGAACTTTGAACAAAACCAAGGAATATAAACAACCTGGTCAGCCAGTATTACGGCTTTTGGGTACCCATCCTCCCTATGAGTATCTATAGGACCACTAACTCATCAGTACACTGTCTAGTGAACGCAGGAGATACCAGGATTCCCACCCAAGTTCTCAACCAGGGAGGACAACTGTTGCCAATGAGGCAAAAATTACACCAACACCCTCTCATCTTCAGTTTGAAAGACCTAAATTAATACCAAGACAGAGCTTGGTCACTCCCATACTCCTGTCTTATAAAGTAAGCAAGCAGAAGGAGAAGATATGTTGACAATTGAACAAACCAACCTTAATTTCCAAATGTCTTCCATCCTGAAAGCTTAGGAAGAGAAGACTCAGGTGCTGCACCTTCCTCCGAATTACTGAGTAAAAACGGGTACTTTGCTTACTTGCGTAGCACACTCTACATGCCCTACATAAACTACCAGAGCTTCCCAGCTGGTATCAGACCTCAGCGCTCTCATCTCAGACTGTGTATTTTGTTGTCCTACAGGACTACAAACACAATGAAGCTTACAAAGGTTCTCAGATGAAAGCAAAATACATTTATCTGTCACTTTTCTTTTCTCTGGGAATGGCCACTAAATCCACATTGTCTCCCCAGAAGTGGGGAGACTATAAAGTATCTGCAATTGCTAGTGCAGTCCCTGTCCTTACACAGAGGCTTCCCCACTATCAGTGAGTGAACATCCAGCCACGGTTGTTAGCAAACCAGCCTGACCACATAGCTTCACCTGACCTCGTACTGGGTCTGGCTGGGATGGAGGTCGCTTTCCTCACAACAGCCTGTACGGTGCTGTGCTTTGCATTTGTGGCTAAACCGCTGTCGGTAACACAGCAACGTTTTGGCTATTGCTGATCGGCGCTCGCATGGCATCAAGGCTTTGTGCTGGCTGGGGTCAACCCACCAGACTTGTTAATTCCTCCCATCCTCTCATTATTCATTCTGACCTATTTTCTGCTCACAGTAAAACTTCATTCCAAATACCACTGTTTTGTTTCCTTTTACATGCTCCTAATCGTTAGTATCTGAGCACCCCAAAACTTTCCTCGGAATTAAGTATATATATATACACACACATATATATTTCAAAGGATCATTTTTTTCAGACTCAGTCTAAAATGTGTATATAAATTGTGCCCAAAACACTGTGATAAAACATATCGATCTGTGTTGTGGGAAGAGATGAGCTTAATTTGCTCATGGGAGATACTGTTAGACACTAGGGAAAAAAACAGCCTTTAATGGAAGTGATAGTTAAGCACCAGAACCAACTCTCTAGGGAGGTTGTAGAATATCCATCACTGCAGATTTTTAAGGACAGATTAAACAAACACCTGTCAAACACAGTTTAGCTATCATTGTTCCCACTTTAGGATAGGAAGACAACTTTTCAGGCTGTTACTCCTATTTTCTGTCTTTTTCACACCTACCCTGCACACAGGTAGATTTTTAAATATCCCAGACACCTGAAATCCTGGGAAGTGAGGTTCGGTCTGTCCACCAACAATACCTGCCTTGCCATCAGCCTTGTCTTCCACAGACATTCCTGTTATCTTCCCAAGTTCCTTTTCTCATACGTTTTTGCCTCCATCTCTCCCACCCAGCACAGCAAGGTTAAACCTTTCAAAGCAAGCTCTGTGTGCATTACCCTGTAAGCAAATAGCACCACCTGAATCCACTATCCCTTACCCTTTTCTGAATTAACCCCCTGTAATCACACAGCAAATTGTACGGCAACAGAGGGAACAGGTGATTTTTCATAAAATGTTTACTGGTATCTTCAGATTCTTCACAGAAAAGTCTGCCTGCTCTAAATAAAATGAAATGCTCTTTGAGAGAGAACGTCCAAAGAAAAGCTTCTGCTTAAGTTAATGCAAACAATTAATTGTCAAATGCAGGTACAATTATTTGACAACTCTAAAAAAAAAAAATAAGCTGTATTTATCTAAAAACTGTAACATTAACTCTTCTGGGGGAGCACCATCGGCAAAGACAACCCTTACTAGGAGGAGGCAATGACCATAAAATGCCTGACATTTTGCAACAAAAGCACTTTTTTCTTTTTTAAAAAAAGGAAGTATGCAGGCTCTTCCCATTTCCAGCTATAATCAAGGCAAAGTTTTGATTTTGGCTGGAAAATACATATGTCTATATGTATGTTATATATACATATAAATCAGTGCTGAATTACAGTCACAGCTTCATTGACCCCAAGTTTAGTACTTATGCTTTTGATTTTAAAGTTAAACACCACTTCACATTAAAAGTGCTAGAAGCAGTAAGATTTTATCTTTTAAAAATGTTGGTAGTAAAGGCACGGCAAAAGTAATGAAATTTCATCGTTAGAAGCTAAGAGAAGAATGAGGAGGAAGTACTTCATTAAAGAGAACATCATTTTTTACATGAGAAAAAATAGTGCATTTAAACAGTCTCTTCGTTCCTCTGTCATCAGCTTTAGGCTTAATAATAGTTAAGAAAATTTAAAGCTTTTTTTACTATTATTTTTGACAGCACTGCACTGACAAGGAGAAAGAGAGCAATGTGCATTTCTAACTCAATGTTATGCTGCCAACATTTTAATAGGCTCCCTTCCCATACCCTTTCCTCAGCTATTGATTAAGCCTCTGTGCTGCGGAGAATTAGTAAATAAGAAGTCAGAGTCGATTTTTTTCTTGTTTTCATAACCAGAGGAAAAAGGAGAAAACAACTCTTCACAATCCGTCTGCGTTGGCTCGTGCTGGAAATAGCAATGCTTTATTTCTCATCACACAGACAGCTTGCACCTCAAGGATTCTGTAATGGAAATCGCTTCAGCAATTAGCACTATTCATCTCACTGTCAGAAGTGGTGTTGACTATTAGTAATAAATTACCTTTCGCAAGACTGGGCTTTTCCACGCTCCTTTTATACCTAGACCGCAACAACTGTTTTACCAAATTAGACCCGGTATCAAGACAGTTTAGAAAGCAAGAGAGGAGCAGGAAGTTTGTTTCCTTCAACCCAAAGAAGGAGAGCCATGAGGAAAGTCTGCATGTTCAGCAGAAGAACTAATGCAAAAAGGAAAATCTGCCCTAAGGGAAAACTGCGGTGGATGTGGAGAGCCACCGAAGCAGAACAAGTCAGATCCATACACAGAGAGGAAAGCCATTTTGCACAGGTCAAAATTTTTCCAATAGCTTTTTAAAAAGAAAAACAAAGCTAAAAAATCCTGTATTTGGTTTAAATGAATGACTGATTATTCAGATCCTACAAGCATTGTCTTTCTCCTGTAGCACTTGTCTGCTAACCCACAGAATATCCAACAAACTGAACTCCAAACCACAGGAACTGAGGCACGGGCACGTTGAGGTTATTGGGCAAACACCTGGATACAAAGAAATGCATGAAACATTGGGCAATCCACCTCCACCTTTACTTGAGGTGTAATAAATCTTAGTACCGACATAGTGGTAGAAATGGAGCTGCTTCCTCTCCTAGACCATGCAGCAAACAGCCCACCCGAGCGATCACTCGCCACCATTTTGCTTTAATGCAACATCAAGCTTGTGGTGGATGAAATAAAACAATCAATTTGGCACTGAACGCAAATTGTAACTTCCCAGCAGAAGTTTCTTTTTAAATAAAGAGCTTTGTTTTTTTTAAATAGCCCACCAGGAGTCGCCTTTCGCTGAAGACGGGAAGTTTGACTTTCCTTTTCACAGAACATGTAAGTGCTCCGACTTCAAAATTGTTTGAATTTCATTTTTGCTAGATTCAGTGAAAGACGAGTATTCCCTCTGACCTAGACAGTGCAGGGAGTGATCTAGCTCTCATGAATTTTGATCAAGATTATGTCTGGAATAAAGCAAACATGATAGGGAAAATAAAAAAAAAAAAACCAAAACCAAACAACAGAAGGAAAAAAACTAACAACAAAAGCAAAAGCGGTGTTGCATTTTTGCAACTCCACTAACAAATGTTTACAACAATAGTGTGTTAGAAAGCACTGACTTACAGACAAAATAGATAAAATGCACAGCTGCATTGACCTGGGTTTTTCATGAGACCTTAACTTCATCTTTAGGGGGAATAGGGGGAGCAGTATTTGAAGTAGAGACTCAGAATTTGGCCGAAGTAATTGTTTGCAAGTACATGAATACCATAATACTGTAATAGGGAAGACTAGTTACCGTTCTTTTCACAGCTACTACACAGGCGCAAGGAACTATGTGCAAGCAATGCAGTTCACGAACACAAGCAATGCCATAGTGGTCTGCACTGCTATATCTTAACTTCAAGCTATGCATGTTACAGAAAAGGTAGGCTTCAAGTATAGAAATTTTAAAAAGTAAAACATACTGTCATAATCTCTAAAATCAAATTCATTTACTAGAAGTGCCATTTTAAAGACTCTAGAGAGCTAAAAAAGTAGGTTTAGGAAATTTTATAATGATATCTCTAAAAAAATTTCATATTCTGTTTTTTTCTCAGCTCTCAGGAGTGTAAGACAAACACTTCCTGAAGAAGGAGGATCTCAGTTAGGGCACTTTCTCTATTACCTAATAGCATTAAGCACCTATTTCTAGAAATTTTTTTATATCCGCAAGTGACATCTTATTTAATATTGATCATCCTGCACTCCAGAGAACAGCAATTTTTTTGAAGGAATTCTTTTTAAATAAAAGATTTTTTAATTTGTTTTCCTGACAGCAGAACAAAGATTTGGATCTGGAATAGCCCCACAAGGCAAATGAGCTCCTGCGGTTTAACTGAGATACTTCTGTATATAAATCACACACAGAACAGTGCATGTAAGATGTTATACATGCATTACATCTCTAGGTAAAAATATTACTTCAGCTGAAATAAATGTAAAAAAATGCAATATTTAAATTCATACATTCGCTATTTGTCAAATCTTTTTATATGCCCCTTTGCAAACATGGCAACTACTGAAATGTTATCAAATGAATGTAACAAAGAAGAAGATGGAGAAATAATTCACTTGAAGAGCTCTGAAGAATTCCGAGCTATCATGCTGTGCAATTCATTCAGGATTATTGAAGCTCACAGGTGTGTCAATTTGAAATATTAAGTATGGGAAAGTTAGTAATAAACTAGTTTTACAAACTGCCATCCAACACAGTCAGCATATCAAGAGTTAACGCATCACTTGCATGATGCAAAACAGCTGTGTCCTTCACCATCCTCACAGCTCTTCATTAACTCTTCAGAAGTTTGAGCATCTTGGATATTTCAGGAAAAGTTAGACGAACCACATGAGAATCAAAATACTACACATCATCACTTCACCAAGTATCTTTGCTTCACAGATTTCAAAAAAGCAACAGAGACTGAGTACTGTCCTGTATCACAGAAGCAAACTGTGTGAAAACCCCATGCATAACCCAAAAATTTTAAACCCTGCTCTTTTTTTTTAAAGGTTAAAAAAAAAGTGCAAATATCCGTCAGCAAGCACTATATACAACACTTTATTAATAAACTTCTATTTAAATTTGTGCATCAATATGCTAGAAAAGTAAATAGCTTTACAAAATAAGTGAAATCACCCCATATAGCTATTTCATTTTTCTCATTTTAACACCTTTACATGATAATATCTCAAAAAAACCCCAGATCTACCAAACCAGCTCAAGACTTTTAGAAATTTTAATGCTATTTTAAATTATGCAAATAATAAGAAGGCTTGAAACTTGAAAGCAGCATCGCAGCATTAGCTAAGAGTAGCCAAAGTGCTGAGAAACTATTCACATTTTCTCTATTTCTTTGGAGAGACACACAGGAAAAAGGTAAAAATTAATTGTATTCTACTACAGTAAAACTCTCAGTCTTTCCCTAGTGTAAAAGAGCATACACTGCTCCTTTTTTATCACTCACATGACTCCTAAGATGAGAAAAGCCAGACACTGAATTTGCCTGGAGAGGCATCTAAAGAGCTGTGTAAGTGGAGACCGACAATCATTCCTTAAGCGCTCTGCTCTTGGAAAGCCTGGCTGCGATTGCCATCTGTGCACGCCCAGCAATCAGGGAAACTTCTCTTGGAGAAGCATCACTCCGAAAACTTCCACACACAAAAACTGTAACCAGTAAAAGTAGTAATAGGAAAATAAAAGTTACCCTTTGGCATGAATTATTTGTTAACAAGTAAGCTTTAAGGAGATTGTAGATACATGAGAAATTAAAGGTTTTAGGAAAAGAATCAGGACATGTTTGCCACTTACATGAAGTTACTAGATGACTTCAAGATAGGCTATAACAAAGTTGTTGAGAGGTTTAATGATTACATTAAAAGCTCAACTGTTTCAGGATTTTGATTTGATGAAACACAAAACGATGTCATTAAAACACAATTTGAAGGAGAATAAATCCTGTGCCACAAGTTTCCAGTCCTAGACGGCATGTTTGGTAAATCATCATATTCCTTCTAAAATAAACAAAAAGCCAGAAGACCACATGCTAAAAGTTACCTTACTTGATCTTTTCCAACTCTTCCTCATTAGCATTGTCTGAAAATAAAATAGAGCATTTTAATTACCTTTTCTCTGCAGTACAGAAAAGGAGGCCAACTGTCTCCAACGGGACAATCCACATTTAACCACCACTACAACTGAAGCAGCAACACTCACACTACAGCGACAGCTACACAAGACTGAAATAACTCCAGACAACTAGCAGCACTGTTTGCACCCAGGCATACTTTTCTGTGTGGTATGAACGTCTCATTTCTGGAGACAATGCATTATGTGAAATCATTTAAAAAAGCAAGCAAGCAAGAAAGAAAGAAAGAAAGAAAGAAAGAATTAGATAAGCAAATGAAAAAAATGAATGTGCCATTACTGATAGTGACTTCAATTTTTACTGATACTTGAATGACAGTTTTTTTAATATTAATGTACTCTAATTTTTCGGAACACCACTGTTTAGCTCACAGGTGTAGCCATGTAAGAGAAATCCTGCAAAAGGCTCCTTGGACAATATGCATCTATTACAAAATCCTTAAGGTTACCACTGCTAATCAGTTTCACAGCAGTAAAAATATCTCTTTTGTTTGACAATTATGCACATGGGATAGAAACAAAGTCATGCGTTGACTCTTTAAAAATCCCAAAATGCAGTAGCCCTATCCCATTACCTAACTAATCTGTAAAACCTTGGCACTGCTAGAGACAATGCTCTGACATGCCAGGAGGCAAAGTGTCCACAGACAGATTCTTAACCATTAAATAAAAGAGACATACTGGTCAAGACAGATATAGACAATTTATCTGTGAACACAACTGTTGCTTAAAGCGGTTCTGTGGAAATACAGAGCAATTAATTTGTAGAATTTAGTAACATTTAGCAGCCTGTTGTGGACACTGAGCAAGAATAAATCAAAGGCCGTTAATTTCTATTGAAAATTTCTTTATGTCATGACAAACTTTTTTTTTTAATTAGCGATTGCAAAAACACTTTCTTTTTCAGATAATGGAAATAAATTTTGAAATGCAAACATTTTCCTTGCTAGGAAATAAAAGTATTACATGCGGAAAAAATGAAAATGGGAGCAAATATGTGGGGCTTAGATCTTTGAAAATATCCAGAAACTTTTCAAATAGACACAGTTTTTTGGGAGAAGAAAAACAACTAGCTGCTGAGGAAAACTAAGTTGCTATGGACAGTTAAAGCCTACAGCCTCTGCAGTGAGTTGATGATAACTGTAGCACTGTGGCTTTGGAAAATATACACAGACGCTAAATAAAGCTGGAGAAAGCCATTTATCTCATTTTTATAGGAGAGGCACATAAGAATTAAGCAGCTTGAGGCCTGCAGCAGGCCCTGGAGAAGACCTCCAAGCTCCTGCAACATACCACAGCTCCTCCCTTCCTCGTCATTGCTGAATCCCACACAGCTATAAGTCAGAGCACAAATTCAGCTTCACCGGGCTTCGGACCAGGCCGTGAGCAAGGAGGAGAATACAGCCCGACAGCTGAATTAACTACGTACCAAATACTATTTCAGCTCTGAGGAGTTCACTTTGAGTAGTAGCTACAGAAACGTATGACCGTACTTGTTGAGTGCATCAGCATCATTACCACCTGTAGCAGGATAAGCTGAAGCCATCATAACCATCCTGAGAAGCCAATAAACCATATATATAGCATAGGGCAGATTATGATGGATGATCTACATGGAACTATTTCATCTGAAAATATTCCATGCCCTGAGTCCATCTCTGTCATTCTTTTTTTCCTAAGCTGTTATTATCCCTCTGGCAAATTAAAAAAAAAAAAAAAAAAAAAAATTACATTGTAAGATTTAAGACAGCAAGCAAATTGGCAGCATATTACTGTTGTTAATATTTTCATATGAAGCAAAAAAGTATTAAGCATCACTTGGGATAAATTATTTAAGGAAAAAACAATGCTGTGAATTTTATTCTCATTAAATAACAACATCCAAGTAGCACTCATATGTTTCCTTTTCTCCGTTTCCTATGCTACTCAAGCCATTGGCTGTGGTGGAACAGCAGTCCCCAATCCCTGCTGGCCCCAAGGCAGCAGCTCCCATCAAGCTACCGACTTTCTAATTTCCTGTAGCTGAGGGCTGCCTGTAAGAGCAAGGTTGGAAACAACTGCTGTAGAGAAGACACGGGAGACATGCAGCTCTGACGAACTCACAGTCACTCTGCAAGTTCCCCAGTGACGAAATCTGTGCACTGAGCTCTGCTGGAGGAAGAGCCAGAAAAACTCACACGCACTGCGGCACCGATGATTACAACACCAAACACAGAACCTGCAGACATCACGTGCACGTTTTCAGTTGGCATGCATGCAACTACAAATGGCACACAGGCATGCACAGCACTACATGTATCCAAAGGGAAATATTAACAGAATACTGTCTGAATTAAAGAAACAAAACAGACGTCACTGGAGCAGGTCTAAGAAAAGAATCAAGTCATTGCTAGTTCTGACTTCTTTTACACTGGTCATCAAAAAGAGAAATCAATGAAAAATACAGAAAGTACATCATAAACACATTATTTTTTAAAAGAAGAGTTAAAAATAATAAAATTTTTTTAAAGCTCATGTTTTAACATTTTTATATACACATACTTTTTCCATACTTTTTTATTTCAAGTCTTCTTTGTTTACACTAGTTATCTAAGCTAGCTGTCCTCTCAAAGCAAAATAATTAAAAATGCTGCGTTAATCTAAAGGACAAGTGTTGTTAACAGGACAGAGCAAATGCAAATGGATTACTGGAACTAGTGCTACTGCAACTTAATTGTGTTAGGCTGGAAAAAGATTATACTTTTCACAAATACTAAAGACATTCTCATTTTTACGGTTGCATAAGAATAATTAGTTAATCAATTTTGATTCACAATTCATGATTGTTCAAAAATCAGAACAAATCAGATTACTTTCATTTATCAAAACTCAAAAGAATAGGACTTCTATTCATGTACATAGTTTGAATGATGTATTACAGGATTATTACTTTAAAAGTTCGTATTTTTATGCCTTTAGAACAAGCACTAGGTCGCAAAAGACAAAGATACTTACATACAAGGTTTCCTAGAAATTTTGATTTGTTCATGTGCCACGCTCATATGTTAACATTCAATAACTGCAGGCTACTTCTGCATTTTCTTCCAAGAAAACGTACTACAAAAATCAAATAGTGTGTTCTTACTTATGAAACCAGTATACTGAATCTCCTGTAATTGAAACCATGTCCGATATTCTTCTACTGGAAACACACAAATTGTAAACTACTTAAGCGCTGTTTTTCACAATCCACCAGGACTCAAAGATAAATACTCCCCTCTCCTAGTCTGTAATATAATTTTACATACAGTTACACAAACATATGCATATGTTAATATCCTTAATTGATATTTGAATCCAAAGATGTAATCTGTTTTCATCTTAGGAAATGGGACCTTCCAGCTATAAATTCTAAAGAACACCTCATCAGTCAGCACACTGAAAATCTGCATTTCATCAGAATTTCTTTCAGAAAGATACGGAACAGGATGCTCCTGTGTGTACCAAATTTCTCTCTCATGTCTTTGCACACCTCAAGGCTTCACAAAAGATAGTTCTATCCAAAACAAACTATTACTCTTTCAAATTGATTGCTTATTTTTTAAGTCATTTGTAATAATACCTCTCTCACAGACAGGCGGCAATGTACAACGAGGCCCCCAATTTTGTACCATTTAACCTCAAACTTCCAACTGGCATATCTTATCCTCCAGCAGTGTCAATATTTCTTGCACAGTATAACAGGATGCATCTTCCTGTAATATACAGGTACATTATTTTGATATGCCAATAAAATGCTTTGAAACAAGACCTGTCCTCTAGCTACACAAACGCGTTGTCAAAAAACCTTCCCTTTATCTGTACATCAATGCATGACCTCCAAAACACTCTCAGTCGCTGCAGTTCTGGCAGCAAGGGGATCTCCTTGGGAAGCCTAATCCGCGTCAAAAAGTTACCAGATGACACATCACAAAAAGCAAGTCTTGCTCAACAGGGCTGGGTTTGGATTGTGACTATAGAGCTGCCCAAAATACAGGATCAGACATAATGCTGCTTCTATGGCTACACAGGAAAGCTTTTACTTCTTTTGCTGAAGCTATTCCTTTTTTTATTTCCCCAATGGTCTTAATAAACACTCTCATTTTAGGTATATGGAATTAAAGTACTGAAATTTAAGTACTAGCAGTTAATTTCTGAATTCTTCAGCTTGATGATTTAACCATTTTACACGTGACAACATGTGCAAGCAATTTAGAGTTATCACCTGAACAAATTAAAACTTACTCAGAAGAAAATGTATTTTTGAAATGTAGGCCATATAGGGATATCAAACGAACAGGATTTAAGAAAATTTGCAATGAATTAGGAAAAAAATGCATGTGCTGTGAAGAGACAGTGTTTCTATGTCTTCTATGCAGCAGTCATTAAAGCATATTTAAAGGTGCTCACAGGTTTTTATCTAAATATTTCAACTATACTATTTGAATTATTAATTATATAGAGATATCCAGGTAGAAGGGAAGCAGTAATCGTTCAAACAGCACGCTACACAGATTGGGAATGTAGGAGTTGCTTTAATTACTACTTTATACGGTGCACATTTCCAGAGTGGGCAAGAATTAGTCTCGATCCTCTAACATAACATTTTAAAATTTATTGATCTCAACCATATTAAATTCAATAAAAATTATCCTCATTATTACAAGACCTTTTAAAAATAACCAAGGATGACAGTTTAAATGGAGTGATACATTTTGTAATATATCTGCTCCTTAGAGAGTAAATAAAATCTGATAAATAAATAATTACATGTGGTAACCGAATAAAAGATAATTGCGCCTTGAATTATTAAACTCCTAACACATTCATAGACAGCAATTCTGTATTAATTTTGTAGGTCATCTTCCCTACATTTTGACACACATGCTCTGATTTTACTGCAACTTTTTTAGAACTGCTCTGAGATGCGTATCTTGGGAAGACTGGTTTCTAATAATAAAGTTTCAGCTTAGGAATCAGAAGCTTAATCTGAATCTTGAGCATTTTCAGAATGAAGTCCCATATAACAGTTTGAATGGGAAGAAGAATTGCTCACTTAAACTAAGCTAAAAGGATTAGCTTACTAAACAGAAAGCTAATAATGAAATGCATAATAGCACAAAACCAATTCTTCCTCCTATCCAGTCAGTTGGATATGAAAAAAGTTGCTACCCAGCAAGTCTATGGCGCTCCCATTACTTTTGACGTTCAGTTGCGAATTCACCGAGTAAATACCCATATGAAAGACATGTTACGCTGTAGTGTCTTAATTTCATTTTCTCACCTGTGATTTTCTTGAGCGCTCTTTGTGTAATAGCTGATAACACTGAGCGGCACAGTAGCTATCCTATCTGTATGATGAAAAAAGGAAGCTAATGTGGTGTCCACATAAAGGTTTCCCACATAACAATACAGTATTTCTGTGCTGTATGATTTAGGATTATGGCAGGATAATGCCAAAGCCACTTGGAAAAACAGGGCTATTACCAACTGACTCAGAAATGCTAGTCCTACCCAAATACACACAAAAAAACTCTCGAATGGAATACATTTTTCAATTTAAGTGATAAACACTTTTGTGGTGCAAATTTGCAAGACAGTACTCTGAGTTGTCTGGACAAACGTATTGCTAAAAGAAAGAACAATACACTGTTTAAATAAACATCCTGCACATTACTACCATTTTCCATTACTTTTGTTAAGTTCTAACAGAACGTCATGAAGAAAATTAACAGATGAGAAACCTATTTTCAAAACTACATCTCTGTCATACCAGATACCAAACACCTAGTTCCAATAACTGACTTACTAGGCTATTTAATAATAGCAAAGAGAAAAGTGGAAAAAGAACAATATTACAACCCACCAATATTCCTCAGGTATGCAACAGGGTGACGTGTCACACTGCGGCATACAGAAACATATATGCTCTTACAAAAACCATATAGTTGAGCATATCCATGGAAAATTTCATCAGATAAATACTTTTTGTTGGCCTCTCTGAAGCCAAAGGAATCCACATTATTTTAAAACCTCTGAGCAACATCATCTCTCATTTCTGCCATAGTTGTAGTATTATTGCTCAAGTCAAAAGTCAACTGACAAAAAGCTCATAAAATACATCCAACTAGAGACAGAATTTGTCACAACTAACAGGATCTATAAAACTGGAAACTATTTTCACTTAGAACTAAGCAGCTCAGAGAACTAAGATTGATGAAGGAATTACAATAAACCTAGAAAACCACACAATTTTGTAATTGAAATCTGGTCATGAAATTGAAAAATATCAACTAGTACTTCATCACTAGATGCCAAAAAGCAGAAATACTACCTTTCTTCAAGTTTCTTTATTTTCAGCGTGGAATAGGATTCAAATGTTCTTATCTAGAGATGGCAGCACTAGGTCCAAAATTCTTCACCAGTGGCTTACTGACATTTTTCCACGTTGATCAGCACCATTCACCTGCAACTGACTTTATCTGAAACTGCTGAACATTTATGTTCCATCTGGATCCCTTGGTACTATCTCAGGGAGGATCCAATTCAGATGAAGTATGCTGTACTATACCAGAAACACTGTCCAGCATTATTTTAAGAATTGGAAAAACCAAATTCATCTCAGAATATGTGGTTTACTCTTGTGCTTTAAGTCATCCAACCATGGGAACAATTGCAAGAGTGATGACACATATTAAAATATTTAAAATTACCACTTCTCGCTGTTCTTCTCTAGGAGCCAACAGAACTGATAACAATATACTTCCCAGATCATGGTCAGGGTAATGAGGATCCTTCAGACTCAAGGTAACATCTGTTTGCCTAGAAGACAAAAATATATGCATTTCTTTTGATTTCAGGCTCTCAGATAATGAAATTTCTGAATCATGAGAATTAAAGGCATCTGCATTTATATGGAACTACTTGAAAATGGTTTCACAAATTTACGCCCTTTCTACTTTTAAGTATTGCAGTCTAAACACTCATAAATAAATACTCAATATTGTTACTCTGTGTTAAGTACTTACACATAATGAAGTAATCAAATCTGAACTGTAACATTAAGGGATTAAAAAACAGAAAAAAAACCCAACAGTAGGTGGTAATGCTGTGAACGAAGATAATATAAAAACAAGATTAAAGTGGTTATAAAACTAACCTCTCCATAGACACTGTAAAAAATGTTGTGCATGATCAGTTAATATGTTATTAACATTCATATTACAGTAATTCCCTAAACATAAGTGTTTTTCCTCAGCTAGTTTTATGTGGTGTAGGTTTATGTAATTATTTTCCAGCACAACGTTCTACTTGCAATTCCACAAACATGATACTAACAGACAACCATAAAGAATGACTCCGTAGGCTTGTTTGTGCCATACCTGTTCAATTCCAATGAAGTGAGATCCAAAAATGCTGAACCAATAAAGTCATCTTGAAGTCCAAAGTCATAGTCAAAGACCTAAGAGGCACAGGAGATAAATGCATTGGAAATTTTTTTTTTTGACATTTTCTGGCTTTATGAATGGTTCTTGAAATTCCTTTTCCAGAGTTAAGCCACATGTTTCTCACATGTCAAATCAGGACTATCGGAAAGCAACCTGCAACTTTCTGGCCACAAAATCAAGTTTGAAACTGCTTATGTAAAAGTCAGAATGCATCATGTACAGGCACGGGGGTATACTGCTACTAGACCACATATGTGAACCACATCAACTTTATAAAAACAAAGGAAGCATTTTATAAACATAGGCACTAAAAGAAGGAAGGCCAAAAGAATAACTAAAGTTAAGTAGAATCATTGCTTTGCTATACATTAATTGATACCTTTATCAATTTTGCAAACTACAGGCAGGAGGGCAGATGTGATTGTGAAAAGTGGGTTATTACAGCACTTGCATCAGTATCAGGAATGATAAAATTGTCAATTTTGAAGGTTATATACGTTTCTAGGGTTTAGAAATATTATAATCTAAAACGAAAACTTAATGGATATGTGTAAGGAAATACAAAATACACAAATACACATTTGTTACTCTACTATGAGGACCCTGCCTGCTAACTTGCTACCCAAAAGAGAAAGCATCTGGACAAATTTACTGACATCCAGACAGGAATCTGTGGCCAGTATGTGGAATAGCATCAATGATTTGAGATGGATTATGCCTCCCAAGTCAGAAGAAAGAAAAACAAACTGGGGATGACTTTCAGAGGGAAATAAACGAAAAGGTGGATGGCAACAAAGAAAAGTTGTGACACAAAATTACAAAAACAAAAAATGGGAAAATGTCAGTTATCGAAATCAAATTTTCTAGGTAAGTTGATTTTTCTTGGCAAATATTGTCATGAGAATTTCTGAGGACCAGAATATACTTTCAGCTCTAAGTAAGAGTGAAACTTGTGAACAGCTAGTAATGAGAACATTTAACTGAGATGTGACAGGCCTAGGTTCAAGGTCTTCAATTTTGATAGTAATACTTCAAGTATTTTAATACAGAAACTCTTCTCCAGGAGGCAGTTAAAGCTGTTCATCTTCTAAAAATACCTTAATATGGCCTGGGTTAAGACAATAGTAACAGAAATCCCATAGCCCAATGGCTACAGCATTGCTGCAGGACTGAAAGAGTTGAATGGGAGTATTTCAGCACAACTCTCTCATATGCATTGATCTACCCGAGTGGGTACCTTCATATTTTCTCTGTCTAATATTCATTCTAATGGGGAACGAAAACAAATGATGAAATCTCAGTTCATGTTGCAAAATAGAATTGTTTTCTCCCCCGACAAGTTACCAAGATGAAAACGTCAAATAAATATTTTCAGCTGACTTTCTGAGTGGTGCGGTCAACACGCCAGAGGGACGGGATGCCATCCAGAGGGACCTGGACAAGTGGGAGAAGTGGGCCTGTGTGAACTGCATGAGGTTCAACAAGGCCAAGTGCAAGGTCCTGCACCTGGGTCAGAGCAACCCCCGGTATCAATACAGGCTGGGGGATG
>NW_008796211.1:3833374-3841341 GCF_000699145.1 Aptenodytes forsteri
TCTAGTTGAAGATGTCCCTGCCCACGGCAGGGGGGGTGGACTAGATGACCTTCAGAGGTCCCTTCCAACCCAAACCCTTCTATGATTTGATGATTCTATTCTATGATACTACAATTTAAACATGTCTTAGAATATGTGAACAAGCTATAAAAACTGAAATATGTCACACAGTGTGTTCAGAGTACAAATATGGATAGACATTATACCACTTGACACGCTCTTCCCAGAAAAAGAAAAAAAAAAATACACACACCTATTCCCTTGTGACCCTACTGCAGGGTTGATATTTGGCATAAAAAAATCAAGACAGGTAGCTATGTTGAAAATGTCCTTCTTTGAATCTGCTTCTCTCTTTCACAGTGCTGGGCAAGTATTCATTTCTTATGAGTCACTAAGCTTAATAAGGGCAGGAAAATGCCAATTGAGAATTATAATTAACTTTATTTTTTCTAATAATGATGTACTTTATCTGAGCAGAATACATGAAACATAGTACAGATCAATACACAAAGGCTGTTATAAGTGGCATTCATCTACTAAAAATATCCTCAATTCCATATTTCAGTTGAATTTTTTTCATGTATTTGAGATTAAGACTGATACTGATTTGAAGCATTGTATCACTTCAGACCAATTAAAAGGATTACTTAGGTAAGACCTAAGTTTCCAATCTTTCTCGAAGTATTTCTGACCTATCTATGTTCTAAATAGAACACTGAAAGTACATTTTTTCTGATAACATTTTTAGAACTTAATTTTTATCTACTTTATTTTACACAATTAAGGATCGCTTTCGGATATAGATCACCATAAACTACTGGGGCCAGAAAAGCGCCTTTCCATTCTGTGCCTATAAAACAATGATCACAGCTTTTCTAGTTTCCATTCCAATATGGATAGCTAAGAAGTACTAGTGGCACTGCTGCTAATTACTCTGGGCATTGCTGGTCTCTCTTTGATTTAAACTCAAGCTATCTGTTGTTTTGGAATAAGTGATCCCTCTATTGTGACAAAACCATCCTCACCGGTGATATAGTAAGTAAAATTACAATGTAAAAGAAAAAGCAAGCATAAAGCATTACGAAACATATAAGCAAACTCTCTGGGTTCAGGTACAAATAGAAAAAACCTAGGAGAATTGGGCACACCTCTTGATAAATTCTGAAATTAACCTCAGCAAAGAATTGCTTTTTAATAGGATTATGCTTCATATCAGAATTATGCAATGATATTTCCATAAATAAAAGGGATGCTGTTAGCATGAAACACAGTTTACTTTCTCTGTCCTTCTCCTAAGATCACACTAAAGATATATAAAACAATTATGGCCTGAAATAAACAAAAATGCCTGTATTTACCTTTTTTTTTTTTTTTTTGAAATTTTTACATCATCATTATACAGATGCAATTTAAATAATTTTCACCTCTAAACAGTCTTTAGTAATGCACTATGGCACAATAAATTTTTCAGTATACAAAAATTACAACGTAGAAATTCTTTCAATAACTACTCTGACATAATTTGACAGACATAAGTAAGATAGTGTCTCACCTTTATATACAATGGTTCTCTTGGGTTATCTATAAGAATGCAAGCTTTTTCTTCCCACACAGGATTGAGATTCTTGTATATTGTTTTACTTCTAAATACTTCTTTTCCTCCAAGTTTGAACTTGACATACGGATCACTGGTTCCTGTTAAAGACACATATATACAGTTAATTATGTCCTTTCAATACATTAAGGGAATGGAGACTAAATTACCTTAAACAGAACGAAACGTAATTTCTACTGATAGTCAAATTAAAAACAGCAGCTGAGGAAATAATTTTTTATTGTCACAATTTATTATTTTCCACAGTGTCATTACTCAGATAATTCACTGTGTTAACATCAAATGGGTGCTTGCATTGCTTTCTGTTATTTGCAATCCATACTCAAATGAAATACTGGCTATTGCAGGGTAGTTTTTAGTTAACAGAATTATGTCCTTATTAGAACTAAGATTTTATCTTAATGCAATCACAAAAATTAGATTATAAAGTTAAAATTATTTCTGTAAAATATTAATCTAATTATCTTATGCCTTTGAAAAGGCACAGGCTCCACTGACACCACTAGTGTAACTTTTCATTGACTTTATTGTGTCCAGGCTTCCCTCTTCCACGAAGACACACTTCCTACAACACTCACGATGAGCAAGTCAACTCTGAAGTCAGTCCACAAAGTTCACACGTTTCCTGCAGCCATCACCTACCTGCAGGAGAGCACAGGTCTAAGCCCCCCGATACAACTGAGTAACAATTAACTATGACCAGAAAGACAACCCTGAAGGGAATTGAAAGAAAAATGTTAAACATGGCATGAATGGAGAATGGATGGGATGCGGGTGTGGAAGTGTCAGAAGGAACAACCGCTGGAAAGAGGACTCTTGGGGTGGCGCATGCTGGGGGCAGAGAGATTAGCAGCCATCCAGGAGCACATCTGTGTCCTCTTCTCAAGACACCCGTGTGGGGAGACAAAGGACAGCAAGCAAAAACCTGATGGTACACAGAGAGGAGTGACAAGACTGAGAGATAAATCACTGCCAGCTACCAGAAGGTACAAAATGGCACATCCAAAACCAGCACAGACATGGTCACCCCACTAGCAGGAGCCCTGGAGACCTGAGGAGGACCTGTCAGCTGGTGCCCTTCCCCTCCGCATCATGCAAGACCCAGACAACACATCTGTGCTTGTAAATGTGAGCATGCGGGTGTGAGAGTGTGAAAGCAAATGACAAAAATCAGTTTTGGTTTAAAATAAAATCACTTTCCCTAGCCACAAGATTTCACACTGCAATTCGTTACGTCACCGTTCCCACGCTGCGGTGCTATTTCCCACAAGCCGACCTCAACTCCCAATGCGTTGACTTGAGCTGACATGTGGGAAAGAGAGTGAACCCGGGGGAAGGAGAGGGACAGAAGTGGCCAAATGCCTCTTCCACTTGTGTCCAGCAGTCTCACCATGGAGACCAGTGGCTGAGCAGCATGAGGCTGCCCCTTGACGAACGTTGAAGCTGCTGCAAGCCGTCGCTGCTCGTTGCTGCCCCTCCACTGCCCGCTGCCCTGCGCCAGCACCAACACTTCAGGAACTGGCCAGCTAACAGATTTGGGAAGTGGTCCAGCTGAGAAAGGCAGTCATTGTGCAGCTGGATGGGCTCCGGGGCACAGCTACAAGACACAGAAGTTGTGCCTGCGACGGTCCTCATGCAACCACCGCATCCGTGGTGGACTGAGGAAAGACTACTCATCTTTTCCTGCATATTTTGATTACAAAAAATAGTTAAGTCTTTAAACAAAATAAAAAAGCTGGATAGAAAATTCAAACTAATTGAATGTCAGTTGGTAAGATTTCATTGTTATGTAAGTGAAATTCATTTTAATGAAAAATATTGGAGGGGATTCATACTTCTATTTCTCTCTCAGCTATTTCTGAGCCTTAATAATATTTGAGTCTAATTGATCCAAGACTATCTTAAAATAAACAGTAATTCTAGCACGAATAATAATTGTATCTTCATGAGCAACAGCAAAATTGTAAGACAGACTTCTAACGCTTTTCACGAGACCAGCCTATTCTAGAGGCTTGTGTTTACATCCACTGGGAAATGCAGTCATTAGTTTTGGTTAAAATGGCAACATGCCCTTCTAAATATAAAGACTGCTATGACCAGAGCTCTTTGCACTATTTCATGCAGCCGCAAGATGTCAGTACTCTTTACCTAAAATTATATATCCCTTTCAAAAAACTACAGCAGTGGAAAACTGTGATCTCACGTCTGACAGGGTTACAGTCATTCCCTTCTGAAATTACTGGCACAGAATTCAGTGGCATAAAAATGTTTAGTCTAGCACAATTAACTTGTTCCTTGGTTATTCAAGTAGCAATGATGCTTTTTATGGCAAAGATCACACATTTGAATTAATTCTGTGGAATTTGAAGAATACTTTGAACATGGACACCAACAAATGAACAACAGTAACACAAGCTATAACTCCCCCGCAAGGCGTAATTCTCCCACTGATTTTCCTCATGGTTGCCGTGAAGCGCAGATAGCTGGCCTTTAAGCACTATCTTCTATTGTGCAGACTCCACAAATCTCAAAAACTCTTTTGAAATCAATGTAAAACACTGTTGGTGAGATACATACCCAATGAATAGTTTAGGATCCAGATGTCAAATAATTTAATATTAATTCATTTTTATGTGTAAATTTAGTAGTAGGATGGGTCAAGTGTTAGTTCCACTTACAATACATTGCAAAACCTCAGGGTTTGTATCTCTGTGCTATGAATACTGAGAACCACTAAGAAGCTGGCTTCGACACATCTCTACTTTAAAGCTGAGAACTCATTAGGTCCACTTAGTTAAAAGCTCCACGCCCTTCACAGACCTTTTCCATTCTTTGAAGAGAGACCATCCATTTTCAAAAGTATATGTATATGTATAAAGAAAGACAAGATTAAAAAAATTAATCTAATCAGCCATGCAATCATTCAGTAATGATTCACCTAGTGGGAGGGCAAAAGGAGGAGCAGAACAGAGACCAAAGCTTGGTCCTCTCTTGGTTCTGCTGAACTGCATCAAGCCACCTCCAGCACTGCTCTATGTCACAGGATCCCAGTTTTAATATATATTATAATTACCACCATTTTCACACGCATTATACAATTTTAATAAAGTAATTTTGCATTCATATTAATATGACACAGTAATAACACACCAAGCATATGTTAATATATTATTTAAATATATTATGTAATAATACACTAACAGAAAAATTTTAGTCAACGTCAACAATTCAATTCACATATCTTTGCTGTTTTAAAGAGAAAAATAAATTCAGTTTACTTGGGATCTCACTGTTAACAGTGATTACAAGTTCATTACACAAAACCAGAAAAAATCAAAGACCCCCTCAGACTAAGCCTGCAAGAACCTGATATCCGTCACGGATTCTTGTTATTCAGGTCTCAGACTTTTCATCGGTTTCCTGCTTACAAAACCATTCAAATGAACCTGACACACTAAGGCCTAATTGCACAAACATTTGTCTTATCTGTAGCAGTTAAGGACATCATCATGAGCCTTCACTCACGAGCTTAAAACCTTCTCTCAAAAAAACCAAATCATGAGACACTGCTCTCTTGCTGAAGCACCACCATTGCCTCTGTAAAGGCAATAAGGACTCTTTGCACAGGATGGCAGCCTCTCTTTTCCTGGGAAACATTGGCCTAACAGACACCTAAAGATGCTGCCAAAGTCCAGGAGATAAACTATCCGTCATCGCTGCTGCTGTTAGCTGACCCTGTGAAGCAAGCACTCCTCCAGTCCTGCAGGTCCAACGCCAGCACTAACACCAGGGTCTATCACTTCTCCCTTTCTGTGCAGACATCTCCTAAAATGGATTCTGCTTTGCAAGTTTAGGACACAGATTAGATCTCGTGAGCAGACATAAAAGAAGATTAAAAAATATTTCACTGGACAAATATTCAAAATGTTTGTTCAAAGGAATACTAAACTGCTTTTCAGAAGGAACCAAAGCAGTGTAATAAAAAGAGTGGAAATACAGCAAAAGCAAATTTGGCCAGAATAATAACCAAAGTTGTAGTGGATATAAAGAACAAACATTCTCAATAAATTGTATACCTTTACATAATTGGTTCCTGAGGCTTCATAACAGGCTCTTCCACATTATTAGGCCTCCTGTTGAACAGACTTTCTTCCTTAATGAAATCCTGTTTAATATAATGTGATAAACTGCTAACTGAACAAAATTCAATAGTGAACACAGAGGTTACTGTAACCATGAAACCAAGTAATGAGCTTGAGACTGCTCCCCTGTAACTGATGCTCATGAGACAGAAAGGATGAGGCAAATCTCCATATTCCTCTACAATATTTTTGCACTTGGCTCAGTGTGAACAAAGTCAAAATACCAGCATGTCTAAAAAACCTCAGCTGAAGATCTACCTATATCATACGGTAACCAGACACTAAAATCCTAAATGCAAATTTTAAAGTCTTACACTAAAAAGAGAGAATACAGGCTATGAAAAAAACAGTATGATATAGATGAATGATACTGATAAACAGCACTTTCAGCTGTCACTTCAGGTAGAGATGGTTTTATACTTCATATAACAAGAAGAAAGAAATTACATTTTAGAAAAATGGTGAGTTAGCAAATACATTTATTACACAAGCTAATTAAGTGATGTAATTAAAACTGTTTAACTACAGAATGGTTAAATGCATTAATTTTTCCACCACTGCTACTCCCTCACAGTTTAACTTTTGAAACAGAACAGAAAGCCATATGCAAGCCCATTCTGAAAAACAAGAGTGACTGTGCCATAAAAGCTTTTGTATAGTTCAGATGTTCATCACTATGCAATTTAAATTCTAGTTTCAATTTTTTTTTTAAAATAAAGACCTAAGTCTTCCCTGGGGATCACCTGGTTTTCAGACTGTTGAGAAGAAGATTTCAGAAAGGAAAACAGAGCAAATCAGAGAAACTATCTTCTTCTCCTCTCCCTACAAACAAACCAATTCATTAAGGTCTTCCCTGCAGGTAGTTATCACTGCTGCAAAGTGGACCACTCGGACACAAGATCTTTTTTTTTTTACCTACAGAGGTACCAAGGCTAAGCAGTAATGTTACAAAGGTTGCAGCCCCATCCAGTTCCCAATGTAAATCACAAGTCTCCTTTGGATTCACTACACATACACAATAAAAACACAGTTAGACCAATTTCAGCCTAGCGGTTTGAAAAAATAAAACCTTCAAATACTATTAACTGGAAATCACAATAATTAAATGGGATTTGCTGCTGTGTGGGACATAGGAGGAATGCTGCAGGAATAAGCACAATGTAGAAAGCAGTAAATACCCAATAAATATGGGGGAACAGAACTTTTCATCACTGCAAGTAATTGGGCAATGTACACATTTCTAGAAGCAAAAATAAGGTAAAAGCATGTTCTTAATTCATTTACGCTTAGAACTATAACTAAACATCTGTCATGACTTTCTATTATTCCTCCATTTTACTTTCAATCTTGGAACTGCTCCATTTGATCTACAATTATTTGAAAAGAAAGCAAACCACTAGAGATGCACAGAGATGCGCAATAACTCTGCTATCATAATTCCTGTCATAATTCATAAAACATTTGTTCTGGATTCATTGCATGAAGAGCTCTTTCACTGACATCCAGTTCTTTCCCCTCCTCTCTGACTCCATCCACACTCATTCCCCTCTTAATAAAGTTTCTCAGTGTCCAGTTATTTTCTTTGTTACAACCAAGGTAGAAGAAAAAGCAGGGGGACAGTTCTCAAGTATGTGTCAGCTGAGTATGTCAAGCAAAACACGTATCAGTTCATAGCATTTTACGTATTTTATATTTCCAAACTGCAATATGAAGCATCTCATAAAAAGAAACATAGAAGAAAATGTCTGCTCTGTCCAATCTTTTATTCTGAAATGTAGGGAAACTACTTACCACAAATTATTTTATATTAATTTAACAAATAGAAATAATAATTGTTATTATTTGTCTTGTAGAAAAGCTGCCAAGCCTATCTTCTCGTTCGTCTTCAGCAACTCCCTAAACACCACAACTAAACACTACAGCACTAAAAACTACAGCTTTTCCATAAATAATCCTACTTTCTGTCCTTCTATCCACCTAGCAAAGAATTATCCAGCCAGTTAACCTAAAAAGGACACTAATTAGTTTAAATGATACAAAGCACTTCTGGAAAACAGTTGTGGTTTAACCTCAGTCGGCAACTGAGCACCACCCAGTCGCTCGCTCACTCCCCCCCAGTGGGATATGGGGGAGAGAATCGGAAGGGTAAAAGTGAGAGAAGTCGTGGGTTGAGATAAAGACAGTTTAATAGGTAAAGCAAAAGCTGCGCA